>NC_081557.1:128332643-128648225 GCF_022355385.1 Mustela nigripes | reverse complement strand
CTGTGTTCTCCTCAAGGATTTTGATGGATTCCTGTCTCACATTGAGGTCTTTCATCCATTTTGAGTATATTTTCGTGTGTGGTGTAAGGAAGTGGTCCAATTTCATTCTTCTGCATGTAGGAAAAAGTTGCTGCAGCCGAGGTTGAAGAGGTGTTCAACACTGCCTGTGTTCTCCTCAAGGATTTTGATGGATTCCTGTCTCACATTGAGGTCTTTCATCCATTTTGAGTATATTTTCGTGTGTGGTGTAAGGAAGTGGTCCAATTTCATTCTTCTGCATGTGGCTCTCCAATTTTCCCAATACCATTAGTGAGGATACTGGAGGATACTGTCTTTTTTCCATTGGACATTCTTTCCTGCTTTGTGGAAGATTAGTTGACTGTAAAGTTGAGAGTCTATTTCTGGGCTCTCTATTCTGTTCCATTGATCTATGTGTCTGTTTTTGTGCCAGTACCTTACTCTCTTGATGATTACAGCTTTGTAATAGAGCTTGTAGTCTGGAATTGTGATGCCACCAACTTTGGTTTTCTTTTTCAAAATTACTCTGGCTATTGGGGGTCTTTTCTGGTTCCATATAAATTTTAGGACTATTTGTTCCATTTCTATGAAAAAATTGATGGTATTTTGATAGGGATTGCATTAAATATGTAGATTGCTTTAGGTAGCATAGACATTTTCATAATATTTGTTCTTCCAATCTGTGAGCATGGAATGTTTTTCCATTTCTTTATGTCTTCCTCAATTTCTTTTATGAGTACTTTATAGTTTTCTGAGTACAGATTCTTTACCTCTTTGGTTAGGTTTATTCCTAGGTATCTTATGGTTTTGGGTGCAATTGTAAATGGGATCAACTCCCTAATTTCTCTTTTTTCTGTTTTGCTGCTGTTGTATAGAAATGCAACTGATTTCTGTGTATTGATGTTGTATCCAGACACTTTACTAAATTCCTGTATGAGTTAGCAGTTTTAGAGTGGAGTCTTTTGGGTTTTCCAAATAAAGTATCATATCACCTGCATACAGTGAGAGTTTTACTTCTTTGCCGATTAAGATGCCTTTGTTGTTGTTGTTGTTGTCTGATTGCTGAGGCTAGAACTTCTAGTACTATGTTGAATAGCAGTGGTGAACACATACCTGCTGTGTTCCTGACCTTAGAGGGAAAAGCTGTCAGTTTTTCTCCATTGAGGATGATATTTGCTGTGTTTTTTTTCATAGATGGATTTGATAATATTGAGGTATGTATCCTCTATCCCTACACTGTAAAGAGTTATGATCAATAAAGGATGCTGTACTTTGTCAAATGCTTTTTAGCATCTATTGGGAGGATCATATGTTCTCTTTCTTTCTTTTATTAATGTATCACATTGATTGATTTGTGGATGTTGAACCAACCTTGCAGCCCAGGAGTAAATCCCACTTGGTTGTTGTGAATAATCCTTTTAATTGGCTGGTATTTTGGTGAGAATTTTTGCATCCGTGTTCATCAAGGATATTGGTCTGTAATTCTCCTAGGGGTCTTTGTCTGGTTTGGGAATCAAGGTAATGCTGGCCTCATAAAATGTGTTTGGAAGTTTTTCTTCCATTTCTATTTTTTGGAACAGTTTCAGGAGAATAGGTATTAATTCTTCTTTATATGTTTGGTAGAATTCCTCTGGGAAGCCATCTGGCCCTGAGCTCTTGTTTATTAGGAAATTTTTGATGACTGCTTCAATCTCTTACTGGTTGTGGGTCTGTTCAGTTTTTGTTTTTGTTTTTTTTCCTTCCTGGTTCAGTTTTGGTAGTTTGTAAGTCGCTAGGAATACATCCATTTATCCCAGATTGTCAAATTCGGTAGAGTTTAGTTGCTCATAATATGTTCTTATAATTGTTTGTATTTCATTGGTGTAGGTTGTGATCTCTCCTGTTTCATTCATAATTTTATTAATTTGATGAATTAATTTCCTTTTTGATGAATCTAGCCCGGGGTTTATCAGTCTTATTAATTCTTTCAAAGAGCAAGCTCCTAGTTTTGTTGATTTGTTCTACTGTTCTTGGTTTCCCTTTCATTGATTTCTGCTCTGATCTTTATTATTTCTCTTCTCCTGCTGGGTTTAGGCTTTCTTTGCTGTTCTTTCTCCATCTCCTTTAGGTGTAGGGTTAGGTTGTGTATTTGAGACCTTTCTTGTTTCTTGTATCGCTATATACTTTCCTCTCAGGACTGCCTTTGCTGTGACCCAAAGATTTTGAATAATTGTGTTTTCATTTTCATTAGTTTCCATGAATTTTTAAAATTCATCTTTAATATCTTGGTTGATCCATTCATTCTTTAGTAGGATGCTCTTTAATGTCCATATATTTGAGTTCTTTCCAAGTTTCCTCTTGTGGTTGAGCTCTGATTTCAAAGCACTGTGGTCTGAAAATATGCAGGGAGTGATCCCAATCTTTTGGTACTGGTGGAGACCTGATTTGTGACCCAGGATGTGATCTATTCTGGAGAATGTTCCATGTTCTCTAGAGAAGAGTGTCTATTCTGTTGCTTTGGGTTGGAATGCTCTGAATATATCTGTGATGTCCATCTGGTCCAGTGTGTCATTTAAAACTTTTATTTCCTTGTTGATCATTTGCTTAGATGATCTGCCCCTTTCAGTGAGGGGGGTGTTAAAGTCCCCTACTAATATTGTATTATTATTGTGTGTTTCTTTGACTTTGCTATTAATTTGCTTATATAATTGGCTGCTTCCATGTTGGGGGCATAGATATTTAAAATTGCTAGATCTTCTTGTTGAGCTGACCCTTTAAGTATGACCTAGTGTCCTTCCTGATCTCTTATTATAGTCTTTGGCTTATAATCTAATTTATCTGATATAAGGATTGCCACCCCAGCTTTCTTTTGATATCCATTAGCATGGTAAATTGTTTTCTACCCCATCACTTTAAACCTGGAGGTGCCTTTGGGTCTAAAATGGGTTTCTTGCAGACTGCATATTGATGGATCTTTTTTTTTTTTAATCCATTCTGATACCCTTTGTCTTTTGATTGGGACATTTAGCCTATTTACATTCAGGGTAGCTATCGAATTATGAATTTAATGCCATTGTATTACCTGTAAGGTGACTGTTACTGTATATTGTCTCTGTTCCTTTCTGGTCTATGTTACCCAGCTAATTCCTGCAGCGCACTTCCACGCCACTCCTGCAGTGGAGGAAGGTGAGTCTCCCTCTATCTGTTGTTTGTTGGGTTCCTGCCTGAAGAGCAGCGGTCTACTGTGCCGTGGATCACAGTTTAAGGTAACCCGGAGCTGAGAATGCACTACTCAGCTCCGTCTCTGTAGAGCTTCCCTGCTCTGATACCTGGAAGCTCTGCCACTCTCAGACACCTCTGGTCTTTTTGTGTGCCTGCAGGTCCTGAGACCGCACTGTTCCCATGAATGCTCCACCCCCCGCTTAGCCTCTGGAGAGACATCCGTGAGTGGAGCAGACTCCTAAAAGTTCTGATTTTGTGCTCTGTTGCTTTACTACTTGCCTGGAGCTGGACGCTTCCCCTGTGGTCTCTCTTCCTGAATGTTGTCTTGGATTCACTTCTCTGCATATCCTATCTTCCAGAATGTGGTCAATTTTCTGTTGCTAGAATTGCTGCTCGTCTTCTCTTCTCTTTCCTGTTGAGTCTGTAACTGTTCAGAATGATTTGATAACTATCTAGCTGAACTCCTGGAACCTAAAGATATTTAGGTCTCCTACTCCTCTGCCATGTTGCTCCTACTCTCAGCTTCATTGAGATATAATTGACTTGTAACGTTGTGAAAGTTTAAGGTTTAAAACATGTTGATTTGATACACTTATATATTTTAAAGTTATTATCATTGTAAGGTTAGTAACACTTTGTTACATCACATAATAACAATTTTTTTTGGTGTGGTGAGAATATTTAAGAACTACTCTCAAAAATTTTCAAGAATGTAAGAGAATATTATTAACTACAGTTACCATATTGAACAAGAGTCCTCAGAACTTATTTGTTAAATGGAAGTTTGTACATTTTAACTACCTCCACTCAATTATGTTTTCTCCCACCCACCACCTCTGGTAACTACAAGTCTGATCTCTGTTTCTATGAGTTTGGTTTCTTTAAACTCCACATATAAGTGATATTGTACATTATTTGTCTTTCTTTGTCTGACATATTTTATTTAGCATAATATCTTCAAGGTCCATCCATGGTGTCACAAATGATTGAATTTCCTCCTTTTTCATGGCTGAATAAGATGCTCACATTTTCTTTATTCATTTATCCCTCAGTGGACACTTAGATTGTTTTCATGTCTCGCTATTGTAAATAATTCTTCAATAATGAACATGGGAGTGCCAATATCTTTTCCAGATCTT
Source organism: Mustela nigripes (assembly GCF_022355385.1). Taxonomy (NCBI): domain Eukaryota; kingdom Metazoa; phylum Chordata; class Mammalia; order Carnivora; family Mustelidae; genus Mustela; species Mustela nigripes. The sequence continues at coordinate 128,643,867 of NC_081557.1, read as the reverse complement.
GTTTCCATTTCCTTTGGATGTATACGCAGAATTGGGATTGTTAGGCCATATGGAAGTTCTGTTTTTAATTTTTTACAGACTCTCTATGCTATATTCTGTAGTAGCTGAATCAGTTTACAGTTCCACCAACAGAGTAAAAGGGTTCCCTTTTCTCCACATCCTCACCAACTCTTATTTTTTTCTTCTTTATAATAGCCATTCTAGTAGTTGGGTGGTGATATCTCACTGTACTATTGATTTACATTTCCCTGATCATTAGTGCATCTTTTGATTTCCCTATTGGTAAGCTGGAAAATGGTTGGTCTTTGTATAAATGTCCATTCAGATCTTTTGCTCATTTAAAAAATTAAATTACTTGGGTTTTTGTTTTTGTTTTGCTATTGAGTTGTAAGTTTCAAATGTATATATATTTGGAGGGTAAACACTTACCAGATATGTGGCTTACAAATATTTTCTCTCATTCTATAGGTTGCCTTTTCATTTTGTTAATTGTCAAATGTTACTGGAAAGTTTCAGGTCTTATATTTAAGTCTTTAATCCATTGAGATAATTTTTTAAATGATTTTATTTATTTATTTGACAGAGATCACAAGTGGGCAGAGAGGCAGGCAGAGAGAGAGGAGGAAGCAGATTCCCTGCTGAGCAGAGAGCCTGATGTGGGGCTTGATCCCAGGACCCTGAGATCATGACCTGAGCCAAAGGCAGAGGCTTTAACCCATTGAGCCACCCAGGCGCCCCACTTTGAGTTAATTTTTATGAGGCATGTAAGATAGGAACTGATTTCATTCTACCACATGTAGTTATCCAGTTTTCCCAGCACCATTTATTGAAGAGACTATATTCCCATTGAGTATTTTTGGCACTTTGTCAAATATTAAGTTGACTGTATATGTGGAGGTATATTTCTTGGCTCTCAATTCTTTTTTATTAGTGCATATGTGCTTTTTTTATGTCAGTACCGTGCTGTTTTGATGACCATAGATAGTTTTGTAGTACAGTTTGAAGTTAGCAAGTATGTTGCCTCCAGCTTTGTTTGCCTTCTCAGGATTGCTTTGGCTATTTTGGGTCTTTTGTGGCTCCATACACATTTAAACAACAGTAATTCTTTCAATCCTTAAACACAGGAAATATTTTCATTTGTTTGTATCTTCAATTTCTTTCATCAAAATCTTACAGCTTTCAGAGTACAGATCTTTCACCTCCTTGGTTAAGTTTATTCCTAAGTATTTTATTGTTTTTATGTGATTGTGAATGGGATTGTTTTCTTTACTCCTTTTTCAGATAGTTCCTTGATTGTGTATAGAAATGCAACTGATTTCTATACCCATGTTTTTAAAATTAACATATAATGTATTATTTGTTTCAGGGGTACAGTTCTGTGATTCATCAGTCTTAACACAATTCACAGCACTCACCATATAGCACCTACTCTCCCCAATGTCCATCACCTTATACATTGGTTTTATATTCTGCAACTTTACTGAACTTGTTGATTAGTACTAAGAGTGTTTTGGTGGAGTCTTTAGGAAATTTTTAAGAATTATTTTATTTAGGGGCACCTGGGTGGCTCAGTGGGTTAAAGCCACTGCCTTCTGCTCAGGTCATGATCCCAGGGTCCTGGGATCGAGCCCCGCATCGGACTCTCTGCTCAGCAGGGAGCCTGCTTCCTCCTCTCTCTCTGCCTGCTTCTCTGCCTACTTGTGATCTCTCTGTCTGTCAAATAAATAAATAAAATCTTAAAAAAAAAAAAAGAATGATTTTATTTATTTATTTTAGAGAGAGAGAGAGGGAAAGCAGGGAGGAGGTAAAGAGGGAGGAAGAAGAACAAGCAGACTCCACACTGAGCACAGAGCACCACAGGGGACTTGATCACATGACCCTGAGATCATGACCTGAGCTGAAACCAAGAGTTGCCCACTTAACCGACTGAGCCACCTAGGTGTCCCAAATCATTAGGATTTTTGATATATAAGATCATATCATCTGCAAATAAAGTTAGTTTTACTTCTTCCTTTCTCATTCAAATGTTTTATTTCATTTTCTTGCCTGATTACTCCAACTAAGATTTCCAGTGCTATAGAAGTAATGAGAGTGGGCACCCTTGTTTTGTTCCTAATCTTAGCAGAAAAATCTTTCTACCCTTCACCATTGAGTATGAGGTTAATTGTGGACTTGTCATTTATGGCTTTTATCACGTGAAGGTATGTTTCTTCTACACCTAATTTGTCGAGTGTTTTTATCATGAAATGATGTATTTTGTTAAATGTTTTTTCTGTACCTACTTAGATAACCATATATTTATCTTTCATTTTATCAATATAGTATATCACATTTCTTGATTTACATATGTTGAACTGTCCTTGCATCCCAGAGATAAATCCCACTTTTTCACATTTGTATGATCTTTTTAATGTGTTGCTGAATTTGTTTTGTTAATATTTTATTGAGAATTTTTACACTTATATTCATAAAGGATATTAGTCTGTAGTTTTCATTTTTTGCAGTGTCCTTATCTGACTTTGGTATTAGGGTAATGCTGCCTTATAAAAATGGCTTTGGGAGTATTCCCTCTTTTCAGTTTTTTAAAAGAGTTTGAGAAATTTTGGCATTCATTCTTTTTTAAATGTTTTGTAGAATTTATCTGTCAAACCATCTGGTTCTGGGCTTTTATTTGTTGGGAGTTTTTGAATACTAATTCAATATCCTTACTTGTTACTGGGTCTCTTCAGATTTTCTCATCCTCATGATTTAGGTCATATGTTTTTAGGAATTTTTTTTTTTTTTGTAAAGAAGTTGTTTTTTTTTTTTTTTAAGATTTTTATTTATTTATTTGACAGACAGAGATCACGAGTAGGCAGAGAGGCAGGCAGAGAGAGGGAGAGAGGAGGAAGTAGGCTCCCCACTGAGTAGAGAGTCTGATGCGGGGCTCGATCCCAGGACTCTGGGATCATGACCTGAGCCGAAGACAGAGGCTTTCACCCACTGAGCCACCCAGGCACCCTTGTTTTTAGGAATTTATCTATTTCTTCTAGGTTATCCAATTTGTTGGTGTATAATTATTTGTACGAGTCGCATAACTTCTATATATAATCTTTGTATTTTGTAGTATATATATATTATAATGGATCCTCTTTGATTTCTGATTTTATTTGAATCCTCCCCCCTGTGAGTCTAGCTAAAGATTTATCAATTTTGCTTATCTTTTCAAAAAACCAGCTCTTAGTTTTGTTGATGTTTTCTATTATGTTTCTGATTTTATTTATTTTTATTTGTTATTTTATTTAATTTATTTTATGCTCTCATATTTGTTATTGCCTTCCTTTTGCTACGGTGCACTTAGTTTACTCTTCTTTTTCTAGTTCTTTGAGGTGTATAGCTTGTTTTATTGAGATTGTTCTTTTTTTCCCCTTAATGTAGGCATTTATTACTATAAACTTCCCTCTTAGAACCGCTTTTGCATCTCATTGGTTTCTTTTTTCCCCATTTTCATTTATTTCAAGATTTTTTTATTTCCCTTTAAAAAAATAATTAATTAATTAATTAATTAATTTGAGAAGGAGAGAGAACATGCATGCATGAGCAGGGGAGGGGCACAGACAGAGGGAGAAGCAGACTCCCTGCTGAGCAGGGAGCCTGATGTGGGGCTCAACTCCAGGACCCTAAGATTCTAAGAGCCTGAGGTTATGACCTGAGCTGAAGTCAAGCTCTGTCGTTTAATTGACTCAGTCACCCAGGCACCCTTTGATTTTCTTTTTGATTTTTTCTTTGACCCCTTGATTGTCCAAGAGTGTTAATTTCCAAATTATTTGTAAATTTTCTGGTTTCCTCGTATTGATTTCTAGTTTCATGCCATTATGGTTCAAAGAGATAGTATGATTTCAGCTTCCAAAATTTGCTAAGCCTTGTTTTGAGACATATCATATGATCTATCCTAGAGAATGTTCTGTATGTAATTAAGAGGAATGTGTATTCAGTTGCTTGTAGTTCAAACATTCTGAATGTATCTGTTAGGTCCATTTGGTCTAAAGTATGATTTAAGTCCAATATTTATTTATTGTCTGTCTAGATGGCCCATCCATTTTTGCAAGTGGGTGTATTGCAGTCCCCTACTATTATTTTTCATCTCTTCCTCTCTTCAAATATCTTTGTATTTGGTTAAAATATTTAGGTGTGTTGACACCAGGTGCTTATGTATTTATGAGTGTTTTATCTTTTGATAAACTGAATCCATTACCATTATTTAATGAGCTTCTTTGTCTCATATTACCGTTTTTGGCTTAAAGTCTGTTTTTCTTGTATTTTGTCATTATTTTATTTGTCTATATTTATCTTATGGTTTTCACTTGCATGGAATATCTTTCCATCCCTTCACTTTGAGCATATCTGTGTCCCTAAAGCTGAAGTGAGTCTCTTGTAGGCAGCATATGGTTACGTTATTTTTTATTCATCCAGCCACTCTATGTCTTTTGATTGGAGAATTCTTTTACATTTAGAGAAATTATTGATAGGTAAGATCTTACTAATACCATAGTATTGCTTTCTGGCTGTTTTATGGAGCCCTCGTTCCTTTCTTCCTTTCTTGTTGCCTTCCTTTGTGAACTGATGATTTTCCATAATGGAATGCTTTGATTCCGTTTTCTTTATATTTTGTGAATCTACCACAGATTTTGCTTTGTTGTTACCATAAGGCTTACATAAATGTCTTGTAGATATAAATGTCTGGTTTATGTTGCTAACAGTTTAACTTCCACTGCATGCAAAACTATACTTTCACTCCTCCCTTTTTAATTTTGGTAATACAACTTACATATATTTTCATACTGTGTATCCATTAACAAATATAGTACCTATCGCTTTTTTTTTAAGGTTTTATTTATTTATTTGACAGAGAGAGAGAGAGAAAGAGAGGGAGCAAACGGAGGCAGAGAGGCAGGTAGAGAGAGAGAGGAGGAAGCAGGCTCCCCGCTGAGCAGAGAGCCCCATGCGGGGCTCGATCCCCGGACCCTGGGATCATGACCTGAGTTGAAAGCAGAGGCTTTAACCCACTGAACCACCCAGGCGCCCCTTATAGCTATTTTTAATATTTTGGTCCTTTAACATTTATATCAGAGTTAAGTAGTTACATCATCATGCTACAGTAGTAAGAGTATTCTGAATCTGACGATATACTTACCTTTACCAGCATGTTATATATTTTCATGTTACTGATGAGGGTCCTTTCATTTCAGCTTGAAGAACTCTTTTCAGCATTTAGTTAATTTACATACAAAGTCATTATTGATAGATACGTATTTATTGCCCTTGTGTTACTTGATATTTTGTGGGTTTTTTTGTGGTTTTTCTTTGATCCTTTATTCTCTCTCTCTCTCTTTAAAGATTTTATTTATTTGACACACACAGAAAGAAAGAGATCATAAGCAGGGGGAGCGGCAGGCAGAGGAAGAAGAGAAGCAGGCTTCTTGCTAAGCAGAGAGCCCTGAAGCGGGGTTTGATCCCAGAAACCTGGGATCATGATCTGAGCCCAAGGCAGGCAACTAACTGGCTTAGCTAACCCAGGGGCCCCTCATCTCTTTCTCTCTTTCCTGGCTTAGTGGGTTTTCTTTAGTGATATCCTTGAGTTCCTTCCTTACTTTTTATTTTTTGATTTATGGTTATCGTTCAGTTTACATGTAACATCTTCTACATATATCAGTTTATATTAAGCTGATTGTCACTTGGTTTTGAACTCATTCTTTACCACTCTCCCCTCTATGTTTCAGATTTTTGGTATCATATTTTTACATCCTTTTATTTTGTGCTTCTCTTGACTGATTTTTACAGATACACTTTTTTTTTTTCTTTTGTGCTCCAAGTTTTCTTGCTCTTACTTACAGTTTTTGTTTTCCACTCACAGAGTCCCCCTTAATATTTCTAGTAGGACTGGTTTAGTGGTCATGAATTCTTTTAACTTTTGTTTCAGGGAAACTTCTTACCTCTCTTTCTATTCTGAATGATAGCTTTTCTGGTTAAAGTATTCTTGACTGTCGATTTTTCCCTTTTAGCACCTTAAATATGTAATGTCCCTCCCTTCTAGCCTGTAAAGTTTCTGCTAAAAAATCCGCCAATAGCTTTATGGGGATTCATTTGTATATAACTGTCTTCTTTTCTCTTGCAATCTTTAAAATTCTCTTTTTGTCACTATTTTTTTTTTTTGCCATTTTAATTACTATGTCCACTTGGTGTGGACCTCTTTGGGTTGAATTTGTTGGGGGATATGTGGATATTTTAAATTTGGATCTTCATTTCCCTCCCCACACTGAGGAAGTTTTCAGCTATTATTTCTTCAGATACATTTTTTGCTCCCCTTTCTCTCTCTTCTCCTTCTGGGATCCCTATAATGTGAATGTTTTACACTTAATGGAGTGATTGAGTTCTTTAAGACTGCTGTCATTATGTAGTATTTGTTTGTCTTTTACCTGTTCAGTTTGATTGATTTCCATTACTCTGTTCTCCAGGTCACCGACACATTCCTTTCTTTCCTGTAGCCTACTATTTAGTCCATCTATTGTATTTTTAATTTCATTCATTGAGTTCTCATTTCTGATTTTTTTTTTTAAGAATTTATTTTTGGGACTCCTGGATGGCTCAGTCAGTTAAGCATCAGCTTTTGGCTCAGGTCATGATTTCAGGGTCCTGTGTTTGAACCCTGTGTCTGGCTCCCTGCTTATCAGGGTGCTTGCTCCTCCCTCTGCCCCTCCCCCACACTTGTGCTCACTCTGTCTCTTTCAAATAAATAAAATATTTTTAAAAAAGAGATGTTATTTTTAAGTAATCTCTACACCCAATGTGTGGCTCAAACTCACAACTCAAGATCAAGAATTGCATGCTCCACCGACTGAGCCAGTGAGATGACATTGATATACTATTTTTTTTTATCTCTGCCAGGGATCTCACTGATGTCCTCCACCCTTTTCTGAAATTCAGTGAGTCTCTTTATGATCATTACTTTAAATTCTCTACCAGGCATATCATTTATTTCTGTTTCACCTAGATCTCTTACTGTGATTTTGTCCTGTTTTTTCATTTGGAACTTATTTCTCTGTCTCTTCATTTGGTCTATCTCTCTGTGTCTGTTTCTATGTATTAGGAATGCCAGTTAGATCTTATTGAAAGTAGTGGCTTTATGAAGAAGAGGTCCTGTAGTGCCCTGCAGTGCAGAATGTCCTGTTCACCAGAACCTGGCACTTCAGAAGGATCTCCTGTATGTGTTGCTTGGATCCTGCTATTGTGTGTGAGTCCCTTTTCCTTTCAGTCCAGACATGTACACTGACTCCTTGTTGTGGACTGTGCTTGCTGTCTGTGATGTTATTGAGACCAGGTAGGCTGACTCTGAGCAAGTGTGGCTACGGGAGGGCTCAAGGGTGAGGTAGTGATTCTAGCAAAATTTGTGCTGAGCTACTAGTCCTAGGCTGGGTTCCCCTACAGTATGTTGCCCACTGGGGGGCATGGCATGAAAAAGCAGCAGATGGGTAGGGTGCTAACAAAATTTGTGCTGAGCCCAGGAAGGAGACCAGCTGGCTTGAGTGGATGAGTCATCAGAACTTGTGGGCAGGTGCACTGCTAACAGGTTAAGTAGCAAGTGTCTGTGTCGCATGCCTGCCAACAGGTGGCTCTGTATTTATGCTGGGGGATGAGATGGAGGAGGAAAATGACACCTGCCAGCTCCTTTGTTTCCAGAAAATCTCCCCAACAGACTCGGAAACCTGTATAAACAAATCTCTCCTGCATTTGCCCCAGTTATTGTGCAAACTGTTCTTCTACATTGCCTGTCTGTAGGCTGTTGTCACTTTAAGTGTGGGGGCCCAGCTATGCTTGGTCTCCCAGCTGGCCCAGGGCAGAGTCACTGACTTTTAAAGCTCCAACCTCTAAGTCCCACTGATTATACAAACTCACAGAATTCAACCTCTCTGATTTTCAAGACAAGATATTGTGGGTTTTTTCCCTGGGTGGGGTTCTTGGTGCTTTCCCTACTCTGTACCTATAGCTTCCTCCCTCCTATTAGTACCCCCTGCTTTTCTTGCTTGTTCCTAACTCTCTCTATATGTCTCAGCTTTGCTGGTCTGGGTAGAATGAAACCAAAGTGGGATCTTCATGCGTGGCCTGAAAGGCTAGGAAAGATGCTTACTTATCCTTCTCTTCTTTCTTAGCGAGGGAAACTTTCCAGCTAGTTTGCTTCTAGGTGCTGAGCAATGCCAGCTTGAGTGATGGGCAGATGCAGGCACAATTAAGGTATTTTCCTTCTTTTATGTGTAGCTACTCTCGGATTTTTGGTTATGCTGTGTTGCTGAAGTTTCTAAGTGGACCCCCACAGCTGTATTTATTCATGGATAGCTGTTCAATTGTTGATTTTTATTGGAGGCTGGAGATTGGGTCTCCTATCTGTCATTTTGGTGACATCATCTCATGCTGACCATTTTCCCCAGGTTTTTTGGTGCCATCTTTTTTCTGTCAATTTGAAATAATTCCTTTATTATATAACAGATTCTTACATGTGTTTGGACTTTTTTTTTTGCATTTCATTTCTGTTCAGTTGTTATGTCTGGTAATTAAATATCTTACCTTTAATTGTTATTACATTATTATACGAATACATCTTAATATCTTTAGGTCTAGCCTTCCCTTTTTCTTCTTCTTTTTCAGAATTATCCTATTTTTATGTATAATAATTCTCATCTGAGCTTTAGAATCATCTTGTCTACTTAAAAGTAAGTTTGATATTTTTAATGGGATTATTTTAAATTTACAGGTGTATCATCTTCATAGAATATGATATAATTCTCCAGTTGATCAAGTCCTCTTTCTAGGCCTTTATAGCCTTTAAAACATTTAAACATGTAGATCTTGCATGTCTAAAAAAGTGTATTTCTACTGTAAAATGGCTAATCTTTCTGATTGGTTGTTGGCCTTATAAATGGGCTATTGGTAGCACATCTGGCTGGCTCCATTGATGGAACATATGACTCTTGATCTTAGGGTTGTGAATTTGAGTCCAATGTTGGTTAGAGAGATTACTTAAGAAGATAAATGAGCTATTGGTTTCTTTATATTAATATTTCCTGTAATCATTTTGCTGAATTTTCTTCTTGTTTATAATTACTTTTTAGTGAATTCCTCTAGGTTCTCCAGGTATATGAACAAACCATATACAAATAATTTAAGCTTTTTCCTTTCCAATTTATATATTTTATGTATCTTTCTCCTCTCAAATTGCTTTGGGTAATCTATGCACAAAAATGTTGAATAGTGGTGGTGATAATGGACATTCTTGTCTCATTTTTGCCTTTAATGAGATACTTCTCATGTTTCTTCATTAAGCATGACACTGGCTTTGGAACTGGTTCCATATATTTTATTATGTTAGGGAAGTATCTATGAATTCCCATTTTATTAAAAGCTTAATTTTATTAAGAGCAGATGTTGAAGCATAGAAATGTTTTCAGAATTTTTAGAGAATGATACTAAGATTAAATAATAAAAAAATGGAACATATTTATATATTTAATTAGGGTAAACTAAAAAAAAGAAAAAACCTCTGTCCTTCAAAAGAAACCATAAGGAAAATGAAAAGACAAACCACAAACTGAAGGAAAACATTTACCACAGAAGACTTGCCTGTATAATATATAAAGCACTCCTACAAATTAATATTTTTCCTGTATGAACTCTACAAATCAATAAAAAAGACTTATAACCTGACAGAAAAAGAGGCAAAAGACATAAACAGATGGATCTTGAATTTTATCAAATGTCTTTGCAGCGTATTTGGAGATGACCCTTGACAATTTTCTAACAGCAAATATATATATATAAAATAAATATATAAAATTAAATATGTACATTTTATTTCTAGAATAAATTACACTTATTAATTTATTCTGTTTGCTAATATTTTAATGAAGCAATTTGCTTTGGACATTCTGAAATGTTCATGTATAGTTTTATATTTTTTTGTGTGCTATCTCTATCAGATTTAGGAATTTTTGTAATGTTGTATTTATGTATGTTTTCTGTCTATATTCTGGACTAGTTTGAGGAGTATGGAATTATTTTTCTTTAAAAATTTGGCAAACTGGGGCACCTGGGTGGCTCAGTTAGTTAAGTGTCTGCCTTTGGCTCAGGGGCATGGTCCCAAGGTCCTGGGATAAAGCCCCAGGTCAATCTCCCTGCTCAGTGGGGAGTCTGCTTCTTCCTCTGCCTGCTACTCTCTGCTTATAGGTGGTGGTTGTGTGTGTGTGTGTGGAATAGTGATTAGGAGGTGGTAGTGAGTAAATGTTTTCTATTTCTTCCATCTTAATTTTTCTTAACATTTTCTATTTCTTTCAGAGTCACTTTTGTAAATTATACTTCTTAAAAATTACCTGATTTCCATCTCTGCTTCCTGCTTATATTATGTCTTTACTATAAAAATAACCACTCAGTGTCTGCCTCTGATTTCTGTTTATCTCTCCACTCAAATCCTTTTCTCACACTGCTGCCAGGGTTGTCTTTAAAATATGGATTGGGTGCTCTCGTTCTTCTGCCTAACCAAAACCAGTAGAAGCCCTTCAATGACTCCTAATTGTTCATAGATAAATTCAGCATGACCTGAATGTGCTGTGCTTTATTGCTTTATTACTCTCTTGCTTCCATGACTCATGTGTGTACTCTCCCTGAAGAGTCCTCCTCATTTCCTTCACTGTTCCTTAGCTGGTGTAGTTACAGCTCATGTTCTATTCAACTTGATAATCTTCAGTGCTGATACCAAGGGTGTGCAGGCTCATAGCATATAAGTGATCAGTACGTACCTGCTGGATCACACTGGCTTTTTTTTTTTTTAAGATTTTATTTATTTATTTGACAGACAGAGATCACAAGTAGGCAGAAAGGCAGGCAGAGAGAAAGAAGGGGGAAGCAGGCTCCCCGCTGAGCAGGGAGACCGATGTGGGGCTCGATCCCAGGACCCTGAGATCATGACCTGAGCTGAAGGCAGAGGCTTTAACCCACTGAGCCACCCAGGCACCCCCGCACTGGCTTTTATGTATTTGTTTTCATGGTGATTGAATATGTGTGTGCTTATTGAAGTGATTCCTTGTAAGATAAACACATCTGAGATGCATCGGGGAGGGGAGGGGGGTAGAGACACCAGTTATAGATACCAGGATTTGACTGTGAGCATATCTGCTCTTTGATCAAAGGTGACACGGTTCCTCCCATTCCTAAGTATCAATACAGACACACATGCAGATGCACACATACAAACATGCACACTTCAGGAGGCTGGGGTAGTAACTGAGTCAAGCAATCATTCCTGGTCCACTTGAATACCTGCATGAAGTTGATAATCCCAGAGAAAGGTAAAATCTTAGAGTTTTTTTTTTTAAAGATTATTTCTTTCTTTCTTTATTTGACAGGCAGAGATCACAAGTAGGCAGAAAGGCAGGCAGAGAGAGAAAGAGAGAGAGAGAGAAGAGGAAGAAGGCTCCCCACTGAGCAGAGAGCCCAATCAGGGCTTGATTCCAGCACCCTGATATCATGACCCTGAGATCATGACCTAGGCCGAAGGCAGAGGCTTTAATCCACTGAGCCACCCAGGTGCCCCCTTAGAGTTTTTTAAAAAGAACATTTATAAGAATTTCTCCTGTGGTTTTCCTTTTTTTTTTTCTTTTTGAAAGATTTTATTTATTTGACAGAGAGAGAAACAGTGAGAGAGGGAACAAAAGCAAGGGGAGTCAGAGAGGGAGAAGCAGGCTTCGTGCCAAGCAGGGAGTCCAATGAGGGGCTCAATTCCCAGGACCCTGGTATCATGACCTGAACTGAAGGCAGATGCTTAACGATGGAGCCATCCAGGCGCCCCCCCCCCCCGCCCACCCCCCTCCGTGGTTTTCCTAATGCAGATTTAGAGTATTCCCTAGTCTGTCCATCAGCACTGAATGAGCATTTGAATTTAGGCTGATAGGAGTCAGGCTAATATTTCTTTTGGTAGCTTTTTTCTCTAAGGATGCAAATATATGTTCTAAGTATAATATAGAGATTCAAAACCAAATATCACATAGGAAGCCAAATACTTCACTCTATTTCTCAGCAACATCAGGCTAAGCCAGTATTGCCAGGCAGCTGCTAGGGTAAGTGGGACTGGCTCTCTGTCCTTTTACTCAGACTCTCTGGATGCCTGGGCAGTGGTGCCCACTTCATGCTATCTGTAGACTATTTGTTCATCCGAGAATAAAAAAAAAAGAAACTTTGCTTGAAATAACATTCAAAATCAGGTCATTACACTTAATGTTTACTGGGGCTTTGTTCTGGAGATGAAGAGAAAAAACACATGGGCTTCATATTTCTTCAGTTTTTATTTCCTTCAAACTGAGTCACTTTGAAACATTTTGAAAACAGTATTCACATGTGTTTACACTCATTCTACTTGATAGTTCCTATTACAACCTACATGAATTATGGTGTGTTTCTTTATAATTGATTAGAATTATAGCCACTACAAGTGTATACACTAGAACTTGGAAAATATAGTTTTCTGGAGTGTGTGTGTGTGTGTGTGTATTAGGCAAATATATAATATATATATTAGGCAAATATATATATTTTTGCCTAAAATAGAAAAAACCAACTACCCACAATTTTATTCCCAAATGAAATTATATTTTCACTTTTCAACTTTTATCTGTATATTTTAAGAAATTGTTCCTGCATGAGTTCCATATCAGATAGCAGAAATAGAAAATCCACAGTAATTCCCAGCTTCTTTTGGTGTTTTGTTCTTTTCAGTCCCTTCACAGCTATCTCAATTCTTTTATTGCAGCTGCATAAATTTATTTTACAGATCTCACATTCCCCCAAAGTCATATTAGAATCCAAATAAAGCCCTACCAATACAATAGCAATAACATTTTGAAGAACAGTAATATATCAGGAGTGCTAAAAATGTTTCCTTTAGACTTGGAGACCTAAGTTTCTGTCTACATCATTGTTGGTAAAAGAAGGAGGGTAAAATAATAGATTTGGACTTGTGGTGATGTGGCTGGCATTATGAATTTTCAATATGACACCTAAAGAAGACTTTCAAGCATCAGGGGAAAAATCTAACTTTGGTTATTGAGTGTTCCAGAAGAAGTTTTGGTGATGTAAGAAGGAGATTTAGAGAGGAACAGGTACCAGGGGAGGTTTTGAGTTAACCCAGGGTCTGACCAGGACCACAGAAGAAAAAGGAATGACAGCAAGGGTGGAAGAAAAAAGTGTACAAGTGTCCCTGGGATGGAACTGAGCTGCCAAGGGAGCAGTCTATAAATTGGCCCCACTTGTTTTCACCCAAGACTCTGGACTCTTGACTTGGATATTTATTAGCTTTCACCGTGAGAAAGTTACTTCACTCTTCCCAGTTTTGTTTTCCATGCCTTAAAATGACAATATAATGTCCATTTCCCAGGCACCACTCTCTGCTTTATTTTTAGCACCTGTGCTGTTCTTGGATCATGAAAGAAGATCAATAAATACTCAGTGATTGAATGCACATGTAAATAAACTGCCCAGTCTTAGAAATGGTGAATTAAAGGATTAGCTGTGTCTTAAGTTTAAAATTTGGTTTTAAATATAAAACTTGGCTGTAATTAGGATTCCAGAGTTTTCTGGGTACTCTACTATATGCAGCATTGTTTGTGGTAAACCTGTCCCTCTGGGAGTAGTTGTGCAACTGATTGCTTATTTTAATTACACAGAAGAAAACAGTTAAGGTGAGGGGTTCCATTATATCCCCACCTTCCTAACTGAACAATTTTTGTACTTACTGAAAACAGTATCATGTTCATACAAAAAATTTCTAATTTACAGTATATAAAATAATGACTTATTCAATTCAAAAAACTTTATTGAGTTACTCTGCTTTGGGCCAGTGGTTCTCAAATTTTAGTGTACATCAAAATCACCTGAAGGGTTTGTAAAACTCAGATTGCTTACAACATCACACTCTTAACAAGTGATAAAACTACCAGACAAGACATCTTCAAGGGTATAGAACCGAACAACACTATTGAATAATAGGATCTAATTGGCATTTATAAAACACTCCATCCAACAAAAACAGAATACACATTTGTTTCAAGAACTATGGAACATTCACCAAGATAGACCATATCCTGGGTCATAAAACAAACATTAAGCAATTTAAGGATTTGAAATCACACAGAGTATGCTTGCTGACCATGATGGAATGTAGCTAGAAATCACTAACAGAAACACAACAGGAAAATCTCCAAGTACTTAGAAATGAAACAACACACTTCTAAATAATCTATGGGTCAAAGAGGAAATCCCAGAGGAAATTTTAAAATACATAAAACTGAAGGAAACTGAAAGCACAGTATATTAAAATTTGTGGGATGTAACTAAAGCATTACTGGGAGAATGCATTGCTTACATTAGAGAAGAGGAAAGATTTCAGATCAATAATCTAAGTTCCTACCTTTAGAAATTAGAAAGAGGAGATAAAAATAAACCCAAAGCAAACAGAGGGATGGGTACTAGATCAAGGTGGAGAAGTCAGTGGAATTCAAAATGGGAAAATATTAGATAAAATTGATGAAGTATACAGCTGCTTCTTTGGAAAAAAGTCAGTAAAATTGATAAACTGCTTTTAAGACTGATAAAAATAAATACAGAGACAAAACAAGTCACCAGTATCTTTTTTTTAAAAAGATTTTATTTACTTATTTGTCAGAGAGACAGAGAGAGAGCGAGCACAGGCAGACAGAGTGGTAGGCAGAGTCAGAGGGAGAAGCAAACTCCCTGCAGAGCAAGGAGCCTGATGTGGGACTCAATCTCAGGACGCTGGGATCATGACCTGAGCCGAAGGCAGCTGCTTAACCAACTGAGGTACCCAGGCGTCCCCACCAGTATCTTTAAGGACAAGAATGTAATCATGGATCCTGCAGCCATTAAAAGGATAGTAAGGAACAACTATGGATGAGTTTACTCATAAATTAATAACTTTGAAGAAATGAACCAATTTGTCAAAACCCACAATACACCCAAACTAAGCCAAGATGAACTAGATAACCTAAACAGATCTACAATAGTTAAAGGAATTGAATTTGTTATTTTAAAAAAAAACCTATAAAAGTATAAATATCCAGTCTCAGATGGCTTTATTGGAGAATTTTATCAAATATTCACAGAAGTAAAACAAATTGTATACATTATTTCCTAGAAAATAAAAGAGGAGAGACCATGTCCCAAATCACAAATTTTATGACTCCAGTTTTACCCTGACATTATAAACTAACCAAATGCCTCCAAAAGAAAACTACAAATCAATACTCCAATAAACTTAGGTGTAAAAATATTCAACAGAAATTTGTCAAATCAAATACAATAATCTATAAAATAATTATAATCCAAGTGGGATTTATTCCACATATATGAGGTTGGCTCAACATCTGAAAGTGTAAGGCACCATATCAACAGGGTAAAAAGGAAAAATCATATGATTGTACCAAGGTAAAGAAAAAGCATTTGGTAAAATTCAGCACTCATTCATGATAAAAATTCCTCAAATTTGGAAAGAGCATCAACAAAAACTCTACAGCTAACATTGTACTTACTGGTGAAAGACTAAATGCTTTCCTTCTAAGATTGTGAACAAGTTAAGAATGTCTGCTCACACTATCCTTATTAACATAGTGCCTAAAGTCCTTGCGAGTGAAATAAGACAAGAAAAAAGAAATAAAAAGCATACCTATTGGAAAAGAAGAAGTGAAACTGTTTTTATTTGTAGATGACATGATTTTCTATTTAGAAGTCCCAGGCAATCTTAAACACACACAACCACACCCAAAACTGCTAGAATTAAGCTAATTCAGTAAGGTCACAGAATAAAAGATCAGCACACACACAAAAATCAACTGTTTTTCTATATACTGATAACAAACAAATAGAAACTAAAATTAAAAAAGCACAAGACCATTTACGGTTGTTCTGAAGAAAATGAAGTAATTCTAACACACCCGTACAGAACTGGTATGATGAATATGATAAAATGCTAATGAAAGAAATCAAAGAAGACCTAAACACTTGGGAAGACATACTGTGTTCAGGGATTAGAAAACTCAGCATAGTAAAGATGTCAGTTTTCCCTAAACCGATTGTTAGGATTTAACAGTTCCTATTAAAATCCAAATAACGGGGAACCTGGGTGGCTCAGTGGGTTAAGCTTTTGTTCAGCTCAGGTCATGATCTCAGGGTCCTGAGATCGAGTCCCGCATTGGGCTCTCTTCTCGGCAAGGAGACTGCTTCCCCTCTGTCTCTGCCTACTTGTGATCGCTCTCTCTGTTAAATAAATAAATAAAAAGCTTTTAAAAAGTAAAAAAAAAAAAAAAATCCAAGTAAGTTTTCTTGTAGACAAAAACAAGATTATTCTAAATTTATATGAAAGGGAAATAGCCAAAAACAATTTTGAAAAGGAAGAATTAAGTGGGAGGAAACACTATTCTAGATGTTAAAATTTATAATATAGCTATGGTAAGCCAGACAGTGTGGTACTAGCAGAGGGATAGAGGCATATAAGTCAATGAAACAAATGAAACAGAATAGAGTCCAGAAACAGATGCACAGAAATATGACCAATTAATTTTTGACAAAGGAGCAAAAGCAATCCAATGGAAGAATGACAAGCTTTTCAGTAAATAGTGCTGGAGCAATTGGACATCCACAGAAGACAACAACAAGAAAACACCCCCAAATCAATCTAAACCTCACACTTTATATAAAAATTAACTCAAGATGAACCAAGGACTTAAATGTAAAGCATAAAACTATAAAACTTCTAGGAAAAAAATAGAAGAAAATCTTTGGGACCTAGGACTAGCCAAAGAGTTGACAACAAAATAACAACCCATGAAGGGAAAAATTGGTAAGTTGAACCTCTTCAAATTTAAAACCTTTTTACTGTTTTATTTAGAGCAAATATTTGTTAAATGCATGGGTATTTCACTGAAGAAAATATACAGATGGCAAATATATACACAAAAAGATTCTCAACATCATTAGCCATTAGAGGAATCCAAATTAAAGCTATGATGAGATATTACTATACACCTATCAGAATGACTAAAAGGTAAAAGAAAAATATATTAATAACACCAAATTCTGGTGAGAATATGGAGAAAGTAGAACACTCATATATTGCTGGTGGGAATATAGAATGGTACAGCTATTCTGGAAAACAGTAAGTTTTTTTAAAAACTAAAAGTAGACATATTTGATCCAGCAGTTGTACTCTTAGGCACATACTATAGAGAAATGAGAATGTATTTGTCTGTAGAAATTCATGTGAGCCTCAAATTAGAAACTACCAAATCATCCTTCAGTAGATGAATTGTTAAAACAATCTGTGGTACATCTATATCATGGAGTGCTACTGAGTAATAGAAAGAAACGGACTATTGATATACATAAGAAATTGGATGAACTGCAAGGAAATTATGTTGAGTGAAAAAAAAATCCCAAAAGGATATATACTGCAGTATTCCATTTGAATAACATTAATGAGATAGTAATTACAGAAATGGAGAACAGATTAGTGGTTGCCAGGAGTCAGGAATGGGGGAGATGTGAGTATGCCTATAGAGGGGTAGTACAAGGGTGTCCTGTGGTGATGGTACAGCTAAATATCTTGACTATAGTCATGGTTGCATGAAGCTACACATATGATAAAATTGCATAGAGATACACACACACACACATACACACACACACACATATACACACACAGATGAGTACATGTATAATTAGTGAAATCTGAATAATCTCTATGGATTATACCAATATCAGTTTCCTGGTTTTGAAATTGTTCTAGTTATACAAGATGCTTACACTTGTAAACAGTAGACTGGGTAAAGAGTGGTTAGAACTTCGTTGTACCTTTCTTTGTACCTCCTCCAAATCTATAATTATTTCAAAATAAAAAGTTTTTTTTTTAACTTTTTAGTTAAAAAAGTGTTGAGTGTTGAGTATTGCCCCCAAAGTTTTTGATTCAGTAAATCAGAAATGAGGCCTGAAAATCTGCATTTCTAATATGTTGTAAGGTGATGCTGCTGTGCTGTTGCTGCTGCTGGTGGTCTAGAGACCATGTGTTGAGAACCACTTGGCACTCTTGGTACACTGTAGGAAATATGGAGACAAAAAGTAAAAGCTTCCATGGTCAGTATATTAAAAATGTACTGAGAATAGAACAGGTAAAAAATATGACAAGTAGATATAATACAGATGCTGAAAAATTGATAGTTCTAGACATTTCTAAGGAGCAATAGATTAAAACTAAGAATCAAGGGAGACCTCCTGGAAGGAGTGTGTTTGAGATGTGTGTATGCAGGGATGAGGAAAAATACAAATTTTACAAGGCTGGAAGGGTGTTTTAAGCAGAGCAGCTGCATGAGCAAAGGGAAGGGGGAGAGAAAAATATCACTGGATTATTCATGCAGCAAAGTTGTATAGAACTTGAATGGAGTACAGAGAAATTGTGAGGAAGTGGTGATGCAACATGGGGGCTTAAGTGGGTAGGAGAAGAATCAATGAAACAAGATGGGATTGGGAGGGAGACAAACCATAAGTGACTCTTAATCTTACAAAACAAACTGAGGGTTGCTTGGGGGAGGGGGGTTGGGAGAGGGGGGGGGGGGGTTATGGACATTGGGGAGGGTATGTGCTTTGGTGAGTGCTGTGAAGTGTGTAAACCTGGCGATTCACAGACCTGTACCCCTGGGGATAAAAATACATGTTTATAAAAAAAAAAGATTTGAGGTAGTTTTGTCAATTAATAGTAAAAACACAAAGCTTAAAATCCATATTGTTATGTTAGAGTTAAATGTAGTGTGACAATCAACAACTTAACATTTTAGAATCCTATGAACAAGGTTAAATTCACCACCTACATGCTACAGAACCTTGAACATACAACTTAACTTTTTTGACCTTAGCCTCATCCTGTTTATTATCTCATAATATGAAGGTAACAATACTTATATCCATTGTTGTTGTTGGGCTTATATAAGTTAATGGCTATAAAGTACTTATTACCATGCCTCCATAAATATCTATGATACTAATACTACTAATAATAGTTATTATATTATTTTTACTATTATAATATTATATTACTATTATTATACTATTACATAATGTTACTATTACAGTTATTAGGGGCCTAACAATTGTTCAGTTTGAAGCATGGTGTGATATGATAATATACATATTTCTTGAAACAGTTGAGATAGTTTATGCATTCAAGTTTCTACATAGAATTTATCAAACTAGTCCTAGCAGTTAACACAACATACTATATATTCAAAATATAGGAAAATATAAAATATAAAAAAATACTATATATTCAAATATTTTTTCTTATAATAAGAGACATAACATATATGTTTCACTTAATCCAAAAATTAAAAATTGATTGTCTTTAATACTAGGTAATAATAATGATCTAAGTATACATAGTATTTTTTCCAAGGACAGTTTTGTTGGTATGGTTGCTTAGTAAGTGTTGTCAGTTTAATACAACTTATAAATTGTAATAAATGACTTCAAAGTAAGTAAGGTAACTTTCCAGACTCTCTTTCCCCTATTAGCCTTTCTGTTTTTCATTATCCTATATTTCCTTATAAAGTAGTAGTGTTCAACCTCAGGTATACTTTGGAGTTACTTTTGGAGCTTTCAAGAAATCCTGATGACCAGGTCATGTCCTGATTGATTATCAGAATCTCTCATGGTAGGACACAAGATCTAGGATCTCAGTTGATTCCAATGAAACCAAGTCTGGGAACCAAAGACTGAAAGCTTAGTAGTATACATCCAGAACAACAGTCAGGTGGGAATTTAGAACCAATGGGGTGACCCTAAGAGAGTGATAAGGGTGAGCAGTTGGTGATCTATCTCCCAATGATTGCACATCAATCACCATCAATCCAACCTGGATGTACTGTCTATTATCCACAAGCCACTATACTGGGAGAAATATACACAAAAAGACAAACCCTTACATACCATTAAATTAATATAAGCTAGACTTTACCACTTATTTAAAAAAAAAAGAATAAAACTAGCATTAAATGAAAGCCATGTACAAGAGCAGAGATCAAAATTGTCAAGATTTTAAGGTGGACTTGTAGAGTGAATTTATTTCTAGGTACTTTTTTCTTGGACTTGTGTATCCAAAAGCCTATGCTCATTTATGCCTATGTATTTACCTATGTTGCTCCCCACATCTTGAATGCCATCCTCTTCTCTCTGTGACTGAGGCCCTCATGGTCAATAAGACCTCAGCTTTCCCTCTGCATTTATTATCACACAGCTCATTGCTAAGATGTTCTCTATGCAGTTCACGGCTGTCTTTAGTTCTCCATGTCCTGAGAGAGTTTTCCTATCTTCCACAGCCTTGCAATTTGCTGGGCTGGGGTTCTCACAGCACTATTTTTCTTTTAAAGAGCATGATAGGCTTTAGAATACCATGTCCTCATCAGCCATCTTCTGTTAAAGATAAGGGAGAATGCTCTTGGCTTTGGGAAGTGTAAAAGAATAAAAAATATGCAACCCCCCCAAAACAAACAAACACCCAAAAAACAAAAACAAAACCAAAAAACCCAAACCCAATGCCCCCCAAAATGAAACAAAACAAAAAAACCCCAACCCCAAACCAAAACAAAACCAAAAAAAACCCTCACTATGTTGATCATTAGAGCTTATTTTCCCTTTCATCAATATGACAGCCTGAAGCCAACTGTAAGTGGGACAGAAACAGTGAATTCTGTGTAAATATCATCAAACTAATATGAGCAGCACATTACTCTTGAACCTTGTTTGGTCTTTTAGTGGGCCTTTCAGAGTTGACTTTTAGTGGACAAAAGATTGATTCCCTGTCACTGCAAGGACTTGTAGCATGAGGGCACATAATAGGGGCATGATAGATGCTCGTTGAATTGAATTGAATTTACTAGTCTTAGAGAGATGTTGTCAATGAAAGAGAATATAGTTAATTCTCATAAGACAAGAAACATTGCTTCTAAGTACTTATTGACATATTTGAGCAGAATGGATTGAAATACCTCCTTGCCTATACAATTAATGATCTGTTTTATTTTATTTCATTTTCCCATGCTAGTTACAAGAGCTGATTCTAGGCAGAAATCTGAGTTCAGAAAACTGTGTCATTTTCTCTCCCTTGTGACCTGATACTTGTCCCTTGGGCAGAGACTGCAGAACATTCTTCCTTCCTCATTTCTGTCTACATATACCAAGTTTTAGTCTGAAGCCCCATTCTTCCTAGGCAATTCTTGCTACTTCCACAAAACTGACTAATAAGATAAATAGTAGACAAATAATTTAATAAAACCAAATCCAGGTTAATGTGCTCTTGGGAAAAGGGTAAAACTCCGACTCTTTTTCCTTCCTTAGGAACTCAGTTAATTATTGCTTTCTCCAGACCACACATTACCTAAACTCAAAGAAGTGGTTTTTATAATGACACATTCAAGTCAGAAAGAAAGGCAGGAAACTCTATAGAAAAGGAAAAAAGGGAGGGAAAGAAACTAGTATTTGTTGGATGATCACTCTGTGCTAGGCACTTTGCTGCAAGCTATATACACATGATTTCATTAAATCTTCCCACTGTATCTATGAAACAGATTCTGTCATTGTCCTGATTTTTTTGAGGAAACAGAGACTCAGGGGAGGTTAAGTAACCTCACCAAGATAAAAGAGCAAATAGTGATACTAAATACATACTCTCTATACTACCTCTTAATGTGTTCTAAAGCTAAATTACTTTCCAGGATTCAGGGTGAGGCCCAACTGGTGTCATAAGAAATATAGATGAGGCTAAATTCCCATCTTCCAATGATAAGAATCTCTTGGCATGTGTGGGGCTCACATCTATGTCTTTGGCTGCATTTATATGGGACTGGGCATAAAATGAGCCTCCTCCACTCAGTATAGAGCTATGTGCTGTGGTGTAGTGTGCCTACATATGGTAAAGGCAGATGTCATCTGGAGGAGCAAGATGGCAGAGGAGTAGGAGACCCAAATTTCATCTGGTCCCAGACCCAATTTTCATCTGGAAATCAGCTAGATAGTTATCAAACCATTCTGAACACCTACAAACTCAACAGGGGATTGAAGAAAAGAATAGCAGTAATTCTATTAACAGAAAAGCGATCACTTACTGGAAGGTAGGACATGCAGAGAAGTGAATCTGAGGCAACATATGGGAAGATAGGCTGCAGGGGAATTGCTGGCTCCTGGCAAGCAGTAGAGCAGCAGAGCACAAAATCAGAACTTTTGGAAGTCTGCTCCACTGAAGGACATCACTCCAGTGGTTATGTAGGGGTGGAATCCTTGCTGGGGTGGTGTGGTCTCAGGATCTTTGGGATCACAGCCTAAGAGTGGCAGAGCTCCCAGGTGTCAGACGGGAAAGCTAGCTGCAAAGATAGAGCTGAGGAGGGGCTTTTAGCTCGGGGTTGCCAGAAACCATGATCTGAGGCACAGTTAGACTACTACTCTTCAAGCAGGGACCCCACAAGTGGCAGATCCTGGGAGTCCCCTTACCTCCCACCGAGGAGTGATGCGGAAGCATGCTGCAGGAGTCTGGTGGGTCTGGAGACACCAAATGGGGTGATGTACCAGAGATAGAAAACTCAGTCACAGGCTGGGTGAGCTCAGAATATGGCTGGAGACCAGTGAGGCAGACATGACTGACCACTTTCTCTGAGGGCTCACTGAAGAGGGGGGCCCTGAGCTCTCAGTTCCTCAGACCCAGAGATTGGGAGGCTGCCATTTTCATTCTTATCCTCCAAAGCTGTATGTAAAGCTTTCAGGGAACAAAAAACTACCAAAAGCAAACCCAAGCAGGTTGCTTAGCCTGGCGCTTGGCAAGGGCGGTGCAATTCCACATCCAGCAAAGACATTTGAAATCACTGCAATAGGCCCCTCCCCCAGAAGATCAGGAAGAACATCCAGCCAAGACTAATTTTTCTTATCAATGAGAACTGTGAAACTCCAGTGCTAGGGGAATACAGCACATAGAATTCATCTCTTTTTTTCTCCCAGATTCTTTAGTCTTTCAAAGTTAAATTTTAAAAATTTTCTTTATTTTTTCTTTTTCCATTTTTTTGAATTTTCCCTCTTTCCTATTTTGACCAACATCTTATTTTATCAAGACCTTTTTAAAAGTCTTTTTTATTTTCATTTTTATGGTTATAGTCTATCCCTTTTGTTGTATTTATTGTATTTAGCCTTGTTTTTAGTACACATATAAATTTTCTTTCTTTAAAATTTTGGGATACAGTTGCTTTTAACAGACCAAAATATACCCTAAATCTAGTGTATGGCTTTGTTCTAGTCTCCTGCTGGATCACATTCTCTCTCTCTCTTTTTTTTTTTTTAATTTTCTTTCTTTTTTCAACCAACTTCTTATTTTATCAATTCATTTTTTAAGATCTTTTTAAATTTTCATCTTTACAGTTATATTCTATCCCTTCATCATACTTATCCTTATTTGTGTGTGTGTGTGTGTATAGACATATACACAAGTTTTTCTTTCTTTAAAATTTTGGGAAGCAGTTTCTTCTAACAGACCAAAATCTAATGTGTGGCTCTGTTCTATTCACAAGCTTGATTATATATATATATATATATATATATATATATATATATATATATATATATTTTCCTTTCTTTCCCTCCCAGGGATCTCTTCTGATTTGTTTAGAGTATATTTTTCTGGGTCGTTGTTACCCTTATAGCATTTTTTTTTCTCTCATTTATCTGGAGATAAATTTTTTTTTAATCCCATTTATCTTATCATTTTTAAATCTCATTTATCTATTATTCTCTGGACAAAATGAAAAAGCAGAAAAACTTACTTCAGAAAAAAAGAACAAGAGACATTATTAACTGCTAGGGACCTAATCAATATGGACATTAGAAAGATGTCAGAACTAGAGTTCAGAATGATTATTATAAAGATATTAGCTGGATCTGAAAAAAGCATAGAGGATACTAGAGAATCCATTCCTAGAGAGATAAAAGAACTAAAATGTAACCAAGTTGAAATTAAAAAAAAATCAATAAGGTGCGATAAAAAATGGAAACTCTTACTGCTAGGATAAATGAGGCAGAAGAGAGAATCAGTGATATGGAAGAACAAATGATGGAGGATAAAAAAGCTGAGCAAAAAAGAGACAAACAACTACTGGACCATGAGGGGAGAATTTGAGAGATAAGTGATAAAGACAAAACAATATTACAATAATTAGGATGCCAGAAGAGGAAGAAAGAAAGAGAAGGGCTGAAGGCATATTGGAGCAAATTATAGCAGAGAATTTCCCTAATTTGGCAAAGGGAACAAGCATCAAAATCCAGGAAGCACAGAGAATCCCACTCAACATCAATAAAAATAGGTCCACACCCTGTAATATAACAGTAAAACTTATAAGTCTCGGTGACAAAGAGAAAACCCTAAAAGCAGCTCAGAACAAGAGGTCTGTAATATACAATGGTAGGGATATTAGTTGGGTATGCACAGAGACCTGGCAGGCCAGAAAGGACTGGCATGATATATTCAAAACACTAAATGAGAAAAATATGCAACTGAGAATACTATATCCAGGTAGGCTGTCATTGAAAATAGAAGGAGAGATAAAAAGCTTCCAGGACAAACAAAAACTAAAAGAATTTGCAAACACCAAACCAGCTCTACAGGAAATATTGAAAGTGGTCCTCTAAGCAAAGAGAGGGCCTAAAGGTAACATAGACCAGAAAGGAACAGAGACAATATATAGTAACAGTTAACCTTATAGGCAATACTAATGGCACTAAATTCATATCTTTTAATAGTTAACCTGAAGGTAAATGGGCTAGATGACCCAATCAAAAGAACAGGGTATCAGAATGGATAAAAAACAAGACCTATCAATATGCTGTCTGTAAGAAACTCATTTTAGACCTAAATAAACATCCACATTTTAAGTGAGGGGGTGGAAAACAATTTACCATGCTAGTGGACATCAAAAGAAAGTTGAGGTAGCAATCCTTATATCAGACAGATTAATTATAAGCCAAAGCCTATAATAAGAGATCAGGAAGGACACTAGATCATACTTAAAGGGTCAGTCCAACAAGAAGATCTAACAATTTTAAATATCTATGCCCCTAACATGGGAGCAGCCAATTATATAAGCCAATTAATACCCAAATCAAAAAACAGATCAACAATAGTAGGGGATTTTAACACCACCCTCACTGAAATGGACAGATCACCTAAGCAAATGATCAACAAGGAAAGAAAGGCTTGATTAAACTCTTTGCAGTGTAGGAATAGAGAGTACATACCTCAATATCATAAAAGCCATCTATGAAAAACCCACAGCAAATATCATTCTCAATGGGGAAAAACTGAGAGCTTTTCCCCTAAGGTCAGGAACACGACAGAGATGTCCACTATCACACTGCTATTCAACAGGTACTAGAAATCCTAGCCTCAGCAATCAAACAATGAAAAGAAATAAAAGGCACCCAAATCAGCAAAGCAGTCAATCTCTCACTCTTTGCAGATTATATGATACTTTATGTGGAAAACAAAAAAGACTCCACTCTAAAATTGCTAGAACTCACACAGGAATTCAATAAAGTGTCTGGATATAAAATCAATGCACAGAAATCAGTTGCATTTCTATATACCAACAACAAGAGAGAAGAAAGAGAAATTAAGGAGTTGATTCCATTTGCAATTGCACCCAAAACCGTAAGATACCTAGGAATAAATCCAACCAAACAGGCAAAGAATCTGTACTCAGAAAACTATAGAATACTCATGAAAGATTGAAGAAGACACAAAGAAATGGAAAAAATGTTCCATTCTCATGGAGTGAAAGAACAAATATTGTGAAAATGTCTATGCTACCTAGAGCAATCTACACATTTAATGCAATCCCTATTAAAATACCATCAACTTTTTTCAAAGAAATGGGCACAGAACCCTAAATTTATACAGAACCAGGAAAGACCCCCATAGCCAGAGAAATGTTGAAAAAGAAAACCATAGTTGGTGGCATCAGAATTCCAGACTTCAAACTCTATTACCAAGCTGTAATCATCAAGGCAGTATGGTACTGGGTTTGAGGAATTCCTTTGGGTTGAGAATCTGGGCATCTCTGATAACCAGAGTGGCAAGTTACTGGAGAAACTTTGATACTTTTGCATCATGTAAAAATGGTGATCATGAGGATGATAAATATTTACCGCCCACTTAAGTGCAAGATATGATCCAAAGAGCTGTGGATACATTAACTCATATAACTGTTCAATAATCCTGTGAGGTAGTTACTGCCATTACTCTTCATTAATTGTCAAGAGGTTAAATAGTTTACCCAATGTTACAAGCTAGTAAGCGGCAGAACCAAGATACAAATTTAGGTAGCGTGGCTTCAGTGCCTTCAGGGAATGTCATTTTGGACCTCTCTAAATGATACCAAGAGACCTTTATGTGACCTTGAATTGGAGATGGCAGTGAGTAGGAGAAAAAAGGAAACTTGTAATGACTAAAATTAAATTTTGCACCACCTAGTGAGAGAGAAATTGAGTGTTATTTATGTCCGTGAAAAGCAAAAAAAAAAAAAAAAAAAAAAAAGAAATGAGACATTTCTTGTATTCCTAGTTTGTGAACCAAGATTCAAACATTTTTCTTATCTAAAGTAACTTATTTTCTAAATATTAACATTACCACTAACCAATACAAGGGAGGAGTGAACTTGAGACCACACAATTAATTTAATCTTGCATATTTTGTTCTCTCATCACGTGGAGAGTGCCTGCTGACTCTCCCTAGCTGTGTGGCTCTCTAAAGAGGCCTTTTCCCACAGATCCCTATGGGGGAAACAGTGAGATGGTAAGGGAGCAGTGCACTCTATGAAGATGGATGTCATGGTAACATCATGAACGAGGGCTAGTGATTCGGGGTTAGGTGGGTGGGCCTTTGTGGAGACACATACAAATGCAGAGGCATTGATTAGAAAACTTCCTGGTGTTTTTCAGTATTTGAAGTGTACCATTATACTAAAACAAAACAAAAAACAACTTCGGAAGAAAATTTCCTTCCTATTTATCAGCAGCTTGAGGTCAGGATTTAGACAGACTTTCTCAAGGAGGAATGAAAGAGGAGGAATAATTTAGATACTCCAGGCAATGATTTCAGGTTGGCTGGGAGCTGTGAGGTAAACCGTGATAGAGCGGTGGTAGCTGCAGGAGGAACATCGGTTTGCAGCCACATGGATTTTCTTGCAGTGCTTTGAATAGGCTGAGCTTTTCTTAGCTCTAGATCTTTGTACTTTTGTCCAGAAATCTCTTTTTCCTTTTTCCTCATAGCTGGCTCTTTCCCTTCCTTCACGCCTCAGTTCAGTGTCACATTAGGCAGTCTTTCTTGGCGGCTTTTTCTAAAATAGGTCCTCTCCCTCCCTGATCTACCGCTCAGCATCCTGCTTATTTCCTCCATTATAGTATTATCTTCAATATTTTATTTGCCTACTTTTCCTTCAGGTTACTTATTTATTTGATTTGCTCCTCCTGCCTTCTTGCTATAATGTAAGCTCCATGAGGTTAGAGACCATGATGGTTTTTCTCACTCCAGTCCTCAGCATACTCTGTGTGTGTGTGTGTGTGTGTGTGTGTGCGCGCTTTTATCCTTGACATATTCCTTTTTTTTTTTTAAGTAAGTATTCTCTATGCCTAACATGGGTCTTAAACTCACAACCCGAGCATAAGAGTCAGACGCTCCACTGACTGACTGAGCCAGGCACCCCACTTGGCATAGAGTTTTGCACAGAGAATGTCATTAATTAGCATCTGTTGGTTAAGGTATGAATGAAACACCTCCGAACCAGGCTTGGATGTACAACCGAAGTCCCTTTTTCCTCCCCTTGGTAGAGATGTGCTCAAGAAAAACACCTCCATGCTTATATTCATGGTGCTTTAATAGGAGTCTTTCCATATTATTATATTTATTTGACTAGGCCTTAGGCTTCAACCCTGTGGAAGATTATTTTTTTGGCTCTGTGCCAATCTGATTCTCCACCACAACTTTTGCCTCTGGTTTTAGCTGCTTAACTTGGTTTCTCCCCAATTCTTAGCAATGGCTCCTGTCATTGTCACTGACTTGTCTGGGTCTTCCTTCTCTTCTGCTTTAAATTTTCATAGCAGACAAGTTCCAATTAAGATAAAAATAATATAATTGAACAAAAATAAGCTATGCTCCTACAGAAGAAAAACAAGAAGCAGCAGATCCTAGCATAATTTTATATCACTAACTTCACCTTAATTAAACACAATTTTAAAAATACATTAAATTACTTTTTCAGTTCCATATTCCAGTTTGATGCTTGACAAATCTACTGTGGGCAAGTTTTGAAAGTTTCTCTAGAAAAAAATGTCTACATTTATATCATATTCTCTAAGGACCTCAGAGTGCCCAAATCCTCTGAGTCAATTTTATGTGATGAGACATATGCCTAAAATGTCCTTATTAAACCTCCTCACTACTTGGAAACCCTGGAAATTAAGGGAAGAATTCTTATCAGGAATCTCAGGGCTCTCTCAGAAAAGACTCAAGTCTTCATCATTAAATGCCTTCATTCTAAGGAAGGGATTTGGAATTTTGAACTTCAGCCAAAATGGAAAAATCCTGCCCAAAGATTACAGTTTCCTCTACTTTCTGATGGATGTCAGAATGTTTCTATTTTTGTGTCTGAACTGAAATCATATTATCTGCCGCTACCTAACTTCTGAGGTCTTTTAACACCCTCTGCCTCAATCGAGAATAGAACCATACTCAGAAATTTACCCTTATCTTAGCTGATGTCCCTTCTGTGCATCAGATGGAGGCTTTACATTATGTTTTGGGGGAGCAGGTGGGAGGAGCAGCTGGTATGAGAAGTGAGCAGCCTGACAACAGTAAAATTGAGAAGAGAGAGAGAGAGAGTGTGTGTGTGTGTGTGTGTGAAAAGAGAGCAAGTGCCACAACATGAAAATTTGCCCAAGAAATTATAAACCTTACAGTCTGTTCTCCAGAGCTAACAGTACAGTAAATGTGCCAGGTAAAAAGTCAGTGAGACCCTAGATATCATGAAAATCAGAACAGCAGAAATTTGGATTAATACTAAGGTCTAAAGGAAGTACAATGAATTTCAATGACATATTATAATAATACTTTTTTCTATTTTTTAAGTTATAATTCCATTTAAATCTTTGATTTTTTCTGTAAACATTTGTTGTGCCCCTATGCTATGTCGGCTCCTGTCACAGGCGCTGGGGGAATGGCCAGAAATAAAATATAGAATCTGCTTTCATGGAATTTCCTGATTTTCTTTAAATGAAAGAACACTGAGAATATTCTGGAACTGCTGTAATTATTGCTTTTATATAATGAAATGAACATCATCCCTTTATTTTAAATTTCAATTATTAATAAATTATTTTATCATTTGGTCTTTTGCAACAATTCATTTTGTAGAGCTATCTAATTTAAATCTTTCAACTCTTTACCTGGGATGTTGCCTTACATTGAAAGTCTAAATATCTTTTCAAATATCCATTACATTAGCCTAGATGATACATGCAAATGGAGATTATAAACTATATATTTTTAATCTTTTTCATTGTGTGAGAATTTTCTTTTCTATTTCATTCAAGCCTAATTAATTAATTTGACTAGGTAATATATGAACATTTGAAATGTTAAAAACTTGCACAGTGGTGTGAATTGTAAGAGTAATTCTCCCTTACTTCTATTCTAGCCAGGTTCTTCTCCCTGGAGGCAAACTATGTTATGAGTTTTTGTTTATACTTCAAAAAATATTCATTACAGAAACAATTATATAATTTATATGCACATACATATTTGCTTTTTCAAACACTAAAAGAATTATAATGTGCATGTTTTTCTGCACTTCTTCACCCAACAATGCCTTTCTTTTCATTCCCTATCAGTATGTAGAGAGCTCTTTTTATATGTATGTGATATGTATATGTATATATATATGATTCCAGTATATAAATATGCTGTATTTATTTAACCAGTTCTAACTGATGAAATAACTTAGGCCTTTTCAAGCCTTTCAAAATAACATAACAGTGACTATCCTTGTATATGAATCTTTTAGCAATTGTTCACATGAAGAAGAAATTTCTGGAAAGGGTATTTCTGAGTCAAAGGTGTGTGCATTTGTACTTCTGATAAATATTGTTAAACTGCCCTCAATATAAGTTCTATCAATTTACATGTAGCAATATGTAACTACCTATTCCTCAACATCCCTCATAGAGAATATATCAAAATTTTTGATTTTTGACAGTCTAATAGGTGGAAGATTATACCTCTTAGTAGCTTTAATTTGTATTTCTCTTATAAGAAGACTGAGCAACTTTTCATGTGTTTAAGTTATCAACATTTCCTTTTGTATAAACTGTTTATAGTCAGAAAGAATGGATATTAAGGGATAGCTGGTAGTTGATACTGCAGGCTCCTATTTTATTTTCTAGATAGCTATCCTTATTAATTATTTATTAAGTAATTCATTTTCACCCACTTTTTTCAAGTGCCAATTTGTTAATTTTTGTATATAAGGTTTAATTTTGGACATAGTATTCTATTTCATTTTCTGTTCTTCTCTTCATATGCCAGGAGTACATTGCTTTGTTCTCATTTCAGTTTAATATCATATGACCAGAGAATACTATTTATACTTTTTTTTCCCTTGGAATTTATTCACTTACATTCTGTGGCCTACTATAGGAACTTTGTGTTTCATTTTGTTTTAACGTTATTGTCCCATGGATATCTGAAAACTGAGTTTATTATCTCTTTTCAAGGCATGGAGTGGTTTTTTTTTTAATATAACAAATATATCTATCTTATCAGGTATGCTTTGTTTTTCTAAATTCTTACTTCTCTTTGTTCACTTGGGCTATCATAATTTTGGAGACATGAATTAAAATCTGCTACCATTAACATATTTTTTCTTACAGTGCCTCATACTTTTGCTTAATGCAAGTTGATGATTGGTTATGCGGTGTGTAGATACTCATTATTGGAGATATTAATTGTAATTGTGTCTTTTATTGTGACAAAATAGCCTCTTGTATTGGTAAAGTATTAACCTTGAATCCAACTGTGTCTGACTATTAAAATCATGACCCCTTCTTTCTTTATGTTTATATTTTCCTGGCATATTTTTATTCATTATTTTACTCCCAGCTTTTTAAAATCACTTTTAAATCGTTTCTCAGCATATTTTTGAGTCCAATCAGGATTTTTCATCCGTTTTTTTTTTTTTTTTAAATAAGTGAGTTTCCTTATCCAATGTATTTGTAAGTTCTGTTCCTTGTTTTATGGTTCACTCTGTTTCTATAGCTTAAAATATTCAATACTCAGAAATGGTTTGCCTTTGCTTTCTAAATGTTTCTTTTGATAATTTGAAAGTTTTGTTGGGGCACCTGGGTTGCTCAGTGGGTTAAGCTTCTGCTTTCAGCTCAGGTCATGATCCCAGGGTCCTGGGATCGAGCCCCACATGGGGCTCTCTGCTCAGCAGGGAGCCCGCTTCCCTCTCTCTCTCTGCCTGCCTCTCTGCCTACTTGTGATCCCTGTCTATCAAATAAATAAGATCTTTATAAAAAAAAAAGAAAGTTTTGCTTTGAAAGGAAAGCTTGCTACTTTTTAAATTAAAACTTTATTAAATACACTTTTAAAAAATTTATTTATTAGAGAGATAGAGAATATATCAAAAGTAAGTAAGCAGAGCAACAGGCAGAGGGAGAAGGAGAAGCAAGCTCTTCACTGAGCAGGGAGCCCAATGTGAGGCTTGATTCAAGGACCATGACCTGAGTTGAAGGCAGCTGTTTAACCAACTGAGCCACCCAGGTGCCCCGAAACTTTATTAAATAATCTTAATAATCTATTTCTTTAGGAAATATCGGGGCACCTGGGTGCCTCAGTGGGTTAAAGCCTCTGCCTTCAGCTCAGGACCCTGATCCCGGGGTCCTGGGATCAAGCCCCACATCAGGCTCTCTGCTCAGCGGTGAGCCTGCTTCCTCCTCTCTCTCTGCCTGCTTCTCTGTGATCTCCGTCTGTCAAATAAATAAATAAATAAAATATTTTTTTAAAAAAAGGAAATATCTTCACTCTGTACTATAAGCAATGAAAAAAATGAGTGTATTTCCATTTCCTCTTTTTATTAAGGTTTTATTTATTTATTTGTCAAAGAGAGACAGAGAGAGAACACAAGTAGGGGAAGCTGCAGGCAGAAGGAAAAGCTGCAGGCAGAGGGATAAGCAGGCTCCCCGCTGAGCAAGAAGCCTAATGTGGGATTTGATCCCAGGACCCTGGGATCATGACCTGAGCCAAAGGCAGATGCTCAACGACTGCACCACCCATGCATCCTACCTCTGACTACTTTAACCCAGCCATTTGGTTTTAGTTCACATTCTTTTTCTAAGTGTTTAAGTGAACTATATATTACTTGACTAATTCACTTGAAATAGCTTCTTTGGCTTTCACCATCATAATACCAAGACTTAATTTAGTCTTACCCTTATGGCTACAGTCAATCTTCCACTGTCAGTTCTTTTTATTGAAAAAATTTTTTTAAGATTTTATTTATTTATTTGAGAGACTGAGAGAACACAGACCAGGTGGGGGGGCAGAGGGAGAAGCAGGGAGCCTTATGTGGGGCTTGATACCAGGACCCCAAGATCATGACCTGAAGCAAAGGCAGACGATTAACAGAGTGAGCTATCCAGATGCCCCTGGAAATGCTGTATTCATTTATCAGTTGGTTGCAGTTTGTTCTGTAATAGCATCGTTCAGAAGGGCTCAGGGAGAAACTCAGGAAGTTTTCTGTTATCTTTCTATTTGAGGGTTATTTGGCTTTGATTAAATCCTTGGGTTATATTTTCTTTCTTGAGGTTTTTGTAGGTATTTCCCAATCATGTATTTGTGTTGAATGTTGCTGAGGAGAAGTCTAAGTTGAGCCTGAATTTTTACCTATACATGGCTTGTTCTCTCTTGCCTCAATGCATAAAGAATTCTTTACTTGAAGTCCTTTCATTTTACTTGGATATTTTGAGTGTTAAGATTTGTATGTTAGGGTGCTTGGGTGGCTCAGTGGGTTAAGCCTTTGCCTTCGGCTCAGGTCATGATCCCAGGGTCCTGGGATAGAGTCCCGCATCAGGCTCTTTGCTCAGCAGGGAGCCTGCTTCCTCCTCTCTCTCTCTCTCTGCCTGCCTCTCTGCTTACCTGTGATCTCTGTCTGTCAAATAAATATATAAAATCTTAAAAAAAAAAGATTTGTATGTTAATTTTTCCTAGGCAGAGTATATCTTTCAGTTTTTAGATTTAAGTCTCCTTTGATTATGTCGTTGCTTTTTGACTTAAAACTTAAAAAAAAAAATTCATTTCTCTTATTTAGAGGCAGGAACCAAACACTGATGGTGGATCTCCTTTGTCACATTCTTTCAATTCTTTTCTTCCCCTCTTTGGCATCTGCCCCACCCTGTTTTTCTCATTCCTGTCTTCTGTGTCCCCTACTGTATTTCCAGCGGTGTCTTACTGTCTTAAAAAACTTCTTCACTTCTATGGTGGTTTGTTTTCTTCTTTTACTTCTTTCTTAAGATTTGCCAAGACATTCTCATCTTTTTTTTCTGGTATCTTGACAACTTTTCTAAACTCTTGTATCTTTGCTTTGAATTCTTATTGTATAAAAGTCTTCATTACTTCTTTAAGCATTTTTTTTTTTTCATGGCATAGGGTGTTCTGGCCCCAATATTCATTTTCTCCTTAGCCATATTTATCTGGCAGTTGAGCTTTCTGTGTAATTTGTCCCCCAGCCACACTTAAAAAAAAAAAAGATTTTATTTATTTATCTGACACAGAGAGAGACATCAAAAGTAGGCAGAGAGGCAGGTGGTGGCAGGACCTGGGCGGGGGGAGCAGATCCCCTGCTGAACAGAGTGCCCTTTGTGGGGCTCCATTCCAGGACCCTGAGACCATGACCTGAGCTGAAAGCAGAGGCTTAACCCTCTGAGCAACCCAGGTGCCCCCCATGCCCTCTTTTTTTAAAAGCTGTAACTTTAATATAGATCCAGTGGTGTTCCTATTGATATTATTTGAATGAGGAAGGTTCATCTTGGACCAGCTATTTGCTTATTTGTACTATGGAGAAGTCAGGGCTATGTTCCAGAGTTACAGTCTTACAAAGATGACGTATTTGTGAGATTACTTAAAACCACCTCCTTGTTTGTTCTCTGTCAGGCAAGTTCTCTAACACATTATTATGGGCTTTGTACTTCAAAGTTGTCCACTTAGTTTGGAGAACTATGATTTCTTAACCTTGTCTTAGATATTTTCCTACAGGAATTTTCTTCTTCCCATTCCTCTGTTTGACCTTCAGAGAATCTGATAGAAGAAGTAAAATGGAGTAGGTGCTAGAGATTAGGCTCTAGTGCCAGACTGCTCGAACTTGATTCCTGACTCCTTTATTAACTAGCAGAGTGAACTTGGGCAAGTCACTTAGCTTTTCTGTGCCTCATTTTTCTCATTGTGAAAGAAGGCATACTAGTATTGATCTCATAGGATTTATATGAGTATAAAATACATTAATACACGTAACGTGCTTAAAGAAGGGCAGGCAAAAAGGAAGGGGTCAACTTTTTTTTTTTAATATAATTTTTTATTTTTTATAAACATATATTTTTATCCCCAGGGGTACAGGTCTGTGAATCACCAGGTTTACACACTTCACAGCACTCACCGAAACACATACCCTCCCCAATGTCCATAATCCCACCCCCTTCTCCCAAACCCCCTCCCCCCAACAACCCTCAGTTTGTTTTGTGAGATTAAGAGTCACTTATGGTTTGTCTCCCTCCCAATCCCATCTTCTTTCATTTATTCTTCTCGTACCCACTTAAGCCCCCATGTTGCATCACCAAGGAAGGGGTCAACTTTATTGCCATTTAAAAATGGAACTATAGAATGAATGGTTTCCTTTTCTACTTCAGACTTCTCCATGCTTCTTCATGTTCTGTAGTGTTTGGAAAACATTCCCATTTTGTCTGAGAAGAAATTTGGATATTCTTCTCTAACCTGTCTAGACTGGCAACCTCCAGCTGTGTTGCTAAACAGAATCTGTGGATGGTCATGAAGCTATCTGTAAAAGAGAGCAATTCACTCTCAAATGATTTTTATATCTCTTTAGAAGTTCAAGTCTCTTTCTCTTATGCTCATCAGCTCCTTCTCTGACACTCTTTGTAAGGGTTACTTCCTCATTAACACAGACACAAAATATGATTGATAGATTTTAATAGTGAAGAAACACAATTTTTAAAACCTGAATATTCAAAACAAATTTTGAGACACATATTCTCACAGAGAACATGAATGTACCTGAAAGGTTAAGCTCCTCTTGGCATAGGAACATGGCACTTTTATTTTAATAGCTTGTCTCTATTTTCCAATGTTGTATAGCACACATAAATTTTTTTCATAACATGAGAACACTGGACCAACTCAAAATCATGGTAGTTGTAACATTATTGTCTTAGTCACATAAAAATTTTATTTAATTTGAATGTAATCCTAAGAGACAGAAACCAAATTGCATCTGGATTCAAACTTACCACCTTTTAAAATAGAGGTGGGGGCACCTGGGTGGCTCAGTGGGTTGAATCCTCTGCCTTCAGCCCGGGTCATGATCCTCTTTGCTCGGCAGGGAGCCTGCTTCCCCCCACCCTCTGTCTGCCTCTCTGCCTGCTTGTAATCTCTGTCTGTCAAATAAATAAATAAAATCTTTAAAAATAAAGTAAAATAAAATAAAATGGCTATTCTAATATGCTACATTTATATGATAGCATCATGCTTACATGGAAAGACAATGAATTTTGGGGACAGACTGCTTTTTAAATAACTTTGTCATTTAACTAATTCTATGCTTTGGGACAAGTTACCTAATCTCTGAATTTCAGTTTCTTCATCTTTAAAATGTGGAAGTAAAGTTTATTACACCTGGTTGTTGAGAGTTTAGGGAATGTCTATAAACAACACAATGCCCACAATATACAATAAGTACTTAATGAATTAAAAATAATTTCAAACCAAGAAGTCCAAAACCAAAGGAACTAAGGAGTACGTTTTATGAGAAAGAGAAAGTTAACTGAAAGAAGTTAATACAATGCCCTTTTTCTGTCCTCCATGTACCAGAAACACTTGTACTTTTTTTTTTTTAGATTTTATTTATTTATTTGAGAGGGAGAGAATGAGAGAGAGAGAGAGAGCACGAGAGGGGCAAGTGTGAGAGGGAGAGGTAGACTCCCTGCCGGGCAGAGAGCCCTATGTGGGATTTGATCCTAGGACTCCAGGATCATGGCCTGAGCCAAATGCAGTTGCTTAACCAGCTGAGCCATCGAAGCAACCCAACACTTGTACTTAATACACACTTATACAAAAATAATTTCTGTGCCCACCTCTCCTTTTCAGACTGTGAAATTTTCAAGGTAGAATGCATTTATTTCAATTAATTTTTTATTTAAATTTTAGTTAGTTAACATATGGTGCAATATTGATTTCAG
This sequence comes from Mustela nigripes, assembly GCF_022355385.1. Classification (NCBI taxonomy): domain Eukaryota; kingdom Metazoa; phylum Chordata; class Mammalia; order Carnivora; family Mustelidae; genus Mustela; species Mustela nigripes. The sequence goes on along the minus strand of NC_081557.1, from coordinate 128,607,183 downwards.
AAATAGAATTCAGTGATTGACCACTTACCTACAACATCTAGTGCTTATCACAACAAGTACTCTCTTTAATGGCCGTCGCCCACCTAGTCCATCCCCAAGCCACTTCCCTCCATCAAACCTCAGTTTGTCTATTGTTAAGAGTCTCTTAATAATAGGTTTGTTTGTTTGTTTCCCTCTTTCTTTTTTTCTTTCCTCTCTTCTCATATGTTCATCTGTTTTATTTCTTAAATTCCACATATGAGTGAGATCATATGGTGTATGACTGTCTCAGACTGACTTATTTCACTTGGCATAATACACTCTAGCTCCATCCACATTGTTGCAAATGGCGAGATTTCATTCTTTTCAGTGGCTGAGTAATATTCCATTGTGTATGTATGTATGTACATGTATATACCTATATACATATATGTACACCACATCTTCTTTATTCATTCATCAGCTGATGGATATGTGGGCTCTCTCCATAGTTTGGGAGAATGTATTTCTTTTTATATACTCATACTAGGATGGTTGCTGGCACATGGTACATAATCAGTATTTGCTGCCCTGAACTGAACTCAACACAATTATCTATTTCTCTGTTTGCTATGATACTGTGAGAAAATGGTTGAACGAATATCTCCCAAGTTTGGAGTATATTTGTGATTTTCTGACTCAAAATAGGGAGTATGTGATGTATGCAACATTCAACTGCAGGAAGGGGTCTGGGGAAAAGCCTCAAAAAGAGAGATATCATCTGACAACAGGGCAGGGTGGCAATGAGACTGCTCTAAGGACAGGCATGCTATGTATTAAGATGTTCTGGACTGAGGAAGCAAAACTGGTGTAGAATATGAATCTTAGCTGGAAAAATCCCAGACAGGCATTCTGTTTCAGGCAAGTCCTCCAGGAGGAGGAACAGCAAAGACTTTCTTCCTTCTTTTTAGGTGTGTTAGGTATGAAGGATACAAAGAGAATGTTTTAGTCTCTGTCCCATGAGCTGTATGAGTATGACAGTGTGTGGAAATCTCTTGCAGTGTTCTATCTAGCTTTTTTCAAAATAACCCTTAAAGTTTTCTTTTTTTTTCTTTTTTAAGATTTTATTTATTTATTTGAGAGAGATCACACGTAGGCAGGAGAGGCAGGCAGAGAGAGGAGGAAGCAGGCTCCCTGCTGAGCAGAGAGCCTGATGCAGGGCTTGATCCCAAGACCCTAGGATCATGCCCTGATCCAAAGGCAGAGGCTTTAACCCACTGAGCCACCCAGGCACCCCAAAATTTTGATTTCTTAAAACAATTTCTTTTAAACCCCTTTCTTCTTGCCCTGAACATCATTGCACATCTGGCTCAAAGTTACCCCTTTCCCGTCATGGTCCTGGTTCATCCACATTGCAAAATTCACAAACAATTGTCACAGTAGTCTTTTCAGGATGGAGGGGATTGTTGGTGGATTTAATTTCTTTTCTTTGTGCCTTCCTATCGTCACTAAGTTCTATGCAATAAATGATCATTACTTTTGCAATTAAAGAAGTTATTTTTAAAGAAAGATAATTAACTTGCTCTGAAAGTCTTATCTTCCTGTAAACATTTCAACTCTTGTGTATTAACATCTCAACACAGAAAACCCGAGTGTGCTCCCACTCCCACCTCCTGAGACATTAATGTGTTACATCTTGCAGTTTTTTGGGAGTCAGTATCTCTCCAGGGAGTACAAGATGAGGAGTTACCCAAGGCCTGGCACAATTTATGCTCAGTGAGATCATTGCTCCATATGAGGGCTCTTCGCAGTCCAGAATGTTGAGAGCTGCAGGACTTACTCCAAATGCCACATGAATCGGTGGACTATGACCCATTAATCACATTTCCTGAGAAGGGCTGCTAGATATTTTTTGAGAAGCCAGTTGGTATTAATTAATATTACTATTTTCTTGTCAGTTGCTTTTGACACTTTATGAAATTATTCATTAGCTAACTAGCTCTTTCCAAATTCTCTTTACTGTGTTTGCATTAATTTAATTTGGAATTGTTACAACCATTGCCACATTTTTCAGAGTGGCTAAATCTTAATCAATAAATCCAGGGACTTGTAAAGTTCAAGATAGCAGTTATAAGTATGTTAAACTATGCTTAATATACCTTCTGTGTGAAGCAGATATTAACTGATCGTTTCCAAACTCAGATTTCTCTTGTCACCCAACTCCTCATTTTTTTTTTTTTTTTAAGATTTATTTATTTATTTATTTGACAGAGAGAAATCACAAGTAGATGGAGAGGCAGGCAGAGAGAGAGAGAGAGAGAGAAGCAGGCTCCCTGCCGAGCAGAGAGCCCGATGCGGGACTCGATCCCGGACCCTGAGATCATGACCTGAGCCGAAGGCAGTGGCTTAACCCACTGAGCCACCCAGGTGCCCTCACCCAACTCCTCTTAAACCTGTAGGCACCATGTACTTCAAGATGGAATACTAAAGTTTTAAAGTGGATAGTGATAGGGTGAGATTTATTTTGAGTAAAGGAAGGTTGAGATAAAAGTTACTTTCCTTAGAAATTACCATTTTTTTTCTCTTCTCATGGCTACTCAGATATTTACAGTGAAAAAATTTCAGACTTCAGTGTATATTACATAGAGAAGTTACAGACTCACCATCTTATACGCATATTCCTGGATGGACTTGAACAATCTGCAATAACTTAGGCTTCCCAAGAGCGTGAAATAATTGAGCACCCTGGCAAATACCTGCATAGAGAACAGATGAGATACATTAGTGAATGTATGGACTTATTCTGTTTCTCTTACATGGAGATCACAATCACTGAAAGCAGTGTTGCAATGGGTCATTATTTTTCCAAACTGCTATTTAGATATAGCAGACCTGTATTTGGATGGGTTAGAGAGTAGTAAGTAGTGAGAAGACAATGTGAAATTGCAGAATTGTCTCTGTGAGGACTGAGAGACTTGGTAGATTTTTAGAACTCTCTTTGTAGAGATGAATCAGACACTTTTTTAAGTGTCCATTTCAATTTCTTAAGTGTCCATTTCCTTAATGTCCATTTCAATCTTGTGGTTCCATTAAAGCTACTGTAAGAAATTTAAATACCTACATATAAGACAGCCAAAAACACTAAATTAAAATTCTGGGGATGAAATGTATAGCACTGTGATTAAAGTTGACAATATTGTAACATATATTAGTTACTAAGAGAGCAGATCTTAAAAATTCTCATAAGAAAAAAAATCACAGCTCTGTGAAGTGATAGATGTTGACTAAATTTATTATGGTCATTTTTCAATATATACATTTATCAAGTCCTGTAGTATACCTATACAATGTTATATGTCAATTATATCTCGATAAAGTTGAAAAAAAAAGCAAAAAAAAGGTATCAAAAAATGGATCATCAAAATCTCACAGGACCATGAGAGCTGGGTATACCAAGCCCATACTACAGAGTAGGAAATGGAGATACAGGGTAACAAATACCCAAAGGTAGCAGAACTGAGACTTGAATCCCTGGTGTCTTGACTCCAAAGTATTCTTTCTACTGCTCTGTCAAGTCCTGGAGATGTAATATGTAGCATGGTGACTATAGTTAATACTGTATTGTATATTTGAAAATTGCTGAGAGTAAATCTTAAAAATTCTCATCGTCAGAAAAATATGTAAGGTGATGAATGTTAATTAAACTTATTGTGGTAATCATTTCACAATATATACAAATATTGAATCATTATGTTATATATGTGTGGTTAATATGTCAATTATACCTCAATAAAAAGTTTCGAATACTGAGTGAGGGGAGACAGGGCCCTGGGGTTGGTGAAAAGAGGTCTTTGAGGGCAGCCAGTCTTGCCCTATTTGAAAAGTGTCCTCTTTCTTAGCAGATAGGTCTACTTTTCCAAGCTATGTGGTGACTGAGAGGTTGCTCTTTGTGCTGGGATAAGGGGAGTCACTCATCACAGAGGATCCCCGAATTGGAGTGATGTGCTGACAAGGGCACCAACAGTAGTCAGCTGCACTCCAGTTCTTTCCCTGTGCAACAACATCAGTTTGTGGGGCCTCTGGCAAGCCTCTGACTTTCTGGGCCTCAGTTTCCTTATCTGTCAAAGGAAAGAAGTGGACCAAACAATCTCTAAAGACTTCTCCTATAAACATTCTCTGGTGCTGATGTACCCTCATTCTGAAGAGCTAGAGAATCATCAATCCATTACAAACTGAATTGGTTGTTAAAATCTCTTCAATCTTATTTTGGTTTCAGAATATGTGACACTGTATTGTTTTGGTAATATTTTCTTCCTCTCAGGGCAGATATAGTATACGATGAAAATGAAAAGAAGCCTGTGAATAGAAGTGAGAAGAGTTGGGACAGTGAATCAGGTGGCAGAATATCTGGAAGCTTCTTGCAGACACAGATGGTTGATGTAAACTGTTCTGGCAGGGAATTTCTGCCAGACATCCCTTGGAGTTTATTACTAAATGTGGGATCAGTAAACTTTTAAAAACATACTGTGCATGTAAAATCATTTAAAATAACTGCAAGTGCAAAATCTTTCTGTTTCAGCAATATCTAATCCTTTCTTTCTGCTTTATAAATAATTTAGATTAAAATCCCAGCTTTGGCATTGAGCAATGTTATTATTTTTTATAAAATTCTATCCAAAATTTTATCCTTTCTAAAATTGTTGAGTGGTTCATTGGGAAAAGTTGAAGTGGTGTGGTGGCCCCTGCTCCCAGGATGTTTCATTTCACTCCATATTTTTTTTAAGACAAAAATATTGTAAAGGACAATTAAGAAACATAAAATTCATGTAGGATGGTGGAATAAAATGAAAGAATATTACTCCGCAGTGGGTGGTCTGCGTAAAAAGCATTAAAGTTGAACCAGCTGCTAAACTCAGTGCTCAAGTGTAACAGTTAATCTTATGATATAGGAAACAACTGTAATTAGGAAATTGTTTTATCTTAAAAATGTAACTCTGTATAGTAAAACCAGACAACCCTGAGAGTAGAAGCAGGGATTTTATGGAACATTAAAACTGTTTCTGTGCATGAAATCCCAGCTGCAGAAAATTTTAATTGAATATATGCTATTTTTCCTCTCTGTATAATAACTAATATTTATAACTTATAAACATATTCACATATGTTATCTAGTTTGGTTTGTATGCATTCTCCAAAAGGTATGTGGGAGGTATTAATCCATTGATAGCTTTATTTTAGAGATGAAAAGTTGGGCTTTAAATAGGCTAATGACTTGTCCAAGTTAACACAACTTGTAAGCGACATAGCTGGTACTCAAATCTGGTTTCTACTGAAAGAGTCTCTCACCAGCAGCATATGGAAGTTTCATAGGAGAGCGTGTAGGAGTGCTCATTTTGTTTTGAAATTGGTTGTAGACTCTGATATGATTTTGATCTTCAGGAAGAAAATGTTACATTTGGCTGCTTTAAGTTCACTCCTACCCAAGTCCACTCCTATCAAGTAATTGATAGCATTACATTTATTACAGCTATTTTCTGGATAAATTTAATTTTTTTTAATACAATAGATTTGCTAAACATTTTGTCCACACTGATACTAGTTTTTAAATTCTAAATGTGATGAAGGTGAAGGACATAGGCTGGTTCCTTTATTCAACACGGCCAAAGGAACTCCCCCCCACCAACTTTAATATATAAATTTGTAAAGAAAAACAAGCTAATGGAATATAGAATGCTGGAAAAGACTGTTAGGTCATTGAACCCAAACTCCTCCCCTCTGCAAGAATATGGTCCACAGGTCTTGGCAAATATTTGTCTATTTCACCATTCTAAAAAACAACCCATCTTTTGTGGGGAAGAAGTAATTGTTACTGGTTTCTTTATTCTGACTTCTTCTACTGACCTTTCATTCATTGGTAGTAGTTCCACTTGCTAGAGACCCTCAGGATTAGTCTACATTCTTATTCTTATGAAACTATTTCCTTATTTGTTCCCCTCTTCCCCCAGATCCCTTTGGTTATTCTATATGATACAGTTTCCAGACGATCCCACTTTCCAATCCCCTTCCTTAGATGTGTTTGTCATATGTCCCTTAAATGCAGAATCCATAGTTGAACAGAATGATCTAGATGTAATAAGATCCAATACAAGCACTATTGACACTCTTGTTCTAGACACAATAATTGTATTAATTCTACTAAAGATTGCGTCTGATACATTAGTGTGTTGTCAGAAGGTTGGCTTATAGCATTGTTGCAATTAACAAAAGGGCATACATTTTTTCCCCCCTACACAATTGCTATTTTTTCAGGTCTGACATTATGAGCCTCAAACCAGTTTTTATTTTGATCCTTGGTGCAATATTTCATATTGATTCCTATTAAATTTTATTATGCTCATGCAAGCTATTAATTTAATGTTTTGAAGTATTCCTGATTTATTACATTTTCTCAAATTTATATTCTTGGAAGATTTTGTTAAGTGTAATATTCTAAAAATGCAACGAGGGACCCCCTCAATATTGACAAAAATCTATTAATATTCTTTAAGCATGTTGTTCAACCAAGTACAATTCAGTCAGAATGATCGCACTACTCCTTAACTCTTCACGATCATCTTTGGGCCTTGGTTCCTTGAATAAGCCCTTATATAGCACAGGTCCCTAGCAAAGTTCAGTTGAACTGATTTGAATGTATGTATCTCTTTATGACTGTTCAGCATTTTGAGTCATTGGCTCCCTGCAAACAAAAGCTTGTGTACCCTTCTGAGGATAGCTCATATCATTCCTCCTTCAGAAAGTTTTTCTCTACTAACTCCAAGCTACACTAAATCTTTTTTAAGTCCTGTAGCATAAGTTGCTTGTATCACACATCTGAGCATTTAATTATGGGCTCCTTTGCACTGTTATCTAAAGGTTTATGAGTGTAGGAGTATGTTTGCAATGTATGTTTGCATAGTGACAACAATTTTCTTTTTTTTTCTGTCCAATATTCTCTACCATTTCTGCCTCTTCTCATTGTATATCACTAGTAATGAGACCACAATTTGGTCACATTTGATTGGTTCAGGGTTGCTAACTTAACCCAAGCTGGACAAGAGCCCTTACCTGGAAATTTTGGAAATTGAGACAGAGGTGGCATCTCTTTTTAGGAGACTTAAAATGAAAAGCTGGGGAGTTGTCCATGGCTGTGGCTGTGTAGGCAGAAAATATGAGTAAAATCAACTGAAGGGTGGGAGAGAGACAGAGAGAGGCAGAAACAGAGAGAGGGGCAGAGAGAGAGAGAGAGAGACAGAGCATCTTTACAGAGAAAAGTGGCCACTATGGCCTTTGATAGAATTTGAATTCCTGGGCCAAATATTCCTAAGACCTAACCACATTCCTCAGCCCAGGTTCCATAAGATATGTTAAGCAAATTCTCCTTTCCTAAGCTAGTTCAAATTGTATTGCTTCAGCATTTTAAAATAGTAATTTTAGAGTTGTTCAATGGCAGCTCAAATGGTGGAGAGAAACCCTAGGTTGTGAGATGAATGACAGGTTCTTCCTGGGGCTGAATTTGGCACTACATAATGGATTTTATATAGCTCAAATTAATATTAAGAATTAGTATTCAGAATTTTAAAAATTAGGAAAACTTCTGCACACTGGATTTTTGGCTTCTCTTGAAAAGCCTGAAGATCTAGAAGCCCTGGGCTGGCGTTTGATTTGGCAAAGAGGTCGGAGCTGGAGACGAGATGTCCCCTTTGGAAAGGGAGGCACTCCCTTGTTTGTTCTCATGCTCACCATCCCATACTAGGAGATGAGGCCAAAATCAGTTACCATTTCACATCGCCAACACACACGTACACATATATAAAAGTAAGATTTCTTAACAGTAGCTTTAAAAATGTTGATACATTTTTAAATGTATCAACTGACTCCACGTTGGGCATGGAGACTATTTAAAAAAAGAAGAGACGGAAATTTGGGAAATGAAAAACTGACAAACTCTATGTATAAAATTTTTTTCTTTGTGAGAAAAAAAAAACTATTACTATATTTGCTTTCCTTTTGTTACTTACTTTACCTGCCTTGCACTCATTTGTACGTGAGCCTGGAGAGAAAGCTTCCTTAGAAGGACAGAGAAAAGACAGGGCTTACCTAGGGAAACCGCCAATGAAATTACCTGTGGGCAAAGAATGTCCAATGAATTGCTAGAGAAATAGGTTATTAAGATAAAGTTTAAAGTACAACTTTACCCTCCATTATCCTTAGCCTTCAGTAAAAATATGTTATACATAATGGACTTAGGTTAAGGGTGTTTGATAAAAGGGAGTTTGGTGAAGGGAGTTCCAGTCAGGAACAGCAGCATGTAAGTAGTCGTAGTGAGGAAGACTGAATCAGCCACAGGCATGAGAAAAAATTTTCCAGAATGTTATAGGTAAAGGTGATAAGATTATCTGTTATGTGGGGTGGGTGATGCAGCTAAATAGACTCATTTTATTTGACCTTAAAAACAATCACTGAATTGCTAGTGTATTATTTTTACTGACATCTGGTCTTGGTTTAATGTTGTCTCTTTGGTTTTGCCCTGTTAACAACACTTTATATACATATATACATCTTGTATTCAGATCCTGAGAGAGGTCTGATTAGGTGGGTCAGTCTTTAGCTGGGACAAAACATCTCTAGTGATGAGAAGTCTTCTGTCAGATCCTCATGTAAGGTGCAGGCAAACTGGCAGATGGCAGTTCCTGGATTTGATGTGGCTTAGGAGGTGGGTTATCACTGGTAAATTTCCCAAGAGTATAGTAAACTTAACTCTAAATATGGCACAGCAGTATACCTCTGCTTATTTTACTTGACCTTGTGAAATCTGCTGTGTAGGCTTTTGTCTACCTCAATTATTTTTTTGGAAGTAAGTAAAAGAGTACAAGTAAGTAGAAGAGTAGAAGAGAAAGTAGACTTTGTAGCTGGCAGCTTGTCCAGGTTTCACTCCTTTCTCAACTGCTGGAAGCTGAAGCACAGTTCATCTTATTTGCTTGCCTACTTAATTCGCATTTGGAGACGGAAGGAAGAAGGAATGTGTCTTTCCTCTGCTGTTGGGAAAAATTTCTTCTCTTTGGAAGTAAGTAGAAGAGTACAAAAGAATACAATTAATAAATCCTTAAAATCTAAGATAAATATTTCAGTGTCTAGGGGCACCTGGGTGGCTCAGTGGGTTAAAGCCTCTGCCTTTGGCTCGGGTCATGATCTCAGGGTCCTGGGATCGAGCCCCACATCAGGCTCTCTGCTCAGCTGGGAGACTGCTTCCCTCTCTCTTTCTCTCTGCCTGCCTCTCTGCCTACTTGTGATCTCTGTCAAATAAATAAGTAAAAATCTTAAAAAAAATATTTCAGTGTCTATTTTGGCTTTCATAAACTCAAGCATGATAATCATAATTCCAAAATTATTACTTTCATTTCATTCAACATTTCTTCAGCTTTGATCAGATTGGAGACAAATATACATATTTACAATATAGTTCCCTTAAAAACTGAAAAACTAAAATCTTTTATGTCCAAACATTTTCATGTTTTATTTGATATACTTAACCTTCCTTTTAGCATGTAACAATGTTATCAGAAAAGACCACTTAAGTACTCCAATATTTAATTTGTAAAGTATCTGGAAAGAAACTTTCAGGAACATTTTGCTTGAAGAACTAATCAGTGTGTCAGCCATAGTGTAAAAACTTGCTATTATTTTAATTTTATATAATGTTTTTAGTTCCCTTGATGTATGCTTGAACTGGCCTCACAATTTCTGTTCATTAGCATGCAGTTTAGAGAATGTTTATGGTGGGAAACAATCACTGAGCCATCTTTTAACATTTTTGCTTTAAGTGAGTAGTGAAATGTGAACCAATTTTGCATTAATAACTCAGTCACTTCATTGTTTTGAAGCACTGTTCTGCGTGTAACGATAATACATTTAGTTCAAACTCACCACCTGCCTAGTCTTAATCAATAATATCGATTAGAAATGCCTGCCCACCAAGTGCAAAATCAAATATTTGAAAGTCAAGTTGAATGATAAACTGTACTTCCAAGCTTAATCTGACATTTTGAAGCTGGTATGTGATATTCTCCCCTTGTTTCCTGAAACGTCAATTTAGCAACCAATGGTCCCATTATGTTGTATTCACATGGTGTTGTCATCTTTCTAGTAAAGAATGTAGAAACTGACCATGGATAAGCTTTAATAATGTTAGATGGGCACTTGAGGAAGCACGGGTAAAATTACTATCTTGGAGCCAGAGTAGCAGCTAGGAAAAATGTGCTGCATAAAATTGTAAAACAAAGTGTCCAAAGACATGATAATTGCTTTGTATTCATTAGCTAAATTCTGGATAGAAATGTAGACATTCTGGAAATTTTGAAAATGTAATGAAACCATGGAATGGGAAGAGAAAGCCATAGCAATTTTTGGTGGGAATGGGTGGGGGTGATTTGAGATGGGGAGGTGAATTTCAATATATGCATCTTTTGTTGGCTTAGATTTCTTCACAGTTCTTCACAGATCTTGTCAGTGTATTAGTTTATTATATACCACTTGAGATAGCTTCAATAATTATTATCATATTAAATCTAGAAGGAAAATTTGAGGCAATAATTTAAAAGGGTTATTTATTTTTAAATGTTTTAAAGATCAAAAAATGGATAAGAAACTTCTGACGGTTAAAAAAAGTAGAATCTTTTGACTTTTGATAACTTTCAGAAAATAGGCAACCACTTGAATGAAGAAAAAAAATCACCAGTATTATAGGACAAAAGAAAGGCCAATTAAAATTCTTGATTTATAGTATTCATTTTCAGAAAAGAATCTCAGAAAGATAAGAACCATGCCTACTCCCCATCCTCCAATTCAAAAACTGTGTTTGATCTATTTTTTTGCCATAAAGGATTGGGTCTACTCAGTCCCCCCGCCCCACATTCCCCAAATCATTTATTGTATGGAAGTGAAGTGAAATACATTTTCCAGCCAATAGTTGGTGTTTGATTTTTATTTGACGTTGATATATGTAAACATATTTTATATACTGTATCAGAGAATAATAAGAAACTGGTTAGTAGAGAAAGAAGTCTGAAGCTGTGACGACTTTTGGTACGATGGATATTCTTGTTAGCAAATTCATCTGCACTCTTGGGCCAAACCTTGAAGATAATCAGATTACTAAAACATTTGGGAAAGGTTTCTAACATCACATTTTGTGACCCACTTAAATTTTGGCTCTTTTAAAAAAGTTATTGTAGCAAACATACTATTGCTCATTTTGCTCAATCTCCCTGTTGGTGTTTGCCCATTTTCTTTTCTCTGTAAATTCTTCCAGTTATGGAATGATTATTTGAAATTTTATCTCCTCTACCAAGACTTCCAGTTTTCATCACAGTATCCTAGACACAAAATAATCCGTGGATAAATATCTGAAGTCATTAATGATGGTGACTGCACAATAAACTCTCAGAAAGAAATTGAGTAGTTTCACGTCTCAGGGGTATCTGATTTTTTTTTTTTTTCATGTGCAGCTATAGATGTCAAAAACACAGAGTAAAGAGTGAGCTCTGTCAGTTTTGTAGGTGAGTAGACCTGGGTTTTAGTCTTTGCTTTTAGAGTAGAGACTCTAATTCAGTGCACAGCTATTGCTAACCTCTTTGAGCTTGTTACTTTATTAGTAAAATAAAAGGAATTCATAGAGTGGATCCCTGTGATCTCATTCTAAAATTGTGTGATTCTATTTAAGATTAATTTCTCTCTGAAGAATCCTGGCCTTTTTTGATATCAACCTTTATTTACCTTTGGGGTAGATTCTTCTTGCGTTTGGACTACACAAAAGCTAGAAGAGGTGCAGTGTTTGGACTATTCTGTGGGATCGTAGGTGTAGTTAATGTGCCCAAGTGGGGGACCCTCAGAAGTTGGGGGACAGCATGAGATTTACTGGGAATCTGCAGGTGGGTAAAGGGGAAAAAGGAGATGGAAGCCATTGAGGATAAATTTTACTTGGTTCACAATTTTGTCCAGAGCTCTGTGTGAGTGAGTCCTATGAGAGAGAAATTTAAGGGAGTAGAATAATGATGCATAGAAATGTTATAGTGATGCTGCTTTCTTCTATCATACTCATAATGAAAACTTTTTAGCCACTAGTGTTGTGCCAGACCATATAGAGACAGAGGCAAAAGAAAAAATCAGTAATACTAATCCTATCTTTATTTAGAATTTTAATGTATTGTTCATCATGGACATTTTTGCATTACATTTTATTTTTTAAAATATTGCATTAAAATATTTATCTTGATTACTGAGATTTCGGCTGAGATTACTGAGATTACTGAGAATACCTCATTGCTAGCCACTTAACAACATTTTGTGGTTCCTATCTGCTGCTTCACTAGCAATATGAGAAGGTCTACTTTTGCTTGCACATGGAGAATGTACCCTCTGGTGGGGTTCTTGCTTTCTGAGAACTTTCCTGTATCAATCAGTTGAAACCCCTCTGCTTGGGACACATAACAGGCCAAAAAGATGTATAGAGTGCAGTTTTCAAAAATGCCATCTGTGGTTCTTTTGGTTGCAGTCGTGTGCAGTTCACATTCTTAGTAATCATTAAATTGTATATTTAGTGGAGTTATTCCTAAAACTGAAAGACAAAAGGTTAATGCAGAAGAAATTCTTTCTACTTGCAAAGCAAAACCACCCCACTAAATGAGACAATCCATCTGCCAGGAGCAGGAAGAATAGCCTGCAATTGCTCTGGGAAATGACATGGGGAAACTTGTTAAGGGAGGAAAAGACTGAAAATGTAACTGCAGGCTGGTGAGGTGGAAGGATCTTGGTGTTTAGGGGACCAGAGAACAACTCCCATCATATATATAGGGTAACCTAATAATAGGCCTTGGACATGCTTCCTTCCATTCAACTAAAATAATGCTTTCCTACAGCCTTAGCATGGAAAATGGAAATAATATGGGCCGGTGAACCAAAGGGAGAAATATGTACTTAATTACATAGTACTGTGTAATAGAAAAAAGTAAAAATAAAGCCAAGTGTTAAAATGAGGGCTATTTTACAGTCCATTTATAAAAGTCTGCAGGACACATGATGAGATGAACGGTTCTGCAGGCTGGCTCCTTGAGGGACAGGCTAGTTCCTTCTTTCTATCTTTTCTTTTTCTCTATTTTGAGGCTTAAGAAAAAGTTGCTTGAAAAAAGGAAAAAAAAATTCTTGTAGGAATATAAAATAGTACAGCCTCTGTGGAAAATAGTTCGGTAGTTCCTCTGAAAGTTAAATAGAATTATCATATGACCCAGCAATTCCAGTTCGAGGTATAAACCCAAAGGAAATGAAAATAGTCACTCAAACAGATAGTTTCAGGCCAATGTTTACTGTAGCATTATTTACAATTGCCAAAGTGGAAATAACTCAAATATTCATCAATAGATGAAAGGATAAACAAAATGTGGTATATTCACACAAAGAAATATTATTGAACTGTAAAAAAGTATGAAATTCTAATACATGATACAACACAGATGAACCTTAAAAACATTATGTGAAATGAAATAAGCCAGATACAAAAGGACAAATATTGCATGATTCAACTTAGGTAAAATATCTAGAGTAGGAAAATTCATAGACAGAAAGTAGATTAGAGGGTACCAGTGGCTGGGGTAAAGGGGAAATGGGAGATTGATTGCTTAATGGGTATAGATTTTTGGGGGGTGATGAGAAAGTTTTGGGGGCATCTGGGGGCTCAGTCAATTGAGCATCTGAATCTTGGTTTCGGCTCAGATCATGATCTCTCAGTTGTGAGATCAAGCCCCATGGAGGGCTCCATGTTCAACATGGAGTCTGCTTGGGATTCTCTCTCTTCTTCTCCTTTTGCCCCTCCTTGGGCTCTCATTCTCTCTCTCTCTCTCACATAAATAAATAAACCTTAAAAAAGAAGAAAGAAAAAGCTGTGGAAATAGATATGGTAAAGATTGTAAAACATTGTGTATTATAATTAATGCCACTGGATTATACACTTAAAAATTATTAAAGTGACAAATTTTATGTTGTATATATTATCACAATAGGAAAAAAAAGGCAAAACAGGAAATCATGGATTTGTGTAAAAAAAAATATATATATATATTTCTGCATATCATTCAAAGCCAATTCCTATATTTGGAAGCCATTTTTTAATTGGATTTGACCAACTCAACCTAGTGTTATAAAGCAAAAGATCAACTTTCCCCAGAAAAAATGTTCAGGAATAAATTAACCGCAATAAAGGTTATTTGATCCATTAACAGGTACTTATTATGAGTTAAAGCAGACATGTCACCCATTTTGGTTTCACAGAGCTCACTCCTCAATTAGGGCTAAATTATACTCTGACTGTAGCAACCACTAGGACTCCTGTTCTTCTTACAGGTAATCAATAGCATCATCTCCGAGAAAGGGAGGGACAAGCCCTGACATTCTTCCCACGATTGCCCTGATATTCCAGGAAATTTTTTTTCATGGTGGCAGTGGACCAAGGGCTGCAGGTGGGGAAATATGGTGCTTTAGAAGCTCTTGCATATTAGAAATAGCTGATATCTTTTTGACACAATTTTGAAACAACCATGATTCTGAATGTCTAGATACATTAGAATGTGGATTTAGAGCATTTATGCTACAGATTTTCTGTGATTAAACTTAACAACCAGTGTGGCAGGTTATACTTAAAAAACAAGTAACTTGAATTTAATGTGCTTTATATGCAATAAGAATATTTGAGGGCTAGATAAGAAATCCTATTTATCTTTTCATTAAATCCAGGTTCTCCATATTAACATGTTGGCCTCCTGGGGTTATTACAAATATTTGAAAGTACTAATGTTTCATTAGGAATATCTATTTCTCTATGCCACGTAGACTTTCTAGCTGGCAGCTTGTCCAGGTTTCACTCCATTCTCAGCTGCTGGAAGCTGAAGCACCGTTCGTCATGTTTGCCTGCCCATTTAATTCGCATTCGGAGACTGAAGGAAGGAATGTGTCTTTCTTCTGCTGTTGGGAAAATTTTCTTCTCTTTGAACCATACTTTCATAATTTTCTCTTCAAAATTTTCCTTGTTATTTTTAGCGTTTTTCTCCTTCTTCTTCTTTTTTTTTTCTTTGCTTAATGCTCTTTAAACTCAGAAAGGGGAAAGGGGATTTTATTACTCAGTGAATCATTTATAAATATGCTCCATGCACAAAGTCTCCGTCTCAAGTGTAACAACACGCAGGGTGTTATGTAGGGGAATGTGTAAGTACCTGGATAGGTGTGTTTGGACAAGCATCTCTTCACTTCCTATGTGGAACAGGAGCCAGAAAAAATAGAACTGGGGTGTTCTGTTTGAGGGAGGTGCCATTTATAACCAAGAATCTGTATGTGCAGTGCTGACATCCATACTTATGTATAAACAATGACTTAATAATGGACTTATTATAATGACATTTAATTTGGGGAACATTTGAAAATGTCATAAACACGTGCATTAATCTCTAGCGTGATCATTTTCAGAAATTTCAGGTGTTTTCTTGTTTTGAATGCCTTGGAAATCTTGTTTTGATGTAACATTTGGCAGGGTCTGGAGCTGATGACGTGCCTCCAAATCTAACACGTTCTTCCTGACCGGTTTAGCTTTGAGGAGTCTTTAGAAACGGTTTTATGTGCAGGTTTGTATCAATAGCTTATTCAGCTACTAGAGTTGTGTCTCAAGGACATGGTTGCTGATGCTGAAGGCTCAATATGGCACTCGAGGTGGCACTTTCTGGATAAAACAGCTATTGCTGAATGAATGAATGAGGAATTAATGAGAATATAGTATTTAAAATGGTCTGCATGTTTTCATCGGAAGGAGAGTGTAAGATGAAAAAGTCCCTATTAATCCATCACTGAAATGAGGTTTTTTGCAGGAGGAGATACAGCTGAAATATAAATGGGTGAAAGCAGCATGATAGACAAGCAAATTCTTGCATGCCAAATAGGGTTCAAGATTGCTAAGAGTCATGTGAGAGGGATCCAGTAAACCTGTTGTCTCTGGAAATCTGTGGCCTTTTTGGCGTTGTCATCAACTCCACACCTGTGCACATGCCTTTAGCCCACCCTCTCCTGTCAGCCACCCACCTGCTCTGGCTGGTTGGTGCCCATACTTTTGTTGATTTTGTCTATCATTCATTCCTACTTCTTCTAATAGAAGCTTTTCTGTGGGGGATGGCCCCTTCCCTGTTGAATGCAGTTTCAATGAGACTGTCGGGCAAGGTATCCATTTCAACTCCTGACTGAGGGGTGAGCCCAAACTCATGGTCAGATCCTTTCTCCTGGATTTGAATTTTGTGCAAGTGGCACAGAGACAAGTGAATAGGACTAGAGCACATTCCTCATCATAGTGGTGTGATTATGGTGGTCAAAAAGGAGCTAAGTAAATTCCTAGAGCTGCTGGGATTCTAGCTTTTTCTCAAAAAACCTTTTTTGGCTCCCTGCTTTTTCTTTAGATCTATGAGCAACCTCTTATTATGGTAAAACATTCTTTCCCCCTTAAGCTAGATGGAGTCAGTTTCTGCTGTTTGCAACTGACAAAATCTAAGTGATACAGGCTCTTTTTTTCCTGAGTCCTGTACCCTGCATGGGCTCATGCTATAACAAAGACTCAGCTTTAGGCAGGGGGGAAAGGGGAAGAAGCCTGTCAGAGCTTCCTTGGTGGTGTCACTATTTTCTGTTCTGCTTAAAGATGACATTTAGTCTTCTTGGTTTTTTTTTTTTTTTTTTTTTTTTTTTTTTTTTTTTTTTTTTTTTTTTTTTTTTTTATTTTTTTTTTTTTTTTTTTTTTTTTTTTTAATTCTTCAAGGTTACAAAGATAGATGAAATCTTATACTCAGAGCATTTTCCTGCTCTTGTGTATTCTTAAGTCTATGGCATCAGGATGCTCAGTGCCCAACCCAATCTCAGTCTCTCCATAGCAATTAAAATGTATATGTGCAGTGGTGACTTGCCCTGGTTCTTTTAGAAGGGGAAGGGTTGGATCACACAGAGATCTCTCTCCCTTTTCTCCTCTTTGCCCCTCCACCCTAGGAGGGAAAAAGTTGGGTCCATTCACCAGATAAAAAACAGACACTAGAAAATACGGAAACACCAGCAATTAAACAGCGTTAAATACACACATATTATTTATTCTGGGAATGCTCACACTTCCAGCGTGCGAACTCCTCAGAACTACATATGTGTTTTTGTTCAGTGTAATTTCAACAATTGTGTAATATTATAAACATCGATTAAATATCTGTGCTTTCATGAAAGAAGGGTCCTGCTTCTATGCAAATATTAACAAAGTAGTTAAGAAAACACAAGGAAGTAACAAAGAAAATATGACTTGTGGGCAGATGGTTTCTGAAATTATATGTTTTTTCTGTAAAGCATTAGTTGTTTTGAAAGCATTAATGCTGATCTTTCTTATAGAATGTGGGCGTATAATTTAAGGTAAAACACCTTCATTGCACAATGCAGAGCTTACTTTGCCAAGTACTTATTTTATAATAACTTTTTTCTCTTGAAGTATTTCCTCAAATAATTTTTAGTAATTTTCATGGGGTGCTATTTCTAGGAAGACTCTTATTTGAAGACTGAGAGAAATCTTGTCAGTATTTTCCAAGGCAGAATAGAATACACAGTATTGGAGAATACCTCCTTTAAAGGAAATTCTACAACTTCTCCTACAGACCCTTTCTAAAGTTTATCAACTGGTCTCTGTCAGAAAGTCGTTTTTAATTGTGACCTACATATCTCATGTTGTAATCTAAATCCTTATTTTCTTTTTTCCTAAGATGAAGAACAGTTGGGAACAACATTCTGAGTAAGGATGAAGGCATAAATGTAAAATAACTAGCTAAAATTCTCCAATAATATGAATTTTAAAATAATTTTTCTCATTGGTGTACTTGCTGATTTTGAAGAATCTCCTTGCCCATTTTATACCTTTACATATCCTTGAAGTAGTAGAGACAGAAGTGGACACACTATGGAACAAAAGTGGAGAATAACTGGACTCAGCCTCAGGGCAGGGCTCCTATGTCTGTATCCCCTTATGAGAATTGATTTTTAGATCTCAGTGACATATTGATGTTCATAAGTCAATGTGATGACCAAGCTGACTTCTAAATTGATTTCTACTCTCAACTGATCAGTCCCAGCATGTGAGGCCATCTGGTTGGTCACCCACACGATTGGTCAGCAGCACGGATTTGCCTCATCAGACAGCATGAGGACACAGCTGTGGAGAAGCCGGTCCCTCCCTTTCTATCCTGTCTCTCATCAAATTAATTGCTTGATGGAAAATCACCACTTTCCTTGCCAAAGTTGTTTTTATGTGAAGGACTATGAACTCTGCTTCCTAGTTAGCACTTCAGTTATTTTTCATATTTTATATATAGAATATTAATTTCTCTTCCTGAAATGTACTTTTTCATATCTTCTCCTAAAACATTAGATTGGTCTTGACCACTTTCTTAATTTAATAAATACATCTCCATCTGAAAGCACTTTTCTCACTCCCTCTTAGGTAGATGTTAACTATACATTTAAGACCTCTATGCTCTTTATTTTGCCTCGGAAGCCAAGAGGCATGTGAACTTAGGATTGCCTCTAGATTTGCTCCCAAAGGTTGACAATGGTCTTTAAGGGAGAAAAATTATCCATCTTTTGTGTGCTGTGTGATTTTATTCTGTTGACTGGAATCTAGCTCTAGAGTATGCTATTTCCACTTTCTATATAAATTTTCTCTCTTCCCCCTTCTTTGATGAGAACTCCATATGGCACAAGATAAGAATTCTTGCTGAAGTTGGGACATTGCATTTATCACTTCCTCTTGACCCACCAGATCTATTATTCTGGCTTTTTACAAAATTAGGTGAGTCTGATGAGACCTCTTTCTTACAGATCATATATTCTGATGCCTTCAGGGTGTTTGTGAATTTATTGTGTAATGATTTCTTCCAGCAATTTTTTAGCATGTTTCATAGATTTGAAATAACCAGAAGCATTTCCTTTTTCAAATATAACTACTCTATTTACCCTCTCCCTGCTTGCTTTAAAAAAAATTGAAGGAATGTAAATATACAAAAAAACCCCACACAAACTAATATGGCAAAAATATTATTCTAGTTTAATGACACAAACTTTTTAAGGTCCATTCTTCCAATGGTAGGCATATGGGTTATTTTCACTATTTTGCTATCATAGGTAGCTGTATAAAGAATATTGCATGCAAGAATATTCAGCTATTTGTAAGAGTTTCTTTAGGATATAAACCTAGGAGTGGAACTGCAGAAACAGAAATGTATGCTCATCTTCAGTCCTCTTAGATATGGTCAAATTTTTCTCAAAGGGCATACCAATTTGTAACTACCTCCATTGGTAGTTCATGAAAGTTCGTTGCTCCATATTCTTGCCAACACCTGGTACTTTAAATTTACTATTAACCTGATGGGTATGAAAGAGTCCCACACAGTGGTTTCTTATTTATTTATTTATTTATTTTAAAAAATATTTATCTACTTGAGAATGTGGGGGAGGGACCAAGGAAGAGGGAAAGAGAAACCCAAGCAGACCCCACATGAGCATGGAGCCCCATGACCCTGAGAGCATGACCTGAGCCAAAACCAAGAATCAGAGGCTCAACAGACTCTGCCACCCAGGAACTGCCCACACTGTCCTTTTAATTTACATTTTACAGATTAGTGGTTAGGATGAGCATCTTTTCATTTCTTCCTTAGCCTCTCATATTTCTTCTTCTTTGAGAAGCTTGCCTCTTTATATCGTTTGTTATACCATCCATTGGTAGTTATTTTTGTTGTAAGTATCTTCTCCTGGTCCGCAGTTTGTTTTCTCTTTAAGTTGTCTTTTGCTGTGTGCAAGTTTTATTTTTAAAAATGTAGTTGGTAGTATAAGTGCTTTTCTTTGTTTTTTGTTGGCATCTTTTTTCAGAAATCATTCTCTACCCTGCAGACATAAACATGATTGCCCCTTCTTATTAATGTTTTACATTTTGGTTTTTCAGTTGTTTTGATCTTTTAAACTACAAAAAAACCTTTGTAAATGGTAGCCCAATTTATTTATTTTCCATTGGGCTAATTTGTCAAGAACCCATTTTCTTAACTATTAGAGTTTTGTAATGAGTGTTGATTACTTATGGCTCTGTCAAGTTACCCCAGCTTGTTCTTTGTTTCCAAATTGCCTCAGCCTTATTGTTCCATTGCCTTTCTAAATTTTGGATCAGTTTCTCAAGTTCTACAGAAATCTCTGTTGGCATTTCTATTGGAATTGCATTATTTTATGTATGAGTTTGAGCAAGACGAAATCTTCATAGTTTGATTCTTTCTATAAGTGAACATCTTCTTATTTTTTAATTTTTTTATTTTTGCCATCCTTTCCTATCTTTCAATAGGGTTTTGGAAATTTTTGCCATATAAATGCTGCCCAATTAAAAAAAATATTCCTACATATTTTGCAGTTATTGTTGTTGTAAATGGGGTCTTTTAAAAATTGTTTTCTAACTGTTTCTGGTATGTGGGATGCTATAGATTATATATAGTTCTTTGTTTTTCACCTCACAATTCTGCTGAACTCTTTTATTATAATTTCTCTATAGATTCTTTTAGAGTTTTCTAGGCTCAAAACCATATTATCTGTAAAATAATGACAATTATGCTTACTCCTTTCCAAGTCCTTAAATCTTTGTTTTATTTTCTTTTAATGA
This sequence comes from Mustela nigripes, assembly GCF_022355385.1. Lineage (NCBI taxonomy): Eukaryota > Metazoa > Chordata > Mammalia > Carnivora > Mustelidae > Mustela > Mustela nigripes. The sequence continues at coordinate 128,586,449 of NC_081557.1, read as the reverse complement.
TTGGTGAGGACTTCCAGGACATGGCTAAGTAGAGCCAGTGATAAAAATATCACTGTCCCATATTTGACTTTAAAGGGAAAGCTTCAGCTTCCCATTAGTGAGTGTAATGGTCATTCCAAGTTTTTGGTATATATCCTTTTTTGGTAAGTGTAGTTGTGTTTTTTTTTTTTTTTTAATAGCACTATTTTGCTGAGGTTGGTTTTTTAATTTTTATTTTTTTAAATTTTTTATTTTTTATAAACATATAATATATTTTTATCCCCAGGGGTACAGGTCTGTGAATCACCCGGTTTACACACTTCACAAAAATTCATGGGTAAGATGAATTTTATCTAATGCTTCTTCCTTTTCTACCTATGAGATGATCACACACCTTCTCTTTTTAAAATTTTTTGTATTTATTTATTTGTTCTTTTTGAGTAGGCTTCATGCCCAATGTGGGATTCAAGTACATGACCCCAAGATCAAGAGTTTCATGCTCTTCCAACTAAGCCAGGCAGGTGCCCTCACATAACTTCTCTTTTAATCTAATTGTCAATTACATAAATGCATTTTTATCACATTTAATCATTCTTGCATTGCATTGTCATCCTTGCATGACAATTTTTTAATACACTGCTAGATTTGGATTGATATTTTGTTTAGCATTTTGTATCCATGCTTATAAGTGATATCAATCTGTAATTCTAGCTTTTAAAAATATATTGATTTTTGATTCACAGTTACTGTTAGCTTCATTAAATGAGTTAAGTACCAACACTATCACTCCCATCTTCAGTTAGTGAAACAATATGTATAAAATTAGAATATCTATTCAATGAATGTTTGTTGTAACTTACCTCTCCCTTTTAAAGGCATCTGAGCCCAGGGTTGTATTTTTTGTGATTGAACATAATCTTTTAATAACTATTGTTATATTTACTAATGTCCTTTCATTTAAATTTATATATGTTATAGAGAATTATTTCTGTGATTATGAAAATGTACCAATCTCTTCATGACACAACTCAAACTTATGTAAAAAAAAAGTAATGCCATACATATACTTATGATAATTATCTAACCAGGGGCATAATTTTAAATCCTATGTGTTTATGTACATCTTTAACCCTGTAACTTTTGGAATATTTTATTATCAAAACATGTCAGATTTAGTATGTTGGTGGCATGATAACAACTAATATTCATTGTCATCTATTCTGTGTAAGGAAGTTGACTTATGTTTTTATATTTAATGCCTATAATAATCCCATGAGAGTTGGCTGATCCCATTACACTTGAGTAAAGCCTAGGGGCGAGATAACTTGTATAAAATCTCATGAGTAGTGAGTGGCAGATTTGAGATTTAAACTACATGTGTTTGAGGGAAAGATGGTGTTTTTTAATTTTTACATCTTACTAGGAAATGTATAATAAGGACTGAGAATCAATTTTGATAATAAGTAGTAAATTTTTATTGATGTTATTTTTTGAAATTGAGATTCATAATATAAGCTTCTAAGAAAATTGACTATGATAAATATAAATACTGCTAGAACTCTCATGTACTAATAGTCTATACACTGCACAACTCCAGAGGGCACCATTGATATGGGCTTCAAGGTGAATGATGCTTCTCTGGATTTATATAGTATGATGTGTTTAATGCTGCAAACAGCTACCTGCTTTGTAAGATTCTTAGGAAAGAGAGAAGTCATTCCAGTGAAGATACACTTTCTCTAAAATTAGTGAAAGGTTAACTGTATTATTGGGTTGAGTTTAGGGATTCCTGTTAGTACATATAGTAGGGCTTGTTAAGATTGTATTTTATAAAACTTGTACTTGATATTTGTAGTTCTCAGTTTACTTCATAAAAAAGGAGAAACATGTTTCAGATGAGGGCAGCTAAGTAACTTCCAAATTTTTCTTTTGACATCAGCTGTAATATTGAAGAGGTTTTAAAAGGAAACTCATAAAGTTTGATGATTTGTTCATGAAATAATTCTTCTTCTTCTTCTTCTTCTTTTTGACACAGAGAGAGAGGCAGTGAGGGAGGGAACACAAGCAGAAGGTGTGGAGAGGGAGAAACAGACTTCCCACTGAGCAGGGAGCCCAATGTGGGGCTCGATCCCAGGACTCTGGGATCACAACCTGAGCCAAAGGCAGATGCTTAATCAATTGAGCTACCCAAGCATCCCTCATGAAATTATTCTTGCAGTGCAATGGAAAAAGGAAGCAAGTATGCTTTCTTAAAGAAGTCCAGACTTTGTTTACCATTTAATTACTTTACCTTAATGAAATGCAACATAGAGGATTTAGTAACAAATAAATGATAAATACAACAAATGTGACAATTTATTTAGCCATGATTCTAGATTTGGAAATAATTGGTATACTAATAAAACAGAATTTCATGATATGAACATATTTTATAGTTAGTAGAAGTAATGTAAGTTTTGGTGTTTGTTTTTTTTTTTTTTTTTGAGACTATTTCTGGCCAATATTGCACTCATTATATTCTATGTTTTGAATGCAAAACTTTTGTAGTATTTCTGATTTCCCCTGACCCATCCATTCTTTTGTGCTTGTTTCTCCATTTTCCAGTAGACTTTGACTCCTTTACTGAAGATATATTTTTTTCCTTCCAACTCCTTTTTTTCACAGCAGTATCCATTCTCCCTGCTGGCTGTCAGTTCTTTTTCTCCTCTCAAAGTCATTTCAGTCATTGTTCTTTATGCCTCTCAGAGGAATAAGAAAGGGCTGGTCTCTGAATTATTATTTCTCTTTGAAGCAAGGAGAATGCAGAGTGTGCTAAAAATCACTTTAATTTAATAGGTTCCCAAAAAGTGAATTCAGGTTTTTTTCTCTGTTGCCATTAAAAAAATTTATTTACCCTGTCATTTAAACTATATAGCAGATGACAAAAACTTTTAACATTTAAAATGACATGAACAGTTGGCACTTTTTATTTTGGACTCACCTTAAGGCAATGCATGAAGACAGTGTTTCTCTTATTGTAGTGAAATCTTCGACTTCTCAAAACAAATTTGTTAATGCAATGTTTTTGAGTGCCTAGAAGTTAAACATGTTAATGTCTTTCCCCTTTAAGTTTTTGAAAAGCTCTGCATATATTCCCTGGGAAAATCTTGGTCTTTCTTACATATTACACATATATGGCCATATGCAGGCAGTTCCCAACTTGCACCTTTCAGAAGTTAAAATGTTGGCTCACTGACTAGGGTATAGAATGCATTTCCCCATAATAACAATAAAGTGGGTGGTGGTTATGTTCCATTAAAGCCTATTCAGTCCTAATGTCAGTGCTATATCATTGTGTCCAACAGCCATCAATAATGTTGCTAACATGGGTACTACATTTTGAGATCTGGTAGTAATGATGGTCATGAGGTAGGTTTGTCAAGGCCTATCAGTGACATCTCCCTACTGAAAAAACTTGGACTCCACTGTGAAGGGAGAGTGGTTAAGACCACCTAGAGTCAGAATCTGAATTAGTCATAACTAGCTACATATAAACTCAAGATGATTTTAATTGTTATTTATATGGAGGGCAAAAGATCACAAATCTTGGGGAAATAGGATAGTTTGGGAAAAAACCAAAGCCACATGGGAACCTCCAGCTGTGAAAATTAGAAGAGAGTATAATATAGGTAAAGAATTCTTAGATATACAGCACATATATAAGTGCCTTAACAAAATTTAACAAAAATGTAGTTTCTTTCGATCTTTCTATTTTCAACATTGACTATAAAAGCCCCTTTACTTTCTCTTTATAGCCGAATCTATTATCACATTGAGCTAAACAACGCAAACCTCTACTGCCTTATTCCTAAAGAAGGCCGAGAGGCTAAAGAAGAATGAAACACTAGTCTTCTCCTTTGTTCACCCTGTCTTTTCTCTAGGTCTCACTACCCAGTTTTCCCTGTGGAGTCTAAAATGTGTTTTTACATAGATTTTGGACCATTAATTTTAACCTCTAGAATTTCTTCTCTCCATTGCTCTTTCTTCAACTTCTCTCTCATCTCTTGGCATTTGTGCTGTATTTTGTTTATCTTATTTATTTCTCAAATTTGGTAATCCAGATATTGCACCTGTATCCAATTTCATTAGATTTCTCCATTTTTTTATTTTATATGCTGGAATAAGGGATTTGTGAACTTAACATACAACTATGTATGAAACTTGATGCAAGTTTTATTATTTTTTTTCTGGGAATCTAAGACCAATATTGGTACCTGGATTTTTCAAAATAGTTTTAGTAATAGTACCTGGCACTCCTCCCTTTGTGGAGTTGACTTTGGTCTACATGGAGAGTTTAACCTTGATTCTCAGTGTACATTCTGTATTTTTGGATCCAATTTGCCCTTCACAGAGAGTCTGCATGCTGCTTAAAATGGAATCCTGCAAAACAGTACTAAAACAAATGTTATTACTACTATTATACTAATCTTCTATGAAACAAAGATCAATAGCTACCCTCAATAGATAAATTACCATCAGAGGATTATTCAAGGCAATTAAGAGTGTCAGGGAGGCAGTAGACAGTTTAATCTTTTATTTTTGCATACTCATTTGGTTGAAAAGATTTGAAAACCAATTTATATCAGGTAATTTTGGATGAGGTTAGGATACAAGTAAAATATGAGAATCAACTTTTGGTTAGGTGCACCTGCCTTGCCTTGTGGTGTGGAGATGAGACAGAAAAGGGCCTTCTTACAAGGTGTCATTGTCGCTGATGGCACTGTGTGTCTGTGGGCTTATCCTTCCTCCAGGTTTACCTGGGTCTGGTTACTGAGCCCAAAGCCCAGAGCAGAGTATAGGTGTCCTCCAGAGCAGGGCACATGAGTTCAGCATAGTCTCCTTTTGTTTCCTATGGATAGAGATCTACTTTTAAAAGGTCTTATTCCCCAGCAGAAATATGTTTTACCTTGGTCCCTTAAAAAAAAACAAAGAATCAAAAGGAAATCAGAACTAGACCCCAGCTCAGAATCCCAGGCAGTTCCAAGGATATGGACAACAGGAATCTATGGATTTTGAGTCAAGGACTCCACTATTAATGAGACTCAGTTATTTTTCATATTTCTGCTCAATTCTGTTCACTCTCTTGACTACCTTTTTCACCCTCTATTCTCTGTATATTTTTTCTCTTCCTTATGCTTATTCGTGATTTTGGTTTACTCATAAATTGGGCTGTCAGTTTCCTACACCTTCTATTTTTCCATGAATCTTCACTGGCTTTCTCTGACAGCTATAATACATATTTTTTCACAAACTTAAATTCCCTAAGATAGAGGCTGATTTTTTCATGTCAAAACACATTATAGATTGCTGGCTAGACTGTGGATTTGCTTCATATGGATCAAATAAATGATCACTTTGGTTCAATGAGCAGGTGTTGCTCTAACTTTGAAACATAGCTGCCTTAGGAAGAAATCAAGCTTTCACTACTTGCAGATGACATGATACTCTATATAGAAAATCTGAAGACTTCACCAAAAAATTGCTACAACTCCTACATGAATCTGGCAAAGTTGCAAAATATAAAATCAATGTGCAGAAATCTGTTGCATTTCTATACACCAATAATGAAGCAACAGAAAAAGAAATCAAAGAATCGATTCCATTTGTAATTACACCAAAAAAAGATACCTAGAAATAAATCTAACTAAAGAAGTAAAAGATCGGTACTCTGAAGACTATAGAACACTTATGAAAGAAATTGAAGAGGACACAAAGAAATGGAAAAGCATTCTATGCTCATGGACTGGAAGAACAAACATTGCTAAAATGTCTATACTACTCAAAGCAATCTATACATTTAATGCAATCCCTATCAAAACTCCACCAGTGATTTTAACAGAACTAGAATAAACAATCCTAAAATTTATATGGAACCACAAAAAATCCTGAATATCCAAAGCAATTCTGAAAAAGGAAAATAAAACTGGAGGCATCATACTTCTGGATTTCAAATTATATTACAAAGCTGTGTCCATCAAGATAGTATAGTATTGACACAACAACAGACACATAGATCATTGAAACAGAATAGAGAGCCCAGAAATGGACCCTCAACTCTATGGTCAACTGATTTTCAACAAAGCAGGAAAGAATATCCAGTGGAAAAAAGATAAGTTCTTCAACAAATGGTGTTGAGAAAACTGGACAGCAACAAGTAGAAGAATGAAATTGGACCACTTTCTTGTGCCATACACAAAAATAAATGGATGAAAGTCCTAAATGTGAGACAGGAATCCATCAAAGTCTGGAGTAGAATATAGGTAGCAACCTCTTCAACCTCAGCCATAGCAAATTCTTATTAGGATCATCACTAGAGGCAAGGGAAACATAAGCAAAAATGAACTATTGGACTTCATTAAGAAAAAAAGCTTCTGCATAGCAAAGGAAATAATTAATAAAACTAAAAGGCAACCTATAGAACAGAAGAAGATATTTGAAATGACATATCTGATATCTGATAAAAAAAATCTATTAAAAAAAATTGCCAAACTCAACATCCCAGTGAAGAAATGGGCAGAAAACATGAATAGACACTTTTCCAAGGAAGACATACAGATGGCTAACAGACCCGTGAAAAGATACTCAACATCATTCATCATCAGGGAAATACAAATCAAAACTATGATGAGATACCACCTCACACCTGGCAGAACAGCTAAAATTAACAACACAAGAAAAAACAACAGATACTGGTGAGGATATGGAGAAAGGGGAACCTTCTTGTACTGTTGGTGGGAATGCAAATTGGTGCAGCCATTCTGGAGAAAGGTTTTGAAGTTCCTCAAAAATTTAAACACAAATCTTCCTTACGGTCTAGCAATTGCACTGCTAGGTATTTACCCAAAGGATACAACAGTACAGATTCAAAGGGGTACATGCACCCCATACAGCAGCATTATCAGCAATAGTCAAACTATGGAGGGACCGCAAATAACTGTTGACTGATGCATAGATAAAGAAGATGTGGTGTGTGTGTGTGTGTGTGTATGTATAATCTCATCCATCAAAAAGTATGACATCTTGCCATTTACAACACATGGATGGAGCTAGAGTGTATCATGCTAAGTGAAATAAATCAGTCAGAGAAAGACAAATATCATGTGATCTCACTCTTACGTGGAATTTAATAAAGATAACAGAAGGACATATAGGGAGGGGGGGGAAGAAAAAGAGAGAGAGAGCAAAACAAGCCATTAGTGACTCTTAATGATGGAGAACAAACTGAGAGTTGATGGATGGTGGTGGGTGGGGGATGGGCTAGATCAGTGATGGGTATTAAGGAGGGCACTTGTTTTAATGAGCACTGGGTGTTGTATATGAGTGATGAATCATTGAATTTTACTCCAGAAACCAATACAGCATTGTATGTTAACTAACAAAATTTAAATTAAAAAAAAAAAAAAAAGAAATATAGCTGCCTTAGGCTGCCACTGTGCAGAGTCTGTGGAGACAGGGACTTTCCATTTGAAGGGGCTGCTGGCATGGCAGGTACCACGATTAACAAATTGAGTTACTATAGAATCTCTAATCCCTCCTTTATGTATAATCTAATGATTACTGCTTTCATAACAATGACCTAGAAGCAGAAGATCTGAAGCTCTTCAATATCCTGATAAAAAAGTAAACTATGTTCAGCAGAGTTTTGGTGTTAAGCATATTTTACTGTATTCTAATACTTTAAAAGTTGGTAATTTCTCTACCTCATTATATAGTAAGTCTTAATTACCTCAAACTATTTCTATTAATTCCCAACAAAGAGTGATTATTCCTGTAATGAGAAATCTTGGAGGTTTGGAGGCAAGTTCTCTCCCTCCCCACTCCCTCAGCTGTGAAATAATGGGTGGCAAAAGCTGCTACATATTGTCTTATGGATCTTTACCACGCGTGTGTGTTTTGCCCCCTTTGAATAGTTGTTAAGAGCCGGTAAAAATTTCTGTTGATCTGCAGTCAATTGTCAAAATGTGTCCATCGTTGAATATGAAGAGACAAAAACTTTGCAGCAGAATGCTTGATCTATTAAGCAATGAGGAACTTTCTTTAGAAATAAAGTCAGACAAGAGGAAGAATATCTGGAATATTCTTATGCCTCAATTTGGTCATGATTCATTAGTGTGCAAATAATTTGATCATAATGCAATTAAAGTCTAGAAGTAAATGCTTTCCAATTCTTACTACTTTAGACACACTTACCTTTTTCACTTTAAGTAGTATTTACTGACTACTGTCACCTGTAACATCATCATAAGTCTAAATTGCAGTTACTACTTGCTGAAAAAGCATTGGAAACTATAGGAGTTAGGACCATGCATTATAGAATTCAGGTAATAGTACAAAAGCCTTTTTTGAGTAGTTTTAGGTACTTTGAGATGGTCAAAATGAATTGGTTAAGTCTGTTTGGGAAATATAGCTACTCTTTCTGATATTTTTCATAATTTAGAAGATAAACTATATGACAGAGATGTCCTTAAACACCAACAAATGATATCCAGTTGGAGGATTGGACTGGTGGACTGGAGGTTAGTTAGCAGGGAATCTATTAATCACCTACTGTGTACCATGCAGTGTGCTATATGTGTGAAACATTTAGTATGCTCATTTTCAATGAGAAAGTTGCCTTAAATACTGCCTAATGTCACACAATTCCTGAATGAAAGACCTAGAATTCAAAACCAGGCATGATTCTTTTTTTTTTTTTTATTCTTTGATTCATGTCCAAAGTTCATAATTTTTTGATGACATGATGCTGTTTTACTTTGACTCCTTTGTGGCATTCTTCCCCTCGTCTATGTTTTTCAGCTAATGATGATTTCTTCAACTTTTTAATGATAGTTTCAGTATTCTAGCAGGTGCAGTCTGTGTGGGCTGGTGAGGAAGGATGAGATGGAAAAGTAACTTAGCTTTTGGACTATCAAAAGACTCGACGGTTTTGGCTTTGAATATAAGAAAAGGAGCATGAGTATTTGCTATTTTAGGCCTTCTTACCATGATTGGTGACTGTAGAACAGGAAGTAAATTAGTATAACAGCTGAATAAAGCTGTGACCTTGAAATGAAGGTATTTTTCCAGTGAGATACCCAGATCAGTTTCTGTATTATCTCAGAGATGCCCACTAACTACTAATTCTATTTACAGTTTGTATTTTTATGGCATACACTATGCAAGAAACTATGGCATTAATAAGGAAATTAAAGATCAGTAGACTTTAGGAAAATTAAGCAAAGCCACGAAAGCCACGTAATAATCCATTGGTTTAGGGGCAAAGACTCTTTAAGTTTTTAAAAATAGAACTTAGGTTAATTAGAATGAAGCCCATAAGGCTAAATGCATTGACCACTATACAATTTCAATTTTATTCTACTTTAATTATAGTTATAACTAAAATTATAAATACTTCTTATGAAAGTATAAATAATTAAAGTTATAAGTAAATAAAATTATAAGTAATTCTTAGTTTTACCTTTTAATTTTGTTACTCTTATATTTTATAACAAATTTCCAGTGTCATTCAATAAAGATATCTAATCTACATTTTCTAGTGTTAAGCTTAATTGTAAAAATTTCAGATAATAAGGGACATTAGGAAATCAAGTAGTCTCTAGCTTTCAAACCGATGTATTGCCTTAGGCAATGATATTCAGTTCTGATATGGTAACATTCCAGGGTGAGTCCAGTGATCTAAAAATTATAAAAACAAAATCTAAAAAGTAAATATATCCTTGAGTTTTCAGTTGGTTGATATAAAAAATAAGTAAACCAACTTGATCTGAATGTCATTAACAGAATACTTTAAGCGGTGAGAGAACGTGCATTCTTTTCAAGTGCACATGAAACATTCTCTAAGAGACCATATGCTGGACTATAAGATAATTCTCAACTACTTTTTTTTTTTTTAAAGATTTTATTTATTTATTTGACAGACAGAGAGAGAGAGACAGTAAGAGAGTGAATACCAGCAGTGGGAGTGGGAGGAAGAAGGCGGCTCTCCCTTGAGCTGGGAGCCCAAACCTAGGACCCTGGGATCATGACCTGAGCTGAAGGCAGACACTTAATGACTGAGCCACTTAGGGGTCCCAATTCTCAACTACTTTTAAGGGATTAAGATTATGCAGCTTGTTCTATGATGCAACTGAATTAAATAAGTTATCAATAACAAAATAATCTTAAGAATCCTAAAATATTTGGAAATTAAAGGCTATACTCCAAAAGTCACATGGGTCCAAGAAGAAAAAGCAAAGGAAATCCGCAAATAGAACTGAAATGTTAATGGAAATACAGCATATCAAAATTTGTGAAATACAGCTAAAACAAGACTTAGATATACATTTACCTTTAAATACTAATAATTAAGGAGATTTAAATTTAGTGATCTCTATTTCCACCATCAGAAGCTTGAAAAAGAGCAATCAAAAGTAAGTAGAAAATTATAAAGAGAAGAGATTAATAAAGTAAAAATCAGACAGCCATTAGATAAAATCAATAAAACTGAAGTCTAGTTTTTTTAAAAGACCAATACAGTCAATAAACCTCTGGCCAGACTATAAAAAAGTGAGATAAATCACCAATAACAAAATTGAAAAAGAGGATATTACTACAGACTTTATAGACTTTGAGAAGATAAGAGGTACTTATGAGCAATTTTCTGCCAACAGCTGTGACACCTTAGATGCTATGGCTGAATCCTTGAAAGATACCAATTACTAAAATGAACTAAAAAAGAAATAGAAAATCAGAAGAGGTATGTATCTAAATGTATCAAAGAACTTGAATTCATAAACAGAAAACTTGCTTCAGAAAAACTTCAGACCCAGATAGTTTCATTGGTGAATCCTATAAAATCTACGAAGGAAATATTCCAAATCTTGCAAAAACTGTTTCGGAAAACAGAAATAGAGGCTAAATTCCGTTTATGAGGTCAGCATTACTCTGATACCGGAACCAGACTACATTACAATGAAAGAAAACTGATCAATATCCTTTTATGAGCACAGATGCAAAAAAATCTTTAATAAAATATTAATAAATAAGTAATATGCTAGAGTCATTCAGCTGGGTTATACTGTAAATGTTAATCTTACTTACACCCAACCTAGCTAAATGAGACATTTAAGTTTATACAAAACTTAAAAAAAACTCTGCTAAAGTTTATTAGACATAAAATTGCCTACTTTTAAATATAGGTTTACCAACTTATAGGTTTACTATAACTATAGGTTTACCAACTTATAAAATATCATAACACAATTCTTGTTTAGTTATTCCTATATATTCATGTATATATGAATTTCTAGATATTTCTAGAAAAAAACATATTTGCTTCCTAGAAAAAAACATATTTATATATTTATTTATACATATATATTATTTACATATATATACATATACATATTTAAACATATACATATTTATAAATATGTAGTCCCAAGGGATATATTACATTTTATATATATATATATAAATATATAGTCCCTTGTTTTTCTAGAACCTTTCCATTACATGGGAATTGTGCCCTATTTGACAAAAGTTTTCATAACTGAGAAGTGAAGGAAAGTAAAAGAGTAAAAAAATGATTTTAGTTAGCATCGGCTTTCCTGGCTTAGACTAACTTTTCTATTTAAGGCCAGTCACTGAAAAAATACAAATCTTTTAAAATTGAAAGCATAATGTTTGCTCATGGTATAAAATTTATGTAATATAAATAAGCCAACCCCATGCTTGGCGAAAACCATTATTAAGTTCTTGATAAAACATCTCTACTCTGATTTAATAATAGATATGTCCAAGCAAAGAGAACCAGAGAGAATCAATAATTTGAGTTCTACTTTGGGCAAAATGATTGTAAGACTTAGTACTTCGGGGCCTCAGTTACCTCATCTGTAGAATGTGGGGACCCAGTTAGATATTTTTTGTGGTCTCTTTATGGTTAACTTTAAGTATATACAAATCTAAGGGAAATTTCACAACTCTTTAAAGCATAGAAATAAAAGTAATGTCCACACTAAACAGAAGGTGGCAGTGTTGTTGAAGAAAAGGGTTAGATTTTAATCCTGGTAAATGCAGGTGGATTGCTACACAAGGTGTTTGTACTTTGGTAAAATTAGTGCTGTAGCAAATTAGTGACAAACCACTAATTTAGCAAGATTAAGATATCCTGTTACAATAGTTATGTTTTTCTGAGGTTGATAACATCATTATACATGACATTGCTTTACTGTGAAATGCAGCAGAATCAGATGTGATCACCTAACACTGATACAAATATAGAAGTCGTGCTAAGCTCAGAGCTTTCGAGTGAATAATAATTATTGTTATATTGGTTTCAGGTATTTTGAAAGCATTCGCCTGGCTATTATTAAGTGACAACTTCCCCATACATATTTGCAATTTGGCATGGCTATTTTTAGTGAAGCAAAGTTTTTCCTTTTCTTTTCTTTTTTTTTTCCAACTTTTTGAAATGAAGGAGCATTCAAGCATATATATTTTAATGTGCTTTAGACAGATTATCTTCAACACTTGGAAGTGGAATTTAATAACTCATGCTTTGTTCTATCTTAAAATACTTAATAAGAGTTTAACGCTTATGCTAGACTTAAGATATGAAGTTAAATTTATGGTCTATTATTTATTTATCAACATACTAGAAGAATATTGTTCAAGATAGCAACCTATTGTAAGGACATTTGTAAATTCAAGATTTTTGTTCACACTGTTTTAATAGATTTCACTTGGGTCAGGTACAGTCTCCCCCAGGACCCCTCAGGTTCCTAGATTAAGTATACTACCTTTATTGGGATATGCCTCTCCTCTCAGCATTTCTCGGAATATCTTCTATATGGAACAATCTTCCGACCCAAACTGTCTTTCTGCCCTTCTGAAAGTTTTTGAGAAAGATTAAACTAAGATTCAATTAAATGAAGATTCAATTAAAAGAAGAAGCATGCAGATTATATGTTAATGCTAACACTCATAAAACCCTTTCCTCAGAGGGGTGTGTGCATGTGTAATTTCCACAAAGCTCACATGCAAAAGGGAGAGATCAGTGTTAGAGAGTAGGAGGGCCTCTCCAGGGGTGGAAGTCAAAGCCTTCAGCCCTTGTACTGCTGAGCTGCCATCCTTTATACTTGTCAACCTGCTCCCCAATTACCATGGCTCCTGTAGCAGGAAGGCAATAATTACAGTTTAGGTAACACTCTCCTCCTTCATGAGGCCAACTCCTCTCTTTGGCTATTATTTTATAGAAAGAATCACTCCATATCCTTATACCTTGGTTTTTCCATCCCCAAGCCCTTTAGTCTAAACTGCATATCCCCCTATCTGTGGTACATTCCTATACTGCCCTTACTGCATCAAATCTCCAGTGGCGGCAACAGTCATGGTGACCTTCTTGTCTTTCCTCCATTATCTGCTTCTGTCTCAGGACTTTTTTTAAATTGGCATTTAATTGAGATAACGTAGTTTCAGGTATACAACATGATGATGCAATGTTTGTGTATATTATGAAATGATCACCACAATAAGCTAGTAACATCCATCCCCATACATAGTTATAATTCCTTTTCTTGTGATGGAAACTTTCAAGATCTACTCTCTTAGCTGCTTTCAAAATTGCGATAAACACAGTATTATTAACTATAGTCGCCATGCTGTATATTATATCCTGATGACTTACTCATTTCGTAACTGTACATGTCAAGATTTTTATAATTGTTGTTCCCTCTGTCTAGAATGTTCACCCTTTGATAATCACATGTCTAATTTCCTCCCAAATCTTTTTCTTCTAATGTCACTCTTTCTGTGAGGACTTCCCTCATCAACTTATCTGGAGTTGTTATTCATTCCCTTTTCTCCATTTTATTCTTCTCCAAAGTGCTACTTACCTTCCAATAACTACATAACTTACCTAATGATTTTGTTTATTGCTTGTCTTTCTATACTAGAATGTAGACTCTACCAGGGCAGGAATTTGTGTCTGTTTTATTTATTGCTGCATTTTCAGTGCCTGAGATAGAGGAAGTATGCAATAAATATTTGTTAATGGAAGATATGATTGAATTTCCTCGATGGAATTTTCCAAACAGAACATTTTTCTTCTTTCATTTTATTTGAAATGTTAGAAGTAACACAAATGCAGTGAGGCAGCATACATGCTTTTAAAATGTGGTGGATATTTTAAAAAATATTTCATGAAGATTCTTTGTGTTTATAATGCAACCAAAGACAATTTACAGAAAAATATGTCGCTATAAGACATGAGTTAATAATCTGCTGTACAGGCTTAATAATTGAGTCTTCAGATGCAAATTGAGGCCAGCTTAAATCTTTTTGCATCCTCTCATGATGAGTTTATTATTCTTTGTTCACTGTTTCTTCTAGTAGACAACAAGCATTATTTAGCTGGCGAGTCACTAGACAATGTTGCCAGCAGGTGCTGGCTATTCTCACTCCCTTCCTTTCCTTCTCCAGGCCAATCTTGAAAAGTGTGAGAGGCACAACATTTTCTACAGATTATTAGTCAAAGCACTTTGTCTGAGGTGTTGGTCTAGGTTATGTGTTTAAAAGCAAAGAAGATATGGTCTATATACACAATGGAATGTTACTCAGCCATCAGAAAGGATGAATATCCAACTTTGTTTCAACATGGATGGGGCTGGAGGAGATTATGCTGAGTGAAATAAGTCAAGCAGAGAGAGTCAATTATCATATAGTTTCACTGATTTGTGGAACATTAGGAATACCATGGAGGATATTAGGAATAGGAAGGAAAAACTGAAGGGGAAGAGATTGGAGGGGGAGACAAACCATGGGAGACTGCAGACTCTGAGAAACAAACTGAGGGTTTTAGAGGGGAGATAGGTAGAGGGATGGGTGAGCTGGGTGATGGGTATTAAGGAGGGCATGGATTGCATGGAGCACTGGATCAAACAATGAATCATGGAGCACTGCACCATGGTGACTAACATAACATAATAAAAATAAAAATAACTACAAATAAAAATAACAAAATAAAATAAAAACAATGCAAGTTAAAATATTATACTTAAAAGTATTCTGATTACACTTTATCTGTTGAACTAGAAAGCAAATTTTCATATGCTCAGAACCAAAGTGGACAACCCTCTTTTTTTTATAAACGTAATTTATAATTTAGCCTTATTTCAAAATTCCTCCCCACCCCTACCGCCCTTTCTCTTGAACAGACCTTTCCAGGCTTCACACGTTCAAATTTTCCTCATTCTTTAAGGGTCAGTTCAAAGGCTATCCCTTTTTTCTTTTTATTCCTGACTTCTCCAGATAGAGAGCAATATCTATCTTCTTTCCACAACCAAAGCATTTTGACTCTATCTGCATTAAATGTTAGTCTTGCATTTCCAGGAGCTTACAGGCCAGCAAAAAGATAAGACATATATGCTAATAACTATGATACTGAGTTGATTGGTATATCCTTTTAAATAATCATATAAAGTCCTGTGAGCATTTAAAGACAGAGCCATGACTTCTGACTGATTTAGCCTGGGCCCTTCAGGAATGGATACAATTGTATCCATTGTGGGAGAAATATTGTATCCATGGGTGGGAGAAATAGCAGAGAGGGGGAGGAAAGGAGAGCTCACAGGGGGAATGGACTGAGGCATGCCAGCAGGAATTCCTGTAAGAAACAGAAATTGGCTCAATGAATATAGTGTCACAGTTTATCAAAGGGAAGTGAATGGGAGCTAAGACAGGAGAGATAGGCCAGGGCCAAATCATGAAGGGTTCCGAGTGCCAGGCCACAGAATTAAGTTTGCTGTTGTAAACATTTCATCAGAGGAATCAATGGACAGAGATGCACTTAAAAGGAAGATTAAACTAAACCGGCGTGTATGTAGGACGGTTAACGGGGAAGAGACTATAAACAAGGAGTTGAGTGCAACAGTTGAATGAAGACATGATCACAACAGCAGCAAATGAGAAAAGAAGAGAGTGGCCGGGCTGAGCTAGAAGTGACGGGACCAGAGGACTGACTGGCTGAGAAAAGGGCCCAGGTGGAGCTGTGTCTAGGTTGTTGAGAGGATGGCACTCACGAGCCAAAATACATGTGCAGTTTTCCACATATGCAGAAAGAGGAGCTGTTACTGGACAAGGGAGGAAATGTTGAGTCTGAGGTGGTTTCAGGAGCTCGTCAAAGAGTTACTCTGTAGTAGGTTATCGGATGCAACATGTTGGATTCATGAATAGCATTATGTGAGCAGCTTAAAGTGAGGAATGGAGGCTGAAATCTTTCATTTTCACCTTTCACTCTACAGAGTGATGGCACAGTGCTGATCACCCTATACCTAGTTCAAGAAAAACATATTGACTGACACTGCATTTTACTTTAAAAACCAGGTTAGGGGGAAGAAGGTATTAGCCTAACTCTGAAATTTCTGATTAAAAAAAAAAAAAAACCCAAGCCTCTAAAGTGCCCTTCATTGGCTAGCCTGAGGCTTGAAATTCTCTCCACTTAAATCCCTTGAGCTACTTACAACGTAGCTGGATATTAACATGTAAAGGATGGCTGGGTGGTTACATTAAAGCATTAAGCCTTTATTAGTTAACATATTCTTTATTTTATTTTTTTTTAAAAGATTTTATTTATTTATTTGACAGAGAGAGAGATCACAAATAGGCAGAGAGACAGACAGAGAGAGAGAGAGATGAGGAGAAGCAGGCTCCCTGATGAGCAGAGAGCCCGATATGGGACTCGATCCCAGGCCCCTGGGATCATAACCTGAGCCGAAGGTAGAGGCTTAACCCACTGAGCCACCCAGGCGCCCCAGTTAACATATTCTTTAAAAGAATGTATCAGTTCCTTAGAAGACACCTGGTCCTCAGGGAATAAGAGAAAGAACAGATACTTTGAGAGGGGAGGGAATGAGAAGGGATATTGTCAAGGGTCAGTGAGTGGTCCAGTACAAAGGTGAATTTGGGGCAGACAGGAAGCAGGGGCTGGAAAGAAGGTGGGCAGGCAAAACCCAGCAGATGTTCACCATGCTGAATGCTGACCATGATGAGTGAATTTAATTTATAGTGTCATTTGTCCTCACTTAAAAAAAAATGGAAATTACTGTATAACAGTGACTATGAGGTGAGAAGTCAGGCGACCTGGCTGCCCTCCCCTAACTGGTTATATTGCCTGAGGCAATCTTTTAACCTTCCAGTACCTCTGTGTGGAAAGAAGCTTTGGATCCAGAAAAATGTGAAAGCTTGGCTCTTTCATTTACTAGCTGTGTGCCCTTAGAAAATGTACTTAACCTTGTTGATCCTTAATTTCCATCTTTGTAAAACGGAAATGTCATTACTTCATAACTTTTTTTAAAGGGTGAATGAAATGACAAATATATGACATAATTGGCTAATACTGGGATTTCAGTAAATGTTATCCTCTTTCTCCTTTCCCTGTCTTCATTGCCTGAATCTATGTAATGACAGAACTGGACTAGATGAACTGTACATACCCCTCCCCTTGCCTTTTTTTTTTTTTAAATGATTCTATGAATTCTTGAAATCCTTCCTCCCACTTTCCTGCCAAAAGTTTCCAAGAATCATAAATTAATGCTGCCATGAAAATGATTCAAATAAATGACTTCCTTCCTTTCTGTCTCTCTGGGATGGTGGTGGTCCCTCTGTTACCCTTCCTTTCCTCCCCCCCCCCCCACTGCTTCTTAGGTCTTCTAAAGGGAGACTGGGGGCCTTTCAAAATTATACTAAATAATCATGTGTAAAAAACAAACTCTGGAAAGGCTGGAAAGAGCCTTGTTTTCACAAAGGCTATTTATTTTTTTTTAATTGGCCAACACATTAACACAGATAATGGTAGGAGGAAATAAAATTAGAATTCCTTAGTTTTGGTGATGGTGATTCAGCATTCATGTACTATTTTCCAGGGGAAAAATACCCTTGATATTCCCTGGGGAGTCAAGGAAATGGGTCCTTATGGTAATCCACACAAATACTGATGGCCAGGAACTGCTAAGGCCACTTGTGGGGATAGTGATCGAGCAGAGGTGTTCAGAGATTGCCTGGTACAATGAATATGAGACTCGCGCTTCATGAAGTTTCCAAAGCCATACTTGATTCTTCTAGGCTACATATCTGACTCAGGGATGGGGTCTTCCACTGTCTGGTTCAGACTCTTGAATCCCAGCTGTTAAAATTTGGGTTGAAGTGAGCTCCCTGCCAGAATTTTTTTCTATTCCTTACAACAGTTATGCTTCCGTTTTGTCCCTCAAGTGTTCTGTGGTGGGCGCTTTTTTCTTTTTATTATTCCTCCGGCTCGATCCTTGGCCTTTTCTGTTCTTATTTGAACAGAAATTCTGTTTTTCTTTGGTTCACCTCAAGTAAGGCTCCAACCTGAACCCCTTTTATGAGTACAAAAGAGTTCTTTTCTATGTTTTGCTCTAAGACTTGCCCATTGACAATACTCAGGATTCTCACCTGGAACCCAGGTTGACCTATTGTGTACTGGGTGAAACTGGTAATGGATCTTAACAAGACACCACGCACATAAGAGAAAGGAAGCCAGTCCTCTTTTTCTGTAAGTTAACTTGCTATTCAAAGAATAATGTTTTTCATGTTTGTACCTGAAAACCAAAAGAAGAATGTAAATTTCTGCTATTATTTAGTCACTCTCTGTTTCAATCAATTAATTTGTGAGAAACTCATCTGAAAAGGTTGTAAATAGGGCTTGATCTAATGAGACCTCTGTATGGACTGGCTGGAAAGAGGATGATGCTCCAATTCACCTAAAATCCCGATTCTGGGCTCAAACTTTTCATTAACTAAGACAAAGTTTCTCCTGGACAAAAAAAATCATCTGTGCTTTTTTCTCCACCAAAAAGTTTGAACTCTGAAGTCTTGTAGTAGCATTAGAGAATATTCTGAGTATCATCTGTGTCATTAATTTCTCATGCGGTAGAATGATACCTATTGCTATTATAAGCTATTTCCCTAAAATTTAATAGACTTATTTCTGAGAACAGAGATGATAAAGATGATTACCCTTAGGGAACAAGAGCAAAGAATTCATATATTTGGATTGATCCAGAGTTGGGTTTTGTAGAATGAAGAAGACCAGGAGGGCAAGAGAGGTGAGGGAATATTGAGGATCTAACTGAAGGTGTATAGTGATGAAGATTTAGCTCAAAAGGAAGCTAATAGATTGGAAATAACTGGGAAGGGGCTGTTACGGAGGAACCAGAGGTTTCAGTGAGGTGAACAATTAGATACACTATGCTAAGGCAGTGAATAAGTTGTACAGTCAGGAGGTGTTGGTCATTCAGTGAAGGAATTTAAGATTTCTGAGGGAGTAAATAAGAAGGCCTCCATGACTACATGTAGACACTTTGAGAGAGGAACTTCAATAGCTAAGACTGGAGGTGGGGCCAGACTGAAGGTCTCATATGCCTCTTTGAGGAGCTTGAACTACCTCTGAAGGCAGCTGAGGTGTAGCAGTGAAGATCTTTATACTCTGGGGTGACGGGACCAACAGTTGCTTTTAGGGTCAAGTATGTGAAAGCTTGAAGGATGGGGGACATTGCAGGCAGAAGACCAGTTCAAAGGTTATTTCATCAATCCCTTTGACAGACGAGGAATGGTTGGCCTAAGGCAGAGATTTGATTTGTGAAGCTTTTCTGTGATAGAACTAATGAGTTTTGGTGACTCATTGGGATGTCATTGGTAAAAGAAAGGGAGGAAGCACAGAATATCCCCAGGATTTTACATTTGGAGTATCACCATGAATTGAGGTAAAGAGAAAAAGAATAGGTTTCAAAGAGGGGTGGGGTGAGACAAAACTAAAATAAGGTTTAGTTACAGTATGTGAGGAGAATCTGTGAAACATAAAGATGGACGGACCTGTGTGTCAGGAACTTGAGAGAGACTGGGGCTGGAGATGAAGATTTGAAACTCACACCCTCCGTAGATGGTAGCCGAGATCATAAAGGGAGGGGAGATGGTGCGAGGGGAGAAGAGGACTCAATATGTAAACATGAGATCTGCTAAGAGCAGAGGTAGAGGCGAGTTAGGAGAGAAGATAGGCAGAGTGGGAGGAGGAGAAGCAGAAGCAAATGGGGTTCTGGAGAGCAACGAAAGAGACAACCAGCATCTTAAGTATTGCAGAAGAGCAGGAATGGCAAAGACAGAAATACGGCTGGCTTTAGCAATGGGAAAGTGACTGGTTATTATAATTAGAGCAATTTCAGGGAGGTAGGGAGGCAGTGAATTGAGGAATATACTTATACTGAGAAAAAGTAGGTAGTGAAGATAGAACTCACCTCTGAGAAGTTTGGGGATAAAGTAGGTGGACAGCAATAGAAAAGGAGGGCCTCTGATGAAAGGAATTGAAGGACTCAAATACCAAATGTCTTAACATTGCAAAGGCTATGAGAGAGTCTTCTTATAGCTGTGTCTTCCTGGGCTTGAACTAATGTAACAGTTATGACTTGGGGGATATGAATTTGATCTTTGGAATGTCTAAATCTGTTTGCCAGCAAGCTGTATTATAGTCAACTCTGCTGGATATTATTTTAAAGAATTTAAAGCTATTCCTTTTGTTTTCCTTATCCATCTGCAAACATTTTTTTTTTTTTTTCTTAAAATCCAGAGTCAGTCTATGAGGACATTTCACAGCCTGTGGCAGACACAGGCTCTGAGAACTTCTCTTCCATGGACTGTTTTCAAGTCTCCCCTAGTTCTCTGACATCCTCTGGGAGTGAGTTTCACTGTGCATGAGGAGTCATACATCTTTATGCTTTTGGTTGTTATTTCCTTGATACAGATGGACCCACAGCCTTCTGTGGAATTCCTGCCCTAATCTCTTTGATGAGTGACACATTAGCTATGAAGACTATTTTCAAGTTATTGTTTTAATAGACCTTTTCCATCAGGCTCAAATAAACCATGACTACTTCACACTGGTTGGAAGACAGATTTAGAGTTAATGGGAGAGCACTACTAAATAGCAGTATAATACATGGAAAATTTACCTCCTTTTAATGTCATATTTCTTTCTAAATGGCTCTGATGAGTGGTTTTTTAGAAGGCTCATGAAAGTAGCAGAGTATTTAAAAAGTTAAAGCTTTATGACAGGTTTCAAAAATATCTGAAAGTCAGTATATATGTTCAAACTTAATACTTCCATATCATAATACCCATAATAGATTTTAAAAACTTTTCTTGGCAATTAAAAAATTAACTATTGCTAAAGAGATATAAAAAAAAAAAACCCTTAAAACCAAATGAAATGTGTCAAGATTATTAGGTAGAAGCTGAAAATAAGTCTGTGGGTTGGAGAATAAGGGTAGACTTTTTATTTAAAGCTATCTAGAATTTAGACAATGTGAAATTACTAATCAGTGTAATTCTTTCCTGTGGCAACCAGGAGAAATAATTCTCCTTCTACTTTCTTCAGTGATTAGAAATCTAACCTCTGTCTTTTTGCTTATGACACTGTGACCTCTAAAACCATGGAAGACAAGGGTAGCACTAAATGCAGTTTTGGACCAGGTAAAATTTGTTTTCAGTACCTTCAGGTCTTCCCTTCTCTCCTCTCTCTCAGGGCTCTCAGATTTTTCCTGGCTCCTTGCCCTGCCTAAACTTTCTCTTAGAGAAGGGTCAACAAAGGCAATGTTTAGTTTAAATTGAAGTTTGCCTATGTTTTACCTCTTCTAAAGGAATTTGTAAGTTTTATTTCTAATTATCATATGAAAGAAAGGATTTGTGTTCTATCAGATTTTCAGGCATTAGTCAATGGATGAAAAGGTCTTTGCAGGGAAAAATGGGCTTCTTGGTATATCACACAGATAGCAGTTTACCATAAACACCTATGCAAGACCAGCATGGTTTTAACAAGTGGGCTGAAAGTGACTGTGTATTTATCATGTGCATAAGATAAGCCACATGTGTGTGAATGTTGGGACTGCCTACTCTTTTTGCTCACATCCTACTTAATCCTCAACCCACACAATCCAGCTTCTCTACCTCTTCACTCCTCTTAAAGTCATTAATGGCTCCTTAGTTATACAATCCAGTAGACTTTTCTTTTTTCTGTGCTTTTCATGTCCTGGCAGCAACATTTTGTATCAACAGCCAGTTCCTCCCCCTCTCTGTGGTGTCCAGAGGTTCCAATCCCTCCTTGGAATTCTTTTTTTTTTTTTTTTTAAAGATTTTTATTTATTTATCTGACAGACAAGAGATCACAAGTAGGCAGAGAGGCAGGCAGAGAGAGCGGGGAAGCAGGCTCCCTACTGAGCAGAAAGCCAGATGTGGGCCTGATCCGAGGACCCTGAAATCACAACCTGAGCTGAAAGCAGAGCTCAAACTAATGAGGCATGCAGGGGCCCCTCTCTTTGGCATTCTGCTGACGTAGCTCACCTTTCCTATGACAGACTTCTGGGTCCTTTCTTCTGTCATCTACCTTCTAGCTGGGCAGATTCCTTCATGTCCATCACTTGAACTGTTCAATCTGTCCTCTTCCTATCCAAATCTCTATGCTAACCTCCAGATCCAACATCTGCACCTGCAAATTCCATAGACACCTCATATGTCCTAATCTGAAGTCACAAACCTCCTTTTTTTGCCCTTAAAAATATCATCTGTTCTAATCAAGATAGAAACTTCAGCATTATTCTTGTTTCCTGCCTCTTTCTCACTTTTTCCCTATCAATTACCAAATTCTGTAAGTTTGTGCTTCTAAATATGTATTTGAGCACACCAGCATTTCTATTTATTGTGACTACTGATTTATGTTAGGCACTTACCATCTCCAGCCTGGGATTCTTACTCTGCTTTTCCTCTGCTCCAGGTTTTGTTTTGTGGCTAGAGTGACCTTTCCAAACTTGAAATTAGTATTTGTCCTTTTGTCCTGGTTCTTTGTGTATCAACTGTAGAATGAAGACTGAATTCTGTAGTCAGACATGACTGTTCTGTTTATCAGCTGGTCCACTTTTCTGCCCTAGTTCTCTGACTCTCCACTCATATTTCACCTTTTTGCAACATCAGTCTCTTTGAAGCACATCAAGCAGGTGTCTCCATCCTCTGGATTTGGGCAGATGCCATTCCATATGCCTAGAATGCCCTCTCATCCTTCCCAGGGTAAGAAAAATCTCTTTTCCATTTATTTTTTTCCTTCGTGAATTTTTGTCTGACACCTCCAGACAGACATTGGGTCCTCATTGTATCTTGTACATACTCCTAATAATTCTGTTGTCATACTGTATTGTAATTGTTGGTTTACCAGACTATCTTTCCACCAAACTCTAAGTTCCTTGAGGGCAGGAACTGCGTATTTACATATGTACCTGTGGTTTCTAGAATAATGTGTAGCATTTTCTTTCTTTCTTTCTTCTTCTTCTTCTTCTTCTTTTTTTTTTTTTTTTGTGTGTGTGTGTGTGTGTGTAGCATTTTCAAAAGATATTTATTCAATGAATGAATGTGTGGGTTAATTTGAAATGCCTAATAATATTTCTCTTTTTTTCCCCCTAAAAGTGTTGGGGTTCTTAAGAGGCTCATCTGCTAAATTCTTTACCCTAGTTCCTTTGTAGACGTTCTTTTTTTTTTCCCTTAAGATTTTATTTATTTATTTATTTGACACAGAGATAGACACACAGCAAGAACAGGAACACAAGCAGGGAGAGTGGGAAAGGGAGAAGCAGGCTTCCTGCCACGCAGGGAGCCCGATATGGGCTGGATTTTAGGAGCCTTGGGTCATGACTTGAGCCGAAGGCAGACACTTAAGGACTGAGCCATGCAGAAGCCCCCTCTTTTGTAGACATTTTTATGTTTTCTAAGAGTAATCATTTATAGGATGTTCCCATTTTATACTCTTAAATCACTCTAGTAGTTCCCGTTATGGAAACTCAGAAATGAGATACAAACCACAAAAGGGCAGTGATAAGGAAGAAAGGTAAACTCCAAATATAGCTCTACTTTTTTTCTAAAGGAAATAACATTTGAGCTTATTTTAAGAGTATCGTTGTGATCACAAGGTACTGATTTAAAATACCAGAGAAATATTCTAATTTATTTGGTCTTCCGAATTGGTTGGCACTAAATATTTAGAAACTGATATTTCATCAGAATGATTTCCTTTTTGGCCCTAATATTTAATTCTTTAGTAAAAGCAACACAACACCTTGGCACCCTTTTTATGCAATTACAGGCCTGGGAGCTGGGAAGTGTTCTATAGTGTTCTCTTGATCAACACAGAACACGTTACAGAGAACAGTTATTGAGCAGTTACCACCAGACAGGTACTGTTTTTAGTTGCTTTCATATATTAATTCATCCTGTGAAGTATGCACTATTATTATTAATTTTTAAGTTTTATTTTATTTTTCAGTGTTCCAAGATTCATTGTTTATGCACCACACCCAGTTCTCCATGCAATACGTGCCCTCCTTAATACCCACCACCAGGCTTGTCCAACCTCCCAAACCCCTCCCCTCCAAAACCCTCAGTTTGTTTCTCAGAGTCCATAGTCTCTCATGGTTTTTCTCCCCCTCTGATTTCCTTCAAGTCACTTCCCCTCTTCATCTCCCCGTGTCCTCTGTGTTATTCCTTATGCTCCATAAATAAGTGAAACCATATGATAACTGAATCTCTCTGCTTGACTTATTTCACTCAACATAATCTCTTACTCCTGTCCATGTTGATACAAATTTGGGTATTCATCCTTTCTGATGGAGGCATAATTCTCCATAGTATATATGAACCATATCTTCTTTATCCATTTGTCCGTTGAAGGACATCTTGGTTCTTTCCACAATTTGGCAACTGTGGCCATTGCTGCTATGAACATTGGGTTACAGATGGCCCTTCTTTTCACTACATCTGTATCTTCAGGGTAAATAGCCAGTAGTAGGTATGCACTATTATTATCCCTCATTTTACAGATGAGGAAGCTGAGGTATAGAGAAGTAACTTGTTTAAAAGTACAGAAAATTTTTTTAAAAAGTATATAAATTAAGTGGTAGAATCGGGATTTGAACCTACCTAGTTTAGTCTGTTCATATGATATATGAGAAAACTAAGAGCCGTCAAAGGTCTTAATTACAAGAGGCAGAGTCCTACATTTTTGGCTTCTGGTAGTATATTAGCACTTTTTGATTTATTCAGGGTATGTGTTGCAAACTAGTAAACCATTGGAAATAGTCCTTTCCCATAGCCAGTGTTAGCTTTATTCAGTGGTTGTTCATAGCAAGAGAAATTTTCTTTTGAAAGTTCTTTAATTCAGAATCAGAAAAAAATCTCAGATAAAACACACATACCCACACATAACTACACACACACTTGCAATGAACATTCTCAATCAAAGTGAGTCCCTTTGATCATTGTGGAATATAGAACAGGCCAGAAAATCTAACTACACCCATATAAGCAGTATAACAAAATGCAAGAATATACTGATTATTACTTGAGATTTGCTTTTAGAATTATTAAAATTTAACTTCAATACAAAACTATTTAATATCCAGTTTTTCTCTAGTTTTGATGTAAAAGTTTGAATCCCCAAGTTCTTGGCCTCATTTTGGGAAGCAGTGGACCCATATGGGACTGCACATGTTAAGTTGCTATGGTTGTGATTTGTAAGGCTCATGAAGAAAGCTATTTCACTGTTTTCTGTGGGGATTACAGAAATAATTGTCACACTGGTTTTTGTATCTTTAAATTAGAAGTTCTTGGTGGTGGTGGGCTATTCTTTTAGCAGCATGTTTCTGCTTATTGAAAAGCTTTGCTGAACACAATATACCCACTTTGCTATGTAAATAAAGACATTCTTGTTGGAATAATGAAGTTCATGGGATGCCTCTTCTGGTAGGCTTATCTGTCAATCTGTGTTTAGTTGACTTTCCCAGCCCACCCATTCTAATTACTGCTTTTCAGTCTCTTAGAATGGGGATCTAAGAAGGGGATTTGTTACAATTGGGTTACTTAAATAGAATTTTCCAAATATACAGTATCTCCTCCTCAGATCACAAATTCACTCCCCCATTCCTTCCTACTTGCTTTAGATAATAGCTCGTGGCAGGCTGTTATTTAGAACTAAAGGGCAGGTTTCAAGCACCCTCAATTTATGAAATGGTGAGGGCCAGTCGGTAAACTGCATGTGTTTGGGATTATTACACTTTATTATAATTTCATTTTGACTGCCGCTGAGTTTAAGAGTGTGAATTCTTTTTATGGAGATAACTTCATGAATGCTGAATGGCAGATATGCTGTCAGTCATCTGTCCATTTTGGGCACTAAAGTTTGGCTGACTTTTGACTAAATATGGGTCATATTCTAAATTTTTTTTATCATCCAGTAACTTCATATAGAATCTATTTTTTTGAGAAACATGTTAAAATGTTAAATTGAAAGTATGGAGGAAAATATTACCTTGAAATGTAGCAGACCCGTGACATTATTTGTGTTGTTTAGCAAGGCAGTAGATATCTTTGCAATATCCCTGCCCTTGCCCTCTTGGCCAGTGACTCAGAGACAGCTTTTTAAAAGCTAAGAATATGGTCTATGTCACATTAGTGCAGAGATCTCTACATATCTTCTTGGATATAAAAGCGTGCAAGCCTGCTGTCTCCTGTTGTGACTTATTTATAAAGGAAACACTGGAGGCAAAATTTCTTGCTTTGTAAAATGAATGGTTCTTTTTTATTTGCTCTTCTAAAGGGCTGCAAACTTTACATGGTTTATAATCCCTTTAAGCAGTCATCTTATCCTAATATTTTCCTTTCCCAATCTTCCTTTCTCTGCTGCCCTTCTTAAATCTATTACTGCCTGAATTTCTCATCGCCCACTCATGTCAGTTCCTGGTAGACTGGCTTCCATTCCTGGGTCACTGATGGTCTCCTCATTGGCAAGTCCAGTGAATATCTTTTTTGTATTAATGTCTTTCTATTCATGTATTCATGTCTCCATTTTGTCTCCATCTCCAACAAATGATTGATGTTATTGATCATTTCCCCATGTGCTTCTTTGTAGGAACAACAATAGTAATAATGATTAATGAAAATATTGATGATAAATGTACTTACAAATTATATAATAGGTATTTTTAACAATACTTATTGCTATTTCAATTCTTAGGACTGTAAAATTCTGGTTCTTCTATTTTCAAGTCAATTTTCTCTATCTTCTTTAATGACTCTACTTTCTTCTGTAATCTACTCTCTGCAGGCATTTTCTAATTTACTTAATCTAGAAATTTGAAAGTGACCTTGTTTTCTTGCTCTCTTTCTTCCCCCTCATAATTCCTCAGTAAACAAATCTTTTGGATCTCCCTCTGTGGTATCTTTCATACTCAGCCCTTCCTTCTCATTGCTACCCTCCAATCTAAGTGTTCAGCAACTCATGTCTGGACTTCTGCCTCCCAGTACAGTCTACATATCACTGCTGAAGAGAATTCTCTATTCCACTAATATACACAGAAATAATCTGGACGTGAAGTAAAGCAGTGGTGGTAGGAATGAAGTAGAACAAGAGATATTTAGGATTCACAGGATTGGGTACTGGGGACATTGAGTTGGGATAGTGTTCTGGGCATCATTGTCTAGAGGACATATGAAGTTACAGAAGAACATGAGATCACCCTAGAAAGAGAAAGCTTGGGACAGAATTTCACTACTGAAGGACAAAGCTGATCTTATTCTCCTAGTAGTGCAGTTAGGACCCTTTATTCAAACAAATTCTTAACTGGATGTCAGTATGTGAAGCACATAAAAACAAACCTCCTTATGCCAAAGGCTAATGTGCTTGACCTCCCCCTGTTCTTGCTCTGTCACTGGTTGGGGTTCCTGAAGCACCACAGGGAAACCATGTGGTACGGAAAGAGTAGGGGTGAGCAAGGAGGGGAA
Organism: Mustela nigripes; assembly: GCF_022355385.1. Taxonomy (NCBI): domain Eukaryota; kingdom Metazoa; phylum Chordata; class Mammalia; order Carnivora; family Mustelidae; genus Mustela; species Mustela nigripes. The sequence goes on along the minus strand of NC_081557.1, from coordinate 128,558,567 downwards.
AACATATTAATTGAGTATCTCTTGTCCTAGGCACTGTTCTAGGTACTTCCCATGTGAATGACTTATGATGATGAAGATCCTGGGGAAGGTAAGTAGAATCAGTAACTACTCTTTTCTGAGCTATTAAAATTATCACTAAGAAAACTCTTCCAAAAGCATTAAAAAAAAAAAAAATCCTTCATTCCACTTGGAATGGGTCTATGAGCTTTCGAAATCACATACAAACATGGATAGGTTAAACCTGTTATACAAAATTGGTTGCTAGAAGCTGTTTGACTCTAGAAATGTAATGTATTCACATTTCTTTTTCAGAAAATCTCTCCTGAAAATATAGACGTTCCAGGTAACTATTGGTGATAACCCCTATGAATATTATTAGGATAATTAGGATTATTTTATCAGATTCTTTTAGCACAACTGGCAAAGTCATCTTATACTCTCTCTTTTTTATTTTTAAGGGCCATAACTGATACATCACAAATGGTTCTTAGATGTGTGTTGTGTTTAATTTTAAAAGATTTTCTCTGCTTGATGTCTCTAGAAGTTTTTAAACAAATACTATAGAGAAATTTATTTGGCAGCTTTCACAAGTAAACTGTTATCATCCTGGTATATATTTAAAAAGTTTTTCTTAACTTTTGTCAGTGTATACTAGTAAAATTTTGTGTTATGTTCATAGTGGTACTGTAAGTTCCTTGGCTTTGTATTACTTTATTTCATCAGAATGTTGTATCAAAGCTTTAAAATGAAATTTCTATAAAGAATTAGAGTTTTCCATGTGTTAAGTTTTAAATAAATTATGATTTAAAGTCCTCCCTTTATTATTTTTTTAAATATTTTATTTGTTTATTTGACAGAGATCACAAGTAGGCAGAGAGGCAGGCAGAGAGAGAGAGGGGGAAGCAAGCTCCCTGCCAAGCAGAGAGCCCAATGTGGGGCTCGATCCCAGGACCCTGGGACCACGACCTGAGCTGAAAGCAGAGGCTTTAAGCCACTGAGCCACCCAGGTGCCCTTAAAGTCCTCCCTTTAGATGCATTAATTCACTTTGATTTTTGTCTATTCTTTGTGAATACTTTTCAGACTTCTATAGATTTCCTTAAGGAAACTGTTTATAATTTTTAATAGAATAATATATTATGTGTTTTTAAGATCCTATGATATAAGTCATGAACCAAACTCTTTTGTATATATACTTCATGCTTAGAGACTATAAGCACGTAAATTGATGTTCATGTACATACTTAAATATTTAGGTTTTAAGTTTCTAAATTAACATTTTAAAACAGGGCTTTCAGAGTTTCCAAATCTGAGGAAATGTCCCTTCTGTTGTTTTTGATAAGCAACAAAAACTGTTTTTAAATTAATTTTTCAGGTGAAAATTTAACTTTTCACATTTTAATGGGTTGTTTTGGAAATAAAATCTTTCCCACAATAAGAAGCAAAAATTACAAGCCCACTAAGATATACTAAGGGCTTTAGGGCTATCTCATTAAAGCAGCAAATGACCTAAGGTTTGGCTTTTGTTTTTGTTTTTGTTTTTTTTTTTTGATTTGTTTTATTTTTTTTCTTTGTAAGATAGTTAACGGACTGCCATTGTTCTCTTCATTGCTGGGATTATTGTGACCTGAATTAGGAAAGCTTTTGTACTTTCACCCATTAATTTAATTAGATAATGATTTTGTAGTCAGGAGTTCCCTGGAGATAACAAATTTATTGACACTGTAAATCAACCTCTCGATGCAATTTCATGTTGTTCATTTCATTGCTGGTGGACAGAGAGTCCACATGGAGTATGGGACAAATGTTAATTCTGCCAACTATTAAGTCTTCAGTGATCTAGGCCTATCTTTTTTTTTTTTTTTTTTTTTTTAGATTTTATTTATTTTTTTGACAGACAGAGATCACATGTAGGCAGAGAGGCAGGCAGAGAGAAAGGAGGAAGCAGGCTCCCCACCGAGCAGAGACCCCGATGCGGGGCTCGATCCCAGGACCCTGAGATCATGACCTGAGCTGAAGGCAGAGGCTTTAATACACTGAGCCACCCAGGCATCCCTAGGCCTATCTTGAAACTAATGGTGGAAAGGTTGGGATAGGAGGCTAAATCCATGAAGTCCTGCAGAGATGTCCTGCATTTCATACAATTAAATATGTTAAGATATTGGGTACTAGAATATTGCAATAAAGTAAGTCAGATGAATTTTTTGTTTTCCCAGTGCATAAATATGTTTACACAATTTTATAGCCTATTAAGTGTGTGGTAGCATTATGTTTTAGAAAAACAATGTACATACCTTAATTAAAAATACTTTATTGTTAAAAACGCTAACCATCATCTGAGCTTTCAGTGAGTCATACAAAATCTTTTCACTGGTGAAGGGTCTTACTTCAGTGTTGATGGCTGGTGACTGATCAGGGTAGTAGCTGCTGAAGGTCAAGGTGACTGTGGCAATTTCTTAAAATAAGACAACAGTTCTGCCACATCAACTGACTCTTCCACTCATGAACAATTTCTTTGGAGCATGTGATACTATTTGATAGCATTTTATTCATAAGAAAACTTATTTCACAACTGGAGTTGATCTTTTAAAACCCTGCTACTGCTTTATCCACTAAATCAGTACAATATTTGAAATCTTTTGTTGTCATTTCAACAGTCTTCACAGCATCCTCACCAGGGGTAGATTCCATCTCAAGAACCACTCACTTTTCTCACTCAAAAGAAGCAAATCCTCATCTGTTAAATTTTTATCATGAGACTATAATAATTCAGTCCTATCTTTAGGCTCCACTTTTAATTCTAGTTTTCTTGCTATTCCCACCAAATCGGCATTTACTTCTTCTACTGAGTTCTTGAGCTCTTCAAAGTCATCCAGGGGGATTCAGGACCAGCTTCTATTGAACTACAGTTAATGTTGGTATGCTGACCTCTTTCCATGAATTGCAAGTGTTCCTAATGGCATCTAGAATGGTGAATCCTTTCCAGGGGGTTTTAATTTATATTGCCCAGATCCATCAGAAGAATCACTATCTATGGCAGCTATAGCTTTATGAAATGCATTTCTTAATTAATAGGATTTGAAAGTCAGAATTACTATTTGATCCATGGGCTGCAGAATGGATGTTGTGTTAGAAGGCATGAAAACAACATAATCTCATTGTCCATCTCCATTAGAGCTCTTGGTGCATTGTCAACAAACAGTCATATTTTTAAAGGAATCTTTACTTCTGAGCAGAAGGTCTCAACAGTGGGCTTAAAATATTTAGTAAACCATGTTGTATATGGATGTTCTGTCATCTAAGATTCTTCCATTTATAGAGCATAAGCAGAGTAGATTTTGCATAATTCTTTGCATAATTTTCAAGAGCCCTAGGAATGGTAAATGGATATTAGCTTCAACTTAAAATCACCAGCTGCATTAGCTCCTAACAAGAAATTCAGACTGATCTTTGAAACTGAAGTTGGGCATTTATTTCTCTTCTCTAGCTATGAAAGTACTAGATGGCATCTTCTTTCTGGTAGAGGGCTATTTCATCTACATTGAAAATCTGTTGTTCATTGTAGCCACCTTCTTCAATTATCTTAGCTGGATCTTCCGGAAAACTTGCTGCAGCTTCTACATCAGCACTTGCTTCTTCATGTACTTTTATGTGATGGGCAGAGCTTCTTTCCTTAAATTCTGCAAACATACCTCTGATAGCTTCCAGCTTTTCTTCTGAAGCTTCCTTACCTCTTTCAGCCCTCACGGAATTGAAGAGAGTTGGGGCCTTGGTCAGGATTAGGCTTTGGCTTAGAAGAATGTTGTGCCTGGTTTGATCTATCCAGACCACTCAGACTTTCTCCCTTTCAGCAATAAGACTATTTTTCTTTCTTGTCATTTGTGTATTCATTGGAGTAGCATTTTTACTTTCCTTCAACAACTTTTCCCTTGCACTCACAACTTGGCTAACATGTGTTGGCTTTTGATATGCCTCCCTCACTATGCTTAATCATTTCTAGCTTTTGATTGAAAATGAGAGAAGTGTGACTCTTCCTTTCACTTGAATGCTTAGAGGTCATCGAAGAGTTATGAATTGGTCTAATTTCAGTATTGTTGTGTCTCAGGAAATAGGGAGGCTTGAGGAGAGGGAGAGAGATGAGGAGGAATGGTTGGTTGCTGGAGCAGTCAGAACATAAACAACATTTATCACTTAAGTTCACCATCTTACAAGGGTGTGGTTCATGGTGCCCCAAAACAACTACAATAGTAACATCAGAGATCACTGCATACAGATCACTGTAACAAATATAAGAACAATGAAAAAGATGGAAATGTTATGAGAATTATCAAAATGTGACACAGAGACATGAAGTGGGTAAATGCTATTAGAAAAATGGTGCCGATAGACTTGCTCAATGCAAAGTTACCACAAAACTTCAATTTGAAAAAATTGCAGTATCTGTGAAAGGCAATAAAACAAAGTATTTCTTTTTTTTTTTTTTAAGATTTTATTTATTTGTTTGTCAGAGAGAGAGTATTAGAGAAAGCATAAGCAGTGGGAATGGCAGGCAGAGGGAGAAGCAGGCTCCCTGCTGAGCATGGAGCTGATGCAGAACTTGATCCCATGACCCTGGGATCATGACCTGAGCTGAAGGAAGCCACTTAACCAACTGAGTCACCCAGACTTCCCTAAAACAAGGTGTTTCTATATATAATTTAACTGACAGAAAGTCTCGTGTGCCAAAGTGAGGAGTGATAGGAGATGAGTTTAGAAGGCTAGGCAGGGGACAAATCATAAAGGGCCTTTCAGGCCACGTAAGTAATTTCTTTTTTTTTTTTTTTTTTTGACTTTAATGGAAAGCCAGTCTTTGCGAAGCCTATGTTGGCTATTACCTAGAAACTTTAATCAAAGAGGATTTATCTATTAAGAATGCATTCAGCTGTTAACCATAGGAAGAAACTGGGGTTTTTGCTAAAGGGGAGGTGGTGGGGGGATGGGGTGACTGGGGGATATACAATAAGGAGGGCATGTGATATAATGAGCACTGGGTGTTATACAAGACTGATGAATCACTGAAAGCTACTTCTGAAACTAATAATACGCTACATGCTAATTAATTGAATTTAAATAAAACATAAGTAATGATTTATAGCTTTAGATGCTTAACTTAGAAAAGAGGATGGGTAAAGGAGGTCAACTGTATGGTGACAATGGTAACTAGACTAACTCCTGTGATCACTTCGTATTGTATGCAATTGTAGAATTACTATGTTGTACACCTGAAACTAATACAACATTATATACCAACTTTACCTCACTATAAATCAATATATCAATCATAGAATAAAATATATATTTTTTGTTTTTAAAGGTTTTATTTATTTGAGAGAGAGATCACAAATAAGCAGAGAGGTAGGCAGAGATAGAGAGGGAAGCAGGCTCCCTGCTGAGCGGAGAGCCCAATGCAGGGCTCGATCCCAGGACCCTGAGATCATCACCTGAGCAGAAGGCAGTGGCTTAACCCACTTGGCCACCCAGGCTCCCCAAAATAAAATATTATTTTGATCCTAAGTAGTTTTAGAATAATATCAAAGAGTCCCTGCTTGACATATTTTTAAAAAATAAATAATTTATTTTGTCATCATTAAAAAAAGGAATGCATTCAGTTGAAAACAACAGAGAACCCTATAAACAGTGCCCAAGATAAACCAGGGTTTTATTTGATTCACAGGATAAGAACACTGTACACTGTCAGTCCAAATTTGGCTCAGTGATATCAACAAGGATCTAGACTTCTTCCATTTTATTGTGCTCCATCCTTAACATGTGGCTTTTATATCTTGGTTGCAATATGGCTGCTTCATGCTTGGATATCATCACCACAGTCTTGGTAGGAAGAGGAAAGGGTTGAAAAGTATGTGGTTATTAGTCTGCCCTTTCTGAAAGCTCTTCTGGAAATCCTACTCAGGATTATTCTGATTATTTCTCTTTGGCCAGAACTGGGTCAAATGGTTACTTTTAAGTATGAGAGCAGCTCAGAAGAGCAGTACTGAGCTGCCTACTCTGTGTCTCCAAACAAAATCAGGGCTCCATTGGGAAGAAAGAAAGCAGGCGGGTGGGGGGGGTGGATGTTACATAGACAACTAGCAGTGACTACTACCATGGGGGTCATGTTTCAGGCTATTTCAGGAATCATGGAGAGATGATGGAACTTCAACTAGGGTAATAGAGACAGTGGTAATAAGAGGTTGTCAGATTTATGATATTAAAAGAAAAGAGTCAACAAGTTCTCAATAGTGGATTTGTTGTGAGATGACAGAGGTAACAGATAGTCAGAGATGTTTTCCCCATTTTTGTCCTGCTTACCAGGTGAAAAATGGTATTATTTATGATGATAGTGAAAACTTGGGGAGGAGCAGATTTGGAAGGAAAAGAAATCTAGAATTCTAACTAAGGCACAAATATCACCACTGTTGATGTCAGAGGCAGGAGTGCTTTCACTAAGTAGTAGTGAATATCTGCTGTGGCAGATATTTAGAGATTAGGCTGGTGATGGACATAACTTGAAATTTTTGAGCTTGTTAGTACATCATCTCATACAAAACAGCAGCCAGATGTAACAAGAGATCAGTTTGAAACTCTTGGGACCTTGAATCAAATGAATCCTCTGACGTCATTATGATTTTGGTGTAATTGGCCCATTTAAGTAAGAAATACCCTCTTGGGTATTATGCTAAGTGAAATAAGTCAATCAGAGAAAGACAATTATCATATGATCTCACTGATATGAGGAATTTGAGAAATAAGACAGAGGATCATAAGGGAAGGGAGGGAAAAATGAAACAAGATGAAACCAGAGAGGGAGACAAACCATAAGAGACTCTTAATCTCAGGAAACAAATTGAAGGTTGCTGGAGTGGAGGAGGATGGGAGGAATGGGGTCGCTGGGTGATGGACACTGGGGAGGGTATGTGCTATGGTGAGTGCTCTGAATTGTGTAAGACTGATGAATCACAGACCCATACCCCTGAAACAAATAATACATGATATGTTAATTAAAGAAAAAAAAAGAAATACCCTCTTGGATTTGGGAACTGGGTGATTTTATCTTAATTAAGTAGGCAACTGCGCTTCTAAAGAAATGCAGAACAAAAAACGGAATATGGTAGGGGAATATGCCTGGGTGTGATAGCTAAGGGAATGGGTATTTTCACTTTAAAGAACACTTAGGAGCAGATAATTAAAATGTGAATTACTGGAATGAAACTATGAATTTAATCCTGTTGGCTGCTGCTCCCATCATATTGTTATTACTATAACACAGTGCTGTTAGGATTATTAACATATAATGGCTTCTAAACATATAATGACTCTTTATCCCTGAGTCAAGTCAGAACTTCTTGGCTTACTTTTCAAAATCCTCCAGGATATGGCCCCATCTAACCCTAGTTCTCACTTTGTGCTACTAGTGCCTGGAAGGTGGTTCTCCTGTTTCCCTTTCGTCCAGCCCCTGTAGATGTATCCATCAGTGGGATAAAGGCTATTCCACATATTATACAGACCTGATGTGGCCTATAGGTCTACCAGCTATTTCAGCACTCTCATTGGATGGAGTTTAGGATTAAGTCTTATTGTGTGTATCAAATAACCATGATGTACACTTTAAATATCTTACAATTATATCTGTCATCAATAAAGCTGAAATTTAAAAAAGTGTTAAGTCCTATTGCCTGTAGACCTCCAGACCTGGGGCACCTAGACAAACCCTCCAAACTTCCTTAATTATCCCCAGCACCAACAGCATTGTACCTTGGACTGGGTTTCTCTCTCCCACGCAGTACATCAACCAATTATTTTGCATGATACCATTGTTTCCTTTGAGGACTGAGGATACTGCTCTGATCTACTCTTGTTACCTTGGAGGATTGTATTATTTAGTGTTAGGTACAGGCTCTCCCTTCTTTATGGTAAATGGATAGGTCTTCCAGAACCACACACAATTCCCATGGACTCTTGCAGAATTGCCAGAGACTCTTGTCACCATGTCTTGTCCTATGGATTAATTTTAGTTGAACAATTTGTAAATTTGTTTTGCTCTTGTAGTCTGTGTTGCAAACTCATTTTTAGGTTTTGTAGTATCCATTTTCTTCCACCTCCTATTCCATTCTGGCTGATCTCACCTGATATGATCATTCTCTCCTCTGTGATTTTTTTTTTTTTTTTCTATTCACCTGATTTGGAAAGGGCTTTTCCCCCCGCTCTATATTCAAGACCCTATATACCTGACAAGATCCAACTCAAGTTCTAGTTTTTAAACCTTTATCAATTTCTAGTTCCAATGTATTGCTTCTTCTATTCAACCTCTTTTAATAGTTGAGCACTTTAATTATGGACCCATTTTTAAAAAGTTTCATGAATATACATGTATTTCTGTTACTTAATAATGAACCCTTGTGGCCATAAAATAAAATGAATGTTTAAATGATTTGACTTGAGGTAAAATTTCCCAAGTGAAGTTTTGGATTTTCTCTATCCAGACTGCATCTTACCCAATAGCTACGCTTTCCCTCTCTATCAGCTTATATCTCTGTTTAAAAAGGTGCTAATGTAATCTTTAGTTAGGTAATGGTTTCCTTAGATATGACACCAAAACACAAACAACAAAAGAAAAAGTAAATCAACCAGATTGAGCAAAATTAAAAACCTGTGTGCTTCAAAGGACACCATCAAAAAGTGAGGCAATCCACAGAATGGGAGAATTTTTTTGCAAACCGTTCTGATAAGGACTTGTATCTAAAACACATAAAAGATGCTTACAGCTCAATAACAAAAAGACAAATAACACAACTAAAAAGATTTGACTAAATATGTCTCCAAAGAAGATATACAAATGGCATATGAAGAGATGCTCAACATCATTAGTCATCAGGGAAGAGCAAATCAAAGCCACAATAAGATACAACTTCACATCCACTTATCCACTGAAAGGTGTAATAAATGTGTAATAAATATGTAAAATATGTAATAAAAAGAGATAATAACAAGTGTTGGCAAGAACGTGGAGAAGATGGAGCCTTCACACACTGTTACTGGAAATGTAATGCAGCGCAGCTGCTTTGAAAACAGTTTGGCAGTTTCTCGAATATTTAAACGTAAATTTACCAGATGATCCAGAAATTCTATTCCTAGGTGTATATCTATGAGAAATATTTTCATAGAAACAATTGTACGTGAATGTTCTTAGCAGCATTAATCATAATAGCCAAAAAGTGGAAACAGCCTCAGTGCCCATCAACTGAAGAATAGACAAATACAATGTGATATATCTGTATAATAGAATATCATTTGACAATAAGAATTGAAGTACTGATACATGCTAAAACATAGATTAACATTGAAAACACTATGCTAAGTGATGGAAGCCATTCACAAAGGACCAACTATTGTATGGTTCCATTTAAAATGAAGTGTTTAGAATAGGCAAATCTATAGCAGCAGGAAGTAGTGGTTACCTAGCAATGGGAGAGACAGTGGGGTACTGGAAAGGTGATGGCTAAAGAGTATGGATTTGGGGGGGTTAATAAAAACATTCTAAAATTGACTGTGGGGATGGATGCACAACACTCTTAACGTCTTAAAAGCCACTGAATTGTACACTTTTAAAATGGTGAATCGTATGGTATGTGAATTATATTCAACAATGCTATTTTATTTTTTTTATTTTTTTTTTTCCAAATCAGAGAATTTTTAATAGCAAAGTTTTTACAAAACTAGCAGAATATTCCTAGAAAACTCTCTATATAACACATTATTCTTAGAGATAAAAATCACACGCACGTGTGCGCATGCACATGCACACACACACACTGAATACAGGATGTAGGAGGTAGCTGAAAGAGCCCATGATTTGGAATTAAGTAGATAGAAGCTCACAGCTAAGCACTGCGTGACTCCATCAACAATGCTATTTTAAAAGAACAAAAACAAAACATCCACTCTGTTGTTAAAGGGATTCAGTTTCCCCCCCCCCACACACACACAAAAAGAAAAGATGCTATGGAATATTCTCTGTGGTGGATGCTGAGATGCACTACTCAGAACCACACCTGAAAGACCGAACAATTTATTCTCCCAGCTGCTTGAACTGCTGGTGACTCACAGCAAAAGTCTCTCTCTGGGAATTGCCTTCAGCTGATGAAACTACTCCTTTAAAGTTAGACCTCATCCCAACCACTGTCCAATCCCATGATGGAGCAATGTTGTGGTCCACTAGCCAGAGCCCCCTTCTTCCATTGAGGACACCTCTGAAGGGTCATCTCAGCTCCAGAGCTACTCCTGGGATCAACTGGAAATGTATCACAACTCAGTTTCCATGACTCTTTTACAGGTACCATTCTAAATAACATTCCCCAGTATACCTTCTCCATACATCTCCATCTCAGAGTCTGTTTCTCAAGGAACTCAACTTAAAAACACCCAACATTGAATGACTAGGATTTACTTTAATATAGGTGGTCCTCATCAGTTACATTGTAGGGACTCAAAGGTTTGACGAATTGAATTCTTTTCCAAAGACCGACTTGTTTGCTATCTACATAGAGAATGAATTTATGGACAATGGCCATCTATCTTCTACTTGATCCCTGAAAGTAGTTATTTCTGAAGGTTGAGTTGTCTGACCTCTGGCTTTGTTCTGTACTTTTGGCAAACTCAGCCCTTTCCACAATTTCAGTTACCGAATAAATCTTTCTGTTGGTGAATGTCATATCCTTGCCAGGCTGCTAGGCATCTCCACTTGCCTGTCCTGTGCCTTCCTAATTAAGATTGAATGCTGGTCTGTGCTGTGGCTATGGGTCAGAAGAATTAAGAGTGGTAGTAAGGGGTGGAGGTGAAACGTTCTGAGTGATCCCTTAGGACCCTAAGAACAGAGAAGAATGTAAGTAAAACGTGAAATGTATGAGGTTGAAAAAGAGTGGGAATGAATCATGGTGAATGGATTATAGAAGAGTTAGCCAGGACTTGCAATTAGGACTGATAGGTAGGCACATTGTAATCAGAGCAGTTAGAAATAGTGGCTTGCAGCTTGAGTAGTTCCTTTAGAAGCAGCCATGGGTATTTATCTCCGAAAGTGTCAGCTGTGGTGGATGATACCACAACATCTAACTCAACAAACTAAAACTCGTTTTCTTATTTTAACTTGATATCCCCAAATACCATTGGTCAATTACTGGCCCCATTCTTTTCCTGGTTACTCATCCTTGAAAAATTCAGGAAATCTTTGACTCTTTCAGGGACCTTGCTTCTCATATCGAGAAAAATCTCACTATTTTTGTGAATCTCATTCTTTCTCAAATTCAGTACAACTGAATTATAGTGACTGCTGCTTTATTGTGTATAACTGATTTCCAGGATTTATTAAACAGTTATTTATTTAGTTATAAATTATTATTTTTTTAAGACTTTATTTATTTATTTGACAGAAAGAGGGAGACAGCGAGAGAGGGAACATAAGCAGGGGGAGTAGGAGAGGAAGAAGCAGGCTCCCCACGGAGGAGGGATTCCTATGCAGAGCTCCATCCCAGGAACCCGGGATCATGACCTGAGCTGAAGGCAGACGCTTATCAACTGAGCCACCCAGATGTCCCTAAATTATGTTTTTTAAAAAATATTATTTATTTATTTATTTGAGAGAGATTTATATTATTTTTTTTGAGAGAGAGAGAGAGAGAGAGAGAGAGAGAGCACACTCACATGAGCAGGAGGAGGGCTCTGGGATCATGACCTAAGCAAAAGGCAAAGGCTTGACTGACTGAGCTACGCAGGTGACCCAAGAAAATATATTTTTATACTGTTTCAGAGGAGGATAATATACAAAACTCATAAACATTACTTTATAAAATAAGCTTTATATTTTTTTAAAAGAGAATTTTTTTTTAAGATTTTATTTATTTATTTGACAGAGAGAGATCACAAGCAGGCAGAGAAGCTGGCAGAGAGGAGGTTCCCTGCTGAGCAGAGAGCGCAATGCAGGGCTGGATCCCAGGACCCTGAGATCATGACCTGAGCTGAAGGCAGAGGCTTAGCCCACTGAGCCATCCAGGTGCCCCAAGCTTTATATTTTTAACACAACAAAAATAATTCCCCAGAAGCCTAGCCCTAACCCTCACCCTATCTTACAAATATGCACATCTGTGTTTGCAAAGATATAAACAAAGGTATTCACTGCAAAATTGTATATAGTTTTAAGAAAAAGTTTTGGAGGGGCACCTAGGCGGCACAGTTGGCTAAGCGTCTGACTCTTGATTTTGGCTCAGGTCATGATCTCAGGGTCCTAAGATCGAGCCCCACATCAGGCTCAGCATTCAGCAGGGAATCTGCTGGAGATTCTCCCTTTCCCCTTCCCTCTACTCCTCTCTGGCATACGTGTGTGCACTCTCCCTCTCACTCTCTCTAAATAAATAAATAAATCTTTAAAAAATAGAGAAAAAGATTTGGAAACAACCTAAATGTCCACCCAGCCAGACATATATGCATATGCAAGTTCATATACAAATGGCAGTATCTATAATAGTGTTCTGCATATTACTGTTTTTCTTAAGAATTTATCTTGGGATTTTTTTTTTTTTTAGTATATACCGATCTGCTATATTCATTTTATTCATGTATTCATTTTAACAACTACATAAACCGTCCTTCATATTTCAGATACCTTACTTTGTATTTCTCAAACTGTTCCATGTTACTATATCCAAACCCTCTCCCCATTAAAAAATAGAAAGAAAAAAAAAAAACCCTCATTCACCCTTCACTGCTCTTCATTGGAAGCCCCATCTCTCCCTTCTCTTTTCATACATGAATAAACTCAAGAGAGTTCACATACTTCCAACCAGAACCCATTCTTCAACCCTCTTGTCTGTTTTTGTTCTCATCTTTCTTTTTTTAAAAATTTTTATTTATTTATTGTTTTCTTTTTGGTGTTCCAGAATTCATTGTTTATGCACCACACCCAGTGCTCCATGAAATATGTGCCCTACTTAATGCCCACCACCAGGCTCACTCAACCTCTCATCCTCCCCTCCAGAACCCTCATAACCCTCCAGAACCCTCAGTTTGTTTCTCAGAATCCACAGTCTCTCATGGTTCGTCTCCTCCAATTTCCCCAAACTCACTTCTCTCCATCTCCCCATGTCCTCCATGTTATTCCTTATGCCCCACAAATAAATGAAACCATATGAAAATTGACCTTCTCTGTTTGACTTATTTCACTCAGCATAATCTCTTCCAATCCTGTCCATGTTGATACAAAAGTTGGGTATTCATCCTTTCTGAAGAAGGCATAATACTCCACTGTATATATGGACCATATCTTCTTTATCCATTCGTCCATTGAAGGGCATCTTGATTCTTTCCACAGTTTGGCGACCATGGTCATTGCTGCTATGAACATTGGGGTACAGAAGGCCCTTCTTTTCACTACATCTGTGTCTTTGGGGTAAATACCCAATAGTGCAATTGCAGGGTCATTTGTTCTCATCTTTCAACAAAATAGCCTTCAATAAGATCATCAATATCATTCATATGACTGGCCACATCTGAACATTTTTCTCCAACCAGTGGTCTTTTTTGTTTGTCTTGTTTGCCATGCAGCATGCTCTCCCTGAGTTCTTTGGGCATTCCTGGTTTTTCTTCTACTTTTATAACCTTTTTTTTTTTTTTTTTTCTGTTTTCTGCCTGGCCTTTAGGTCTTAGAGTTCCTCAAGTCTCAGTTTTAGGCCATCTCCTGTCCTCACTCTACTCTCTTCCTAGGCAAAAATAAACTACAGTGTTAGTTATCCCCCATAGCCTAACAAGCCTCCTGCATGCCCAGCCAATACCTGTCCTTTTGAGTTCCAGACTTGCCTATCCAGCTGCCTATTTACCACCACCTCTCTTGACCACCTTCTTTTGGAATTTTTTTTTAAATTAATTTATTTTTTAAATTAACGTATAATGTATTATTAACCCCAGGGATACAGGCCTGTGAATTGTCAGTCTTACACACTTCACAGCACTCACCATAGCACATACCCTTCCCAATGTCCATAACCCCACCCCTCTCTCCATCCCTGCCTCCCCCTGACAACCCTCAGTTTGTTTTGTGAGATTAAGAGTCTCTTATGGTTTGTCTCCCTCCCGATCCCATCTTGTTTCATTTTTTCCTTCCCTACCCCTCAAACCCCCCCCTTTGCCTGAAATTTCCTCACATCAGGAAGATCATATGATAATTGTCTTTCTCTGATTGACTTATTTCACTCATTTTTGGAAGTTTTTAAAAGCATTTCAAATTTAGCATGTCCAAAATTACCTCATAATCTTTCCCCAAAATCTAGGCTTCATTTCTAATGTTCCCTATTTCACTAAATGCTACCATAATGATCCTTGGCAAAAGCCAGATACCTCAGAATCATCTTTAATGCTTTCCTCTCCCTCCCGGAATCTATCACAAAATCATGTCTACTTAACCTCTTAAATTTTTTCAAATATGTCCACACCTTCTTATCTCCACTGCAGCCAAAGAATGCCATGACACTTTGTCTCTCATATGGACGATGATAGGAACCTGCTAAGTGGTCTACCTCCATCCACTCTCACCAGCCTCCCCAATCAGTCTTACCCAGCAGCTAGTGATCTGTTCAGTATAAACACCAGGCACACCATTTCCAAATATAGGAACCATTAGTAGTATTCCTGCAATAAAGACAAATGTCTTATGTGGCTTATGTGTACCTGTCCCCTTGTGGTCTGGCAACAAACAGCTCATACACATTCTATACCTTGGCCATGCTTTCCTTCTTTAGTTCCTTCATTATGCCATGCCATTATGTTCCCTCCCACCAAGGGTCTTTTCACAAACTGTCCCTCTGATGAGATATCCTTCCTTCTCTTCCTTGTTGAATTAATGCCTATTTATCAGATAAATAGGCATTATAAATATATATATATTTATATTTATTTTATATATTTTACTATATTTATATAATATAAATAGATCTTCATATTCTCAAGAACCTCATTCTGCCATCCCTGACTAGATCAAAATATCTCTGTTAAGACATATCTCTGGTACCTAGGACCTGTCGCAGTGGCAATTTTACATTGATTATATACACTATATACATATAATTATATACATTTTATAATTATTTTATTCACATCTATCTCTTCTTAGACTACAAGCTGAGAGCAATACATTTTATTTTTCATTGCAAAGAAAATTTTCCAGTAGAGTATTTTCTGTAGTAGAGTAAATGACAAATCCTCAATAAATAACTATTTAATCCAGGTGCCTGGGTGGCTTGGTTGGTTAAGCACCTGTCTTCAGCTCAAGTCATGATCCCAGGGTTCTGGGATTGAGTACCGCATTGCTTCTCTCTCTGTTCCTCACCCTTCTTGTTCTCTCTTCTCTTGCTCTCTGTCTCTCAAATAAATGAAAAATATTTTTAAAAATATTTTTTCTTCTGTTAAATGCATGGTTTTTACTTAACTTTTATGCTTCAACAGTTGACCTACTATAATATATTATAGCATATAGAGTGAGGTAAGGATATAGTATTCTTTTTCAGATGGCTATCCAGTTTTTTTCAACACCATTTATTATATAATTCCTCTTTTCCTATTAGTTTGAAATGCCACTTTATTGACTAATAAACTGCTGATTTATCTGGGTCTATTTCTGGACTTTCCCTATGTCTCATTATCAAGCCACTCTAATCAAAATGCTTTTGTATCTTATGGCTTTAAATTCTATGATGATTTTTTTTCTTTCTTTCTTTCCTGTGCTATTTTAGCTTATTAAGGAAAAAAACACAAAAACTCTTCTTTTGTCTTCTTATTTCTCCCTTGAATCCTTCTATGTGCTTTGAACTGTTATTTCATAGAGGCAGTTTCTAACATTCATATTAGATGGTTTAGCAGGATGTTCACCTGTTTGATGGGAAATTTTTTCTAATGGGCTTTCTTTGTCTACCTTCTTCTTAGGCATGTCTTTTTCCTCCTTTTGCTTTCAGTCTTTTCACATAGATTTTGTTTCTTTTCTCAGCATCCTTTTGTATATTGGTCAAATTTCACTGCAACACTTCGTCAATATATTGTGGTATTTCCCATATATTTCTGCTTCTCATTCTTTGTTGTTTGCAGGTAGTTTTAGAGGAAAACAGCCTCAATGGTGTTTTTGTTCTGCTATCTTAAATCTGACTTTTATCTTTTGAGGCTACTTTTGGTTCCTCTTAAGCTTCATAGATTCAGAGTTACTTGGAAAGGTTTTCAGGAACTTATGCTGATCAAAAGAGCCCTGTCACTGCAAATATTAGAGTGGCTCTAAGATTATGGAGTAAGTCAGAATTAGAGGACAAAATAATATGCAAGAGTTTGTAAGTGGAAAAAATAAACTTAGTGAAATGAAAGTAAATAGCTAATTTTTTTTCCCTGAGAAATTGGTTGTATGATGCAATGGTAAAAATTGTAAGTATAAAGTAGACTCACTTTTTATATTTTAAGAGTTTTAAATGGTTTGTGAAAATCTGCTGTTTTTTTTAAAAGGGGGGAGGTGCAGAGGGAGAGGGAGAGAGAGCATCTCAAGCAGACTCTGTGATGAGTGAGGAGCCTAATGAGGGGCCTGATCTCACAACCCTGAGATCATGACCTGAGGTGAAATCAAGAGTTGGATGTTAACGGACTGAGCCACACAAGTGCCCCGAAAATCTACTTGTTATTGAAATACTAAATTATTTTTAAAAACGCAAAGATCTAGTTTACAGACTTTTCATAGTTATTATTGCTTACTGTTTAAGTCAATGTATAAAAAGTGTCACAATATAAAGATGACAATATTGAGACCAAGGAAACATATATATGTGCCTCAGTACATGAGTAAATACAAGAAAACAATGTTTTACAGAATCAAAAGTTTTCACTTTTGATTTTCTTTCCATGTGCATAGTATAACAGTGACTTTACTACATCCAAAATCAGGTGAAAGAAGTGTTTTTTTTTTTTTAATGTTTTTGTTTTTGTTTTTGTTTTTTTTTCCCCTGGCTATTAAAAAGGTGTAGCTTATTCATCTTTCATTCATTTTTGTTTTATAATCATTGTTGAGAGATGTAATTTTTTTGATGTTCACTTATGGTAATAGGCGAATTGTACAGCTTAAAAGAAATTTTCCATTTTTCCACCTCTTCATAGTAATTTTAATTCATTTTCTTTAAAAGGGCTCTGCAAGTTCATGTAAAAGAAGCAGATCCAAGATGTTCAGGACTTTTTTTTAGAACCTATGTGCTGTTTTCTCTACGATGACTTGATCTCTATTTTTGTTTTTTTCTTTTTTATTGAAGTATAGCTGATGCATAGCTGATGCAATATTATATTAGTTTCAGGTATATGACATAGTGATTTAACAATTCTATACATTATGAAATGCTCAGGTGACTTGGCTTTTCTTTTTCTTTCTTTTTTTTTTTTTTAAAGATTTATTTATTTATTTGATAGAGAGAGTGCGAAGGGTTAAAGGGAGAGAGAGAGAGGGGAAGCAGTCTCCCCACTGAGGATGTAGGGTTTGATCTTAGGACCCTGGGATCATGACCTGAGCCTAAACCAAAAGTTGGATACTCAACTGACGGTGTCCCGGTGATTTGATTTTTCTAATAACAAAAGATGCCAAACTGTTACAGAGTGACCAAGCACTATAACTTATTTGCCATTTCTCCATAAATGACACTGTTGAATTTTTGGCTATAGTCAAAGTGCTAAAAATAAAGCAGCATTATAATTTGGTTTTCTCTGATTCAGAACTGGTGATTTACTTCTGATCACTGTTCTTACCTTGACACACATTATATTAAGTGGTTCTAAGTTTTAATTACCATATTGATTCCAATGTACTAATCATGAGTAATCATCCTATATGGAGCATTCAGTCTAGTGTAAAGGAGATTCAGGACATTTTATTTATTTTCTCTAATTAGCTGTTTTATTATTTGAAATGGGAAGGAGATAGAGTCTTAGATAATCTAAATCTGGTATCCATCCAAAAGTGACTTAAATTGGTTATTAGTAAGTTGTATGTCATTTTGTGGTTGGAAGTAAATTTATCTGTCTCATTCTACTTTCCTGTATTGAAAATATCCATGTTTATTCTTCCTCTGCTACAGAGAAAGGTTTGTAGATTTTTCTTTATATCCCAGCCAGGAGTCAGCAAAGTGACCAAGAGTGAAGGTTCTAGAGGAGAAGATAAATATCAGAATATAGATATAAGAGAATCCATCTACAGAGACAAGACTGAATTAAAAAAAAAAAATCAGGCTCCACTAGTAATATTATATGCCTGGGGATGGGGAGGCATGAGGAGGTGGTTTGAGGTAGAGTAATTTCCTTATTCCTTCCTGCTTTCCTTCACAGCAGTCAAACCTGTATCAGTATCTGAGGCTCTCCTGGACTCTTTCAAGACTCTTTCCATTTTTCTTTTTTTTCTTTCTTTTTTTTTTTTTTAAAGATTTTATTTATTTACTTGTCAGAGATAGAGGGAGAGAGTGCAAGTGAGCACAGGCAGACAGAGAGGCAGGCAGAGGCAGAGGGAGAAGCAGGCTCCCTGCTGAGCAAGGAGCCCGATGTGGGACTCGATCCCAGGGTGCTGGGATCATAACCTGAGCCGAAGGCAGCTGCCCAACCAATGAGCCACCCAGGCGTCCCTCTTTCCATTTTTCTTTACCAGTGTTTCCCCCAGTAAATCTCTTGCGTATCTAGTCATGTCTTGGCATGTGCTCCTGAAGGTACTGTCCACATGTGGTGTTGCCCACATGTATGCCAAGGTATTTTCAGGGGGAGTTAATATCCTTGGAAACTATGGTGACAGGAGCACTAATAGAAGTACAAGTGATAGAATTTGGATACAAAGAAGAAACCCCAGGGGCTATTTGGTTAGCTGTCTCTTCACATGTGGACATTCTTACCTCTTCAAGCCTAAAACACGTTGACACTTGGCTTTTATTTTGTTGTTATGATATATGGTAATAGTTTAATTTATCCAAAACCAGGCTTTAAATTGTGCTCTGTAATACCTTCATAGTAAGGCACACATCTATTTACCTCACTCCTTGAGTCTTATATCTGTTTACATCAATTCACATGAATACAGGTTTTGCTTTGTAAGAGACATGAGCAGTTAAAATGAATGGATTGAATCATGTAGTATGGTGTCTGCTCCTATTTTAATGTGTGGCATTGTGTTTAAGCTCTTTGGTCAGAGAAGAGAGGATCAGAAATTTTGAGAACTATACAAGAGAGACTTTTTTTGAAGTTCAGGGTATAAACAGAGCTGTTGGGTATGCAAGAGATAAAATGTGACAAAAAGTTGGACAGGATGTCATTGTCTTGTCTTTTACAAGGATCCCAGAATAAATCTGAGATCCCAAAAGTTAGAAGTGTTGGAAGTCTCTGTGGTCAGCACCCTTGGCTTGGACTCTGAATTTCCAAAGGCAGACAATGTGAACAGTAGAGCCTCTCTTCCTGGCTGTATGGGTAGTGGACATTGTCCAGTTGGAGACAGAATGGTAATTCCAGTGACAAATGTATTTGTGGGCATATATGAGGCAATATTTTTGTGAACTCCAGAAAAACTGAAAGACATTTTGGGAAAAACTAGTTTCCACTAGTTTATTGAGAAACAAAATTACCAAAATATGGTTTTTAAGAGTGAACAGAGCTTTAAGGATGCTTTCATTAATTTTGGGATCTCCTCCAGGACTTTTAAAATCCTTATGCAATATATGTCTACAACCAATATTCCCACTGAGAAAAGTAGAACTATTGTTCTTTAGAAGAATTAATCCTTAAAGTTGGGCAACCAGATTCCTGCTCAAGGCCTCAAGATTTGGGGGATCCTACTCTGGTCCTCCTCCTCACCCTCCCACAGGGTGAGGAGCTGCAGCACCAGGACATATGCCTAACCAGAGTCTGTGTCCTCCACTCTACTTTACATCTGAGTTATCCTGGCACACCTTGCCCAAATGATCCCAAGTCTGCTTCCAGAGCCTGTATGGTCTTCTTTGTCCTGGGTGTCCTAAGGCAGACCTTGCTACTGACTGTGCACCTCTAGGCCCAAAGGGTAACCATAAAAGATGTTTTCTAGAGAACTGTGGATGAAGGTTGGCTTTGTGGTCTGGAGCATGAATATGGATGTACTTGCGGCTCCATACATTGCAAGAAAAATCTGTAAGTGGGAAGAGAAGTGCACTGGGCCATGGAACTAGCATCTCCAGATATCCTTTTACATCAGGTCCTGAAAATACTGGAAGAAGGCCTAAAACTGGGACAATGTCAGTGTCTTTGTTAGAGAACTGACCATTCATCATGAAATATGGATGGGGCTTTTTAGAGATCCTGTCTGGTTTAATAAATACCAACAAATTGTGATAAGAGTTGGATTTGAAGAGATTTTTGTGGGTGGGCTTCAAGCTCCAAACATCATAATTTCTCCATAATTCCTCAACATATATTAGGAGAGGGGGTTATATATATATAAAGTGATTTTATGTCTATATTTAGTCCTGAGGATTTCTAAAAAGACCAAACCTTTTTGTGCATTTTAGGGGATGTGTCAAAGTTTTAGGTATGAGAGCACTCTTAAAACTCTTAGTGACTTTCTTCATAAGTGTACAGTGATATGTCATTGCTGTGGTAGCTAATGCACTGTATGCTTGTGTTTCATTATGTTTTAAAAAGTTCTCAATTTAATTGACAATATGATAAATATTATAGATATGAGCCACATAAAGTCTTGGGAGTATGCAATAATTTTTAAAATTCACATATAATGTATTATTTGTTTCAAGGTATAGGTCTGTGATTCATCAGTCTTACACAAATCCCAGCACTCACCATAGCACATATCCTCCCCAAAGTCCATCACCCACCACCCCATTCCTTCCACTCTCCCCCTCCAGCAACCCTCAGTTTGTTTCCTGAGATTAAGAGTCTCTTATGGTTTGTCTCCCTCTCTGGTTTTGTCTTGTTTTATTTTTCCCTCCCTTCCTCTATGATCCTCTGTCTTGTTTCTCAAATTCCTCTTATCAGTGAGATCGTTGTCTTTCTCTGACTGACTTTTTTCTCTTAGCATAATACCTTCTTGTTCCATCCACGTCATTGCAAAGATTTCATTTTTTTGATGACTGCCTAGTATTCTATTGTATGTATACACAACATCTTCTTTATCCATTCATCTGTTGATGTAATGATCTGAAGGGAACACAATAATTTTAAAAAGTATAAAGAGCTCTTAACACCAAAAGGTGGGGAACCACTGGATTAGACATTAGCATTTCTCATAGTGATATGGACAGGTAAATCATGACTCAGATATAAAGTATTTTGCTAAGAACTGTAAGAAGGAGACAAACAACATTGTGATTTTAGGCCTACCCACTAAAGTAGTGGAATGTTACTTTTCTATTACCACTCACAACTAAAGACAGTGTTCTAAACAAGACAAAACAAATCTAGGTGACTTGCTAAAATAATCACTATCAGCTGTTGACTTTCTACTCCTGATCTCAGTTGATAGGAATCAGAGCTTCATAAGAAGGCCCGTACCCAGGTGAGGTTTTCTGGGGAGTACTCCCGCAGGAGTACTCATGACCCTATGGGTAGGAGAGGACAATGAGGTAGGGATTCAGGGGATGAGGATGGAGCTGCTAACATCTCATACAAGAAAGTTGGCCTGTGTATTTTTGCAAATCTTGTCCAGTGTCCTTTGATCTTGAAGGTGTATGAAGGAATTCTAACCTGTAGATAAAGAAGTCACCATGAAATACAGAGGGAAACTCTTACCCCGAGGAGATCTTTGGTGAATGAGTAGAATACTCTAGGTAGGGGGGCAGTGGAGAGATTGTGGGAAGACACAGGGTGTCTGTTTTTCATCTCATGCTATGAATTTGGTGCTAGGCATGGGAGCAATACAAAAAAGTTGGATTCATGGTAAGACTGCCTCTGTGGAAGTATACAGGTATATCAACTGAATGCTTGTGTTCTTCCTTAGCCTCTGCCAAAAAATTATTTAAACAGACAGTGAACTTTATAAGGAGTATAAGTATGCTGTCAGAGGGAGAACATATAGGGAACAACTTTCTTTCCTAGCTTACTCTTGTCTTCCATCCACCATTATCTGCATAGTGCCAGGCACTGTTCTAGGAACTTTATAGAAAATTTCCCTCTTCCCATCCACCATTATCTACATAGTGCCAGGCACTGTTCTAGGAACTTTATAGAAAATTTCCCTCTTGAGCATTTAAGACAGAACACCTCTTGTTTGTTTTTTGTTTGTTTATTTTAAAATTTTTATTTATTTATTTATTTTTGTTGCTCTGTACTTTTTTTTTTTTTTTTTTTTTTTTAATTTAAGAAAGGAAATGTGCTTGGGGAATCTTCCACTCACTTCTGAGTTTATGTTAGAAATAAAATAAGATTGAGCTGATTACTCATTGCCATTCTTTTGTAGCACAGTCTCTGAAAGGCTTCCAGTTCCTGACTAGTGTGAGACCGGTGTAGGTTTGGAGGCAAAAATAAGAGCTCAGAATGAAATCTTGAAGGGCTTAAAGAGGGTTACAGCAAGGAGGGTCATATTAGTAAACATTCATTCACCTGCCTTCTATAAAATGCTTAAAATATAGATTCTACTGATGTCAGATTTCATAACTGCATATAGTTGGAAAATTAAATCCTACCATTTTTATATGTCGAAAATTAATACTTACATAAATGGATTTTTACTTGTTCAAGGTGTTAGTGCCAGTGAGCTAGAGTAATATTGGAGAGTAAACAGAAAAATAATCATGTTCAAGCCTGAACTGAAGTGAAATTACAAATATAAAATTTGTTTCTTGTATCACCCAGTGAATGCTTCAAAAGACCTTTTGAAAGAATGAGAAGGAATACACATTTTTTAGAATAGTTGTGTGAAGTCTTACTTATTAAAATATAGTTGTGTTTGTTTGTATCAACTAAGAGACAAGAAACTTAGACCCACTTTGAATTACTTATGACTTAGCTTTATATATATCACAAATGATCCAATCATAATATAGACATGTTTAATTTAAATATACTTGGTGTCTCTGAAAAGGAATAATGTATTTTTTTGAGCATTTGAATGATCACAGCATGAAGAACTATGCATGCTGTCCTCTGAAGTACTGCTTAAAAGAAATTTGATCTTTTCTTTTTACACATAAAATATGCAAACTTACATAGTTGCATATGTGGCTGGGATGTAAATAACTCAGAATTCGTAAATATGTTCATATATTTATTCTACCTTTCATGGTTCTTTTCAAAATAAACTTTAGTAGAATTCTAAAATCAGCTTTTGACATGATAACATTGTTTTAATTTGATAATTCAGATTGATTGGCACAAATGACAAAACAATCCCACATTCTAGGTATATGCAAGGAGTAATTTGTATCTAGTAATTAATAATATCTTTCCTTGATATTCTTCTCCTTAACTATCCTGAGAGAGTTAGAAAATGAAACATGGGACCTAGAAAATGGGCCTGCTTGGAGGAATAAAAAATCTTAGATCTAAAACATGTATGCATCATAGCGGCATGATGTACACTTCAGTTTGAGAGTGTCAACTTATAAGGTTGCAAGAATTGCTCCTGGAGTCACATGGTACCCAAAGATGTAAACATAAATATAACTGCAAACACTCTTATGCACACTACTTTCCTGCTCCATAAATTGGTTCACAGTGTCATGATACTATGCTTCATTACACAGAATTTAAACCCATGGTTCTCAAACCGTGTGCACATACACTGAAGCACTAGAAGGAACTCAGAGAGTCATTGCATGGCATTTAAAATATCCAAAGAAACACAGGGATATTTATCATCTATCAGAGATTTTTGATTTTTAGCTTGAAATAGCTTACAGTTTCAATATTAGTGCTATATTCCTGCCAGTGATGTCATATCTGTACAACACTGGGTTTTTGGTGCTTCCTTTGAGAGAAAAAAATTACCACGTAAAAATCAATATGGAATAGGAAAGGAAGGTGTGATGTACAACCTGATTCTAAGATTTGAGACTCTTGTGTGCCCAAAAGGCTCACACATCCCATTAGCAATTGTTGTAATTTAAGAATGAAATAATATTTTCTTTCAATTAATGTTCATTATTTTTTCAGAGGCTACTAACTCCTTAGTATATAAGTGCCTATTAAGTCATTCAGACCTAACCACTTAATAAACAAAACTGTTAGATTATTTCTTTTTCTTTCTTTCTTTTTTTTTTAAGGTTTTATTTATTTATTTGACAGACAGAGATCACAAGTAGGCAGAGAGAGGCAGGCAGAGAGTGGGCAGGGGAAGCAGGCTCCTTGCTGAGCAGAGAGCCTGATGTGGGGCTCGATCCCAAGACCTTGAGATCATGACCTGAGCCGAAGGAAGAGAATGACCCATTGAGCCACCCAGACCCCTGCTGGGTTATTTCATAGGAGAAAGTTCTGTGCTGTGGCATTGGTGGAGACTGACACACACACATGAAGGGTTAGTGCTATATGTAACTTGTTATTGTGGAGTAAGGCTATAGCAGACGTGTTGATGTTTATAGGTAGCAGGTGGGATGCGTGAGGGGGTACTGAGAATATGCTCTGAAAACCTGGAACTTGGGGTATACAGAGCAATGAGAAAAGGTGTCTGTTCTCCCAACTCACCAGTCACTGAGGAGTCGGTCACTGAAGCATGTCCACTGAAACTGCAGTAGGTGACTGATGCCAGCCTCCTGTGATTGTATGAAGTGACCTGAGGAGAAATAAAAAATGGGAAGAACACAAACCAGTAAAGCAGAGACATCTAAGTGATATTTTAAAAAAATATGATATGATAGGAACATAATGTATTAAGATGATCTAATGAAATGTTTATAGCAGCAACGTGCACAATAGCCAAACTATGGAAAGAGCCCAGATGTCCTTTGAGAGATAAATGGATAAAGATGATGTGATGTATATATACAATGGAATATTACTCATTCATCAAAAAAATGAAATCTTAGCATTTGCAATGATGTGGGTATTATGCTATGCAAAATAAGAGAAAGACAATTATCACATGGTATCACTCATATGTTGAATTTAAGAAACAAAACAGAAGATGATAGGGGTAGGGAGGGAAAAATAAGAGGGAAACAGAGGGACACAAACCATAAGAGACTCTTTAGTACAGGAAACAAACTGAGGGTTGCCAGCAGGGAGGTGGGTAAAGGGATGGGGTAACTGGGTGATGGCATGAAGGAGTGCGTCTGATGTAATGAGCACTGGGTGCTGTGTGTAACTGATGAATCAATGAACTCTGCCTCTGAAACTAGTAATACACCATATGTTGATTAATTGAATTGAAATTTTAAAAAAAAGATGACCTAATGAAACCTATCTTATTAGTTCAGATGAAAGAATGAACACTTGAGGTCATATTATCCCCAGGCTCAACTGGACTGTCCAGGGAACAGGTAGAACCAGGCTCAAGAGGGAGGAATGCTTGCTTATCATCCAAAAGAACATAAAGAAATGCAATCCCACTAGCTTACACAGGTATGAGTAGTTAGTTTGAACATGTCCGGGCAGCTAGGCAGCAGGGCGCTGAACACACAGGCACCAGATGCACCTAATGAAATCTCTAATATAAGGACAAATATAGTTTTCAGATTGCAAGTCGTTTGAGATGGAACAGACCTCTGTAGGACCAGACAGAGCAGCACCAGAAACAACTAAATATCTGTTAACATGACTTCATGGGCCTCTAATTAAGTGTCCACCTTCTTAGGGGACCCCTGCCCCCAATTTTGCCCTTTCAAACCCTCACTTGAAAGCCATCTCTGAGTTATGACTTTTTGAGCACTAGTTCCCACTTCCCCCAGATGGTGCCATACCATTAAATGTCCTGTCCTTGTTCACTGCAAAAGCTCAGTGTGTTTTTACTGGTGGCTTTTTTGTTTTGTGTTGTTTTGTTTTGTTTTTCTTTTATTGCTAAGGGGGCATGGATTTGGACGAACTCTCCTTTGATTTGTTCTCCTGCAGAAAACCTTAATTTTTACAGTGGTAACTAATTATACCTTGTGAAGCACAAGTATCTAGACAACTGCTTGCAAGTACATATCCGGTCTACTTTTTCTATCTATAATCCCTTGTAGTGAACAAGTTTTGGAGCATGTCTTGAAAGCAGTCTGAAAGACTGTCTCCTGGGCTATGGTCTTCAGTAAGACAAGGAATAAAGCATTTACTAATCTACTTTGAGTTGGCTTTCTTTCTGACCATAGGTAGAGAACAAAACATCACAGAGCTGAAAGGCACAAGAATGTTCCTGCAGCAGCTTCTCTAGTCATCTCTTCCTAAAAGGCGGCCCTGGGTAGCAATTCCAATCATGCCTCAGGGAGACAGCGCCAGGAAGCTGCCCTCCAGTGTGTAGCCAAAAGAGGGAACCCAGAGCTGGAGCTCTGACATGGAGAGGACATACAGCTCTGTGGTTTCTATTTCCAGCGGGTTACCTAGATTCTTAGCATCCATTTTCTAGTGGTCTTGGGCCACAGAGTAAGAGGTCACAGGCCTATGAAACCTTTGGAGCTAATCAGTCTACTTTGAAAGTTGGTGACCATCTCTGTCTATAATCTCTGTAGACTTGTTACTGAACCTGGACTGGAACCTGACAGAAAAACCAAGTGGCACTTGGACACCTTGGAGGATCAGAGGTTTATTTAATGCCAGAGGGCTCAGGGGAGAGTCATCTCCCAAATTCTGAACCTCAGGCACAAACAAAGGGGGTGTTTTATGCACTTTCACTTCCTTATCCATGGCACTGCTACTTCCTTATCTGTGGCACTGTTGCTCCTCAAGCAGGTGGGGCAGGAAGGAAAACCCGGAATGGTCCTGCTGCTGGGACTGGGATTCCCCTGCTGGATTGGCTGGCCACCTTGGAACACAGCTTTCCCTTATCATTCCCCGCTTTGATGCTCCTTTAAACATTTAGTTTAGAGAGCATCATCTTTATTTTCCAAGGGGGGTAGTGAGTAAGGAGTGACTGGAGTCTGAGCTTGGCAATTTGAGCAGTGATAAACCTAGTAAGGGCATTAAGAATACAGGGACCAAATGCTACTGTGAGGAGGAGCAACACACCGGGTAGCAGAAGACCAGGACTGACTGGAGTCAGGAAAACCATAGTGAAATGCACTTAGGAGTAGATAACAGAGGGCCAGTAAAAGTGGGGTCCACGACCTTAGAGGGAGCCATTATGGTTAGCCCAACAGCAGATAAAATCTGTGGACAAGTAAGTGTAGTAATATACTCTACGGCCACCCAATAAACGACAACAATGGCAAGTCTGAGGGGGAAAGTCCAGAAGGGGCAACATTGTAGAGTCAGACTCCTAGGATGAGGGATGTCACGCTGATAAGAGCTAGGGACGACAGTGAGCAGGTATCCTTTAGTTGGTGGGGTCTCATCGAAGGTGAAGCTGGAATGGGTCTGCAGGGTTTGGCTGGACTTTCCACTGGTGAAGCTACTTGTCCATGTGATGGGCTTTGTTCACTCTGGAGTTGTGGACCCACGGGGTGAGCTGAAACCAGAGAGCTTAAGGGCAGTAGGGGTGGTTAGAACAACAGTGTGAAGCCCTGTCCACTGTGGTTTGAGGGGTACCTTTTCCACTTTTTGACCCAGACTGAGTCTCCTGTCTAGAAGGAGTGTACCTGGGATCCTAAGGAGATTGGGGCCCTCTCAATGGTGTACCTTTGTAATTTATTTAGGATGGCCCCCAGGGCCTAAAGTTGCCTTTCTATTTCTTTATCCCCAGTCTGATGTAAGCTTCCTGGAAGACTCCCCAGGCACGGTGGAGGCCATCCATACACTAAATCAAAAGGGGAGAAACCAAGCATCTCTGTGCAACAGTCACACAAGAGGGCCAGGGGTAACAGATCTGGCCATGGGAAGTTAGTTTCCTGACAAAATTTTGCTAAGTTTCCCTTGAGAGTATGATTCATCTGCCCTACTTTCCCTGAGCTTTGGGGTGGAGTTTCCAACAGTGATGTTGAGAAACTTGGTCAAGACCTGTACAATGTCTGATACAAATGTGGGCCCATTTTCACTATGGATTGTTAATGGCAGGCCAAACCAGGGCACGATCCACCACAAGAGAGCCTTGGCTACTTCCTGGCTTCACTCTGGGAAGGCTTCTACCCATCCAGAGTATATACATACAATTACTAGGAGATATCTGAACACCCTACTTGGCTCCTCATATGTGAAGTCTATTTCTAGATCTTTGAAAGGGGTTACTCCCATCCTCTGGACACCTAGCAGGGGCCATGATGCAGGCCAAGCATTATTTTTAGCACATGTTATGCATTGCTCACTGGTTGCTTGGCATAGTGCTGGTAGCTGCCTGATGTAGTAGTGCTTTTTGAGGAGGCCCTCTAATGCAGTTTTTCACAGATGGGTGAGTTGGTGGTATTCATTGACTAGATGCCCTCCTGTTGCTGTTAGAATGAAGACACATCCTACTGGCATCACCCACCATCCCTTTTCAGTCAGCATGGCCCCCTCCACCATGGCCCATTTTCTTGCTTTGTCAGTGTAACTGGGTAGAGGGACTTCCTCTGGGGGTGTCAGGGCCATGGTGAGGGAAGGGGTCCTGTCCATGTCCTTACTGGCTGTGGTCTTGGCAGCCTCATCTTCCAGACAATTTCCCTGTGCTGTGGGGTCATTTCCTTTCTGGTGTCCCTTACAGTGCAGAACTGCTACTTAGAAGCTGGACGGCTTAGAGGAGTTTCAGTATCTCTTCCTTGTTTTTTATAGCTTTTCCTACGGCAGTTAGGATGCCCCTCTCTTTGCAGATGGCCCCATGTATATGCACAGTAGCAAAGGCATACCGAGAGTCAGTGGAACCGTAGACTGATTTGCCTTCACTGAGGGTGAGGACTCAGACTAAGACATGTAGTTCAGCCCATGTGCTGACCATCCAACTGGTAATGCCTCAGCCTCTAGGACTTCAGTGGTTGTGGTCACTGCATAATCCGATTCCTGGGTACCCCCTTGTGGGTAAGTGCTGCCATCCCTGAACAGTGTGAGCTCTGGACTCTTTTTTCTTTTCTTTTTTTAAGATTTTATTTATTTATTTGACAGAGAGAGAGATCACAAGAAGGCAGAGAGAGAGTGGGAAGCAGGCTCCCTGCTGAGCAGAGAGCCTGATGCGGGGCTTGATCCCAGGACCATAAAACCATGACCTGAGCGAAGGCAGAGACTTAACCCACTGAGCCCCCCCGCTGACGCCCCTGAGCTCTGGACTCTTTATGGCTTGATTTTGTAGATCTGGACGGCTTGCATAGACTTCATCAGTTACTTCGGAGCAGTCATGGTCTGGTTTCCCCTCTTCCATGGGGAGAAAGTTGCTGGGTTTAATGTCCTTACTGTTTCAAGGGTGACCCATGCATTTTTGCAGAGGAACCCTTAGTATTGTGTTAGCCCAGAGCTGGAAAGGAAGTGGTGCCCCTGTGTGTTCATGAGGGTCACCACTGCATGTGGGACCTTGACGTTCATTTCTTGCCCCAGGGTGAATTTATCTCCCCCTGTAGCTGCTAGCACCCTAAGGCACGGTGGCCATCCTGCTGCCATGGGGTCCAGTTTCTTTGACAGATATGCAGCTGACCGTTACCAGGGCCCAACAGTCTGGGTGAGTACCCCTAGTGCTATCTTTCTTTTCTCATGTACAAAGAGATTGAAGGGTTTTTCTATATTTGGTAGGCTGAGGGCTGGACCCCACCCTAAGGCAGTCTTTATCTCAGTGAAGGCAGCTTCTGCTTTCTCAGTCCAGGCAGGGGTTTTTTGATCTGGTTCCCCTTGGAGATCATAGAGGCATTTTGCTATTGCTGAGAACCCAGGGATCCAGATGCGGTAGAACCCTTCAGCCCCCAGGAATTCTCGTTGGCCACTTCCCCCGCCCCCCCCCCCCCGGGCCTGTGGCAAGGAGATGATGACTTTTTTTTCTCTCTGGCCCTAGTTCTCTCTTCCCTTGGGTGAGGAGGAAATGAGGTATCCGACCTGTTGTTGGCAGATTTATGTCTTCCTCCATGAGAATCAATATCCTGAGTCTAACAGGAGCTGTAGGAGGGCCTTTGTGCAGTCTTCCTGTGTGTCACTGGCGAGGAGGAGCTCATCCACATACCGGAGGAGGGTGTATCATGTGGCCTTTCTTGGGAACCTGGTGAGGTCTGCAGCCAGTGCTTCCTTGAAAAAGGTTAGTCAATTTTTAAACCCCAGCAGGAGGCATGTCCAAGTCAGTTGCATCTTGTGCCCTGTATCAGGTTCAGTCCTTTCAAAGGCAAACAGTGGCTGGCTCTGAAGAGCTAAGTGGAGGCAGAAGAAGGCATCCTTTAAATCTGGGCAAGTGAACCATCTGGCTGACCCTGGGATTTAGCTGAGGAGGGTGTATGGATTTGGGACCACTGGGTACAGGGAGATGGTCACCTTGTTGATGGCCCGTAGATCGTGGACTAGTCGATATCCGCCTCCTGGCTTCTTAACTGGAAGAGTTGGGTATTCCAGGATGACTGGCATTTGACTAGGGTACCTACTTTCTTTTTTAAGTTTTGGCCAGATGTTCTTGGATGCCATCTTAGCTTTTTGTGGAAGGGTGCATTGCCTTTGCCTCTTGGGGTGGGTTCCTGGGATCAGTTCAACAATGATAGGGGCCCAATTCTGGGTTAGTCCAAGTGGGTTGTCTTCAGTCCATACTGAGGGGAAGGCAAGCCTGAACCCCGGCAGGCTGCTTGGCTGGGTCTGGATGCAGAATAGCCTCCATTCTTCTTCCTTCATCATGGTAATTGCTAGTACCTGAGACCCCATCTCCTCTTGCCCTGGGTTTGTTCAGAGGCTGATGGGCTGGTGGGCTCAAATGTTATTTGAGACCCAAGATTAGAGAGTATGTCTTGGCCCAGGAGGGGGATGGGGCAATCAGGTATATAAAGGAATTCATGTTGGACCTTGTGGCCCTCAATTTTATACTGATGATCCTGGAAAAGGGTTGTTGTATTGCCCATGTCCTGGTGGCCCCAAGGATGGTCACAGTCCTTTTGTTAAAACGGAACACTGGGGAAGTGACAACAGAGTGCTCAGCCCCAGTATCAACCATAAAAGTCACTGGTTGGCCCCCTACTTTTGTTTTGACTGTAGGCTCATAGGGGCCAAGGAAAAGAAAGCCCATTCCCCCTCAGTCTGAGTCTACTTCTGCAAGGCCTATGAGATCCCTCTCCTCTTCTCTATATTAAATAGGATCAGAGTAACTGTTGGCAATCTTCCAAGGTTGGCTGATGAGTCTGGGAGAGGGATTTTATGAGGTCTACCATAGCCTGTGGTTTCTCAGATGGGGTAGGCTGGGGTAGGATGGGGTGTTGTGTCCAGTTGAGGGGGTCAGTGGTGGAGAAAGGCGGACAATACATCATGGAATGGCCGGATTGGACTGACCCATCTTTATCATGCCTCTCAGTTCTTGAATCTCAAGTTTCAGTTTCAAACACCAGCATCTCAATTTCTTGCATCTCAGTTTTAAGCACCAGCATTTGGAGGGTGCTTGACCAGCCTGGCTGCTGGTCCCAGAGAAAGTGGATCTTCTGGGCCTGGGGTGCTGGGGAGACTGATGGTGGTGGAGTGTCTGGAACTGGTAGGCCAGTGTAGATGGCCTTAGGGGTGTGTACGGAAGGGGCAGGATTGGTTTATCCTTGGGATCTCCAGCTAGGATCTGTGGAGGCTGGAGTTTCTGTTGGTCTTTTTTTGGGCTGCTTGGATGAGGCAATTAAGACTCTGGTCTGTCCCTGCCTATTGCAAGCAGATTGTGCCCAAGGAGAAGGGTCTGGAAAATTCCTAGCCAGGAGTCAGTGTATGCAAACTGGTTACCATGTCCTGGCTCTCCTGTTACAACTTGCCATGCCCGATGAACTGTTGGGACATCCAGTGTCCCTTTCAAAGGCCATCCAACATTAAAGGTGGGCCATTTTAACTCACATGGTGTTTTCAATTTGCCGGGGTGCATCTTAACTCCTTAGCCTTCTGAAAACCCTGTCTTGAAATTTTGGATCATGGTCCTGAGGACCACAGGTTTACTCTGCTTTGCTCCCATAGTGATGTTCCCGTGGGCAGTGGTGCAGACAGACAAAATGTGGGTGCCTGTTCAAAGGAGAGACCAATCAGATGTCTGCCTGTCTGCCCTCTCAGAGGAGACTTGGGTGCTCTTAGCCATATGGAGTCCAAATAAACCCAGACTGGCCCCCAGAAGGGCTTGCCACAGACCCTATGAAGTCACCACAGAAACAGGTTGGGGCCCACTTGGACTCCACTGTCTCAAGACCGTGGAGCCACAAACATAAAGAGGCCAGCCATTCACTCATTCACACCTGGGAGGCCCTGACTGTGGAATTCCTTTCATAAATTCCTTCCTGTCTCCCCTTTTTGGGGGGCAGGGTTCTTGACCTGAGGGATCCCAACCCCCTGCCCCGTTCTTACCTGTGAGACCTCCACGAAGTCTCTGGGAGGTGATAGGTCTCCCCTTTCACCCTCGCGGGTGGGCCTGACTGGGTCCTGGTGCCCCAGGCCTTACCGAAATCCAATGTCAGGACCAGGTCCTCACCTGCCAAATCTCCTTTGAGTCTGGTGGGAACAGCAGGGTGGGGCG
Source organism: Mustela nigripes (assembly GCF_022355385.1). Taxonomy (NCBI): domain Eukaryota; kingdom Metazoa; phylum Chordata; class Mammalia; order Carnivora; family Mustelidae; genus Mustela; species Mustela nigripes. The sequence goes on along the minus strand of NC_081557.1, from coordinate 128,525,844 downwards.
GTTGAGGCGACTGAGTGGGAGACTGCCGAAGATTAGGCAGGTCACGCCTTCTCCATTAGGACCCTTTGTTGTATCACCACCATGCCCGCTGCCCTCAAACCAGTGGCACCAATGGGTCAGCATGGTTGGGTTTCCCGGCCAGGGAACCAAATGCTACGGAACCTGGGCTGGATCCTGATGGAAGAACCAAGCACACTCGGAGACCTGGGAGGATCGGAGGTTTATTTACCGCCAGCAGGCTCAGAGGAGAGTCATCCCCCAAGGTCCGAGCCCCAAACACAAACAAAGGGAGTATTTCATGCACTTTCACTTCCTTCTACAGAGGCACTGTTACTTGCTTATCTGTGGCACTGTTGCTCCTCAGTAGGTAGGGCAGAAGGGAAAACCCGGAATGGCGCTCGTGCCGGGACTGGGATTCCCCTGCTGGATTGGTTGGCCACCTTGAAACACAGTTTTCCCTTATAGACTAAGGCTACATCTGGGGCTTGGCAATGATCACGGTTTTTAGGTGCAGCTGTGTCCCTTTTCAAATGATGGGGACGCCTCTTTTCCTGGAGATCCACTCATTTTTGCCCTGAGGGGAGCTCTGTCAAGGCCTCCAGACAGCCGGGATGTGTTGGCTTGAGTGAGCTTTGGGACGTGCCACCACACCGCCGCACCAGCAGGAGGAGACAGCCGCTGGCGTGGAGGTCGGCGGCGCGAGGGGAGGGGGGGGAGGGCGAGGGTCAGAGGGCACGATGGGGAGAGGGAGGTGTTGTGGGCCGGGCTTCGTCACAGGAAGCTGAAGACGTCCAAATCCCAGGAGCCCCAAGGCGCTCTTTAGCTGAGCATCAGGACTCCTGCGTGAGCACACAGGAGGGTTTGGGCAACGGTTGGAGTGTGGAGAGGTTTGCCGTCATATGGTTTCGTTTTTAATACTTAAACTTGGAAGAGTGGGTATATTTTTCAGGCCGTGTTTATATGGGAAAAATTATATTTATATTTACAAAACTCACAGTTTAAACAAAAAGATGTGCTGAAAAAGTCTGGAATTAATCCAAAGTGATAGAAAATCAGCATTTTGAGCAGATGTCTTGCACAGCCAAAATGTTGGGCATCTAGTATGCTGCAGGTTGGAGGAGGGGCCCCACTGCCTAGTGCACAGTGTGATCCTGTCCCTGGATTCTGGTCCCGGACAAATTTTCCAGAGTGCCTTTAGTATTGAGGCCGTGTTTTGCCCAAACCTGTGCAATGAGAGAGTACTGAAGACAATAGTGAAATAGCAGAGCAATTCGGGAAAGCCATTAAATGGAAAAGAAGATGTTACTTCGTGCAAAGCCAACTTTTTAAAAAACAAATTGTTAATGATGTTTAATGATCAGAAAGATGTTTTGAACATCTAAATTATAAAATGATACTTTGATATTTATAAATATATATAATTATATATATTATATAAATATATAAGTATGTAATTATAAATTATAAAGCAGTTTTACTGCTTTAGTTTCTTTTTAGGAAGGTGACACCTTCTTTTAGGAAGGTGACAGCATTGTGCCGAATATCCTAGGACTGGCACATGTAGAGGAAGGGTTAGTGTGGTATATAACTGGTTATTGTGCAGTCAAGACACAGTAGTTGTGTAGGTGTATGTAGTGTGTGGGGTGTGTGAGGTGGGGCATAGGGATTTTCTCATTTAAAAATAATGCAGTCTGGTGAGCATTTGTGCAATACAATATTCAATTTTAGGAATGGACTATGGATGTTAAGTAGGAGGTGCTTTTAGTAATTTATTTAATCGTTACCGCAGAGAGATTAATCAGTTTCCCAAAGTCAGATAGCTAGTTAATGGTAGAACCATAATTTGAACCCAAGAAACCTAGCTCCAGTGTTTGTGCTCTTAAACTCAACTCTTTGTAGTTTCTAAAGAACAGTTTCAAAATGGTCTCATTTTATTTATTTAAAATATTTTATTTATTTATTTGACAGAGAGGTAAAGAGAGAGCACTCTCGTAGGCAAAGGGAGAGGGAGAAGCAGACTCTCTGCAGAGCAGGGAGCCCAATGCAGGGCTCCATCCCAGGACTCTGGGATCATGATCGGAGGGGAAAGTAGGCGCTTAACCAACTGAACCACCTGGGTGCCCCAAAATGGTCTAATTTTAAATCCTTAAAGAGACGACAGCCATGACTGTGTTTTTCAATCTCAAGAACCCAGTATTGGAAGGAGAAAACCTTTTTGTAGGATGTCCTTATTATCTCTCCCTCACCAGTTTCATCCCTGCTTCTCCTTTCAAATCAAAACCCTGTAGGTGTAGAACTTCCAAAATGCTTTGGGCATATGTAAACAGAGGGGACTTGTGTGCATCTTTTTGATGTTTATCAGCATGTTCATTGTGATTTTTTCAGGGTAACAGATCCTTAGACACAGTAAGGTCTAAAGAATAAATATTTTAGGTTTGGCAGGCCATATGGTCTCTGCCACAAGGACTCAGTTTTGCTGTTGTAGGGTGAAAGCAATCCTAGACAATACATAAATGAATGGGGCATGGCTGTGTTCCCAAAAAACTGTTGACAAAAACAGGTGGCCAAATGGACTTGGCTTGTGAGTCAGGCTGTAGTCAGTCCCTGTTCTAGATCTTTGAGTAATGTCTGTATCATTTTTCTGAATAATATTTAATGTGTATCAACTGGATGCTCTGTGTCAGGCACTGGGCAAACATATTAACATGTGGACTCATTCAATACTCACAATAACTCTATGATGTAAGTACTTTTAAAATTCTGTTTTACAGATAAGGAAATCAAAATGTACAGAGTTTGAATTACTCACGTATCTCATAAGCAGAGCTGGAGCGTCAGAGATTTTGCTATAAAATACATTTTATTAATAGGTCAAAATAAGGTTATTGTTTTGTAAGTATGCCAGTATTATTTTATTTGGATTTCATTACTCATTCCAATACACTTGGAAACCTATCTGTTACCATTCCAGTTATCCATACTGCCTTTTGAGGTCTAGCCTGCAGTTTTTGCTTGTAGGTTTGACATTTCTGTTTTGCACCTTTAAATTTAAATAAAAATCCTGATTGCCCATTTTGCATTTGATGCTTAGCATGTAGTCATTAATATTTATATAAGGCTCACAGAACCCTATTTGTTTATGGCTATGAACATAAAAGATCTAATGACTTTGAGGAACACTTAAGAGCAGTATCTAAATATTTAGGGATAAGTGCTTTTGGAAATCCTCAACAAACTATAGTGGAAGCTGCAGAGACATGATTACTTCTCTCTGCAAAAAAGGACCAAAGACAAAAGACCATCCTGGGAACTTGAGGTTTTCTTTTTTTTTTTTTCTTTTCAAGTATGCACGTGCCAGCTGAGAAAGCTGGAACAGATCAAATAGAAGGGTGTAATTCCAGGGGTACAACTGACATCCTTTGTGAGAATATTTGGTCTTTCACCAAAGCATAGTGGCTCTAAATTTGACGTCTGGTGATTCTTACAGACACAATGATATCAGTAAGTAAGCAGGCGCTAGAAATCATCAGGAAATAATTTTTCTATGCAATAAGATATTTTCTTTTAAACCTGTTTTAACTTAATGAAAAAAAGTAAAATTTATTATACAATATAAGATGTATCTAAAAGGAATAGTCATTCTATTTAGAGTTAGAGTGTAGGGTACTCATAAGAATGTCAGAGTAGAACTTACTTCATGGTAGTTTTTTTTTTTTTTTTTTTTTTAACTGTGGAACAGTTTAAACAAAGGCCTCAAGGAATTCAACAATCATGTTATTTTTGTGTCAGACATTCTTGATTTTAGCCTTTAAGTAGTATCTCTGTTTTCTAGTAAAAACAAAAACTAAAGCCCAGAATACAGAACCCTGCTTAAGGTTTTGTAATAGATCAGGACAGAGGTGCTGACTGAGTCTAGGTTTCTTGAATGTTTTCCAGCTTCTTATACAGCTGGCTTGAACAAATAGCTGATAGAGAAAATTAAGTCATTTTAGGCAGAAGTTTCTGGTGGTTTTCCCCTTTGTTATTTTTTTTTATTATTCAATTAGAATAAGTATGGAAGTTCACTGAGCATTATAATTGTTTCAGTTTTTGAATGTAGTCTCTTTTTAGCCTAAATATATTTCACTGCAGAAATTGACATTAGATAAAGAAGTCACTTTTGCCCACTGTCATTAAGTCTCTAATATGAATACAGTTCTTGTGAACATCAAAATAAAGAATCAGAGAATGTGAGAGATGAAGGGGACTTTAGAGACCATCTAGTATGCAAGGTTTCTTAGCTTCAACAATAGTAGCATTTTGGACTGGATGGTTTTTTTATTTGGGGAAGTACAGTCTTGTGCTTTGTTGGGCATTTACCAGTATCCCTGGTCTCTATCCACTTAAATGTTAACAGTTCCCCCCCGCCCCCCAGTTTCATCTGTGACAATAAAAAAATTCTCAGTATTGCCAAAGCTACCAGAGGGTGGGGGATTGGTAAAATAATGTCTTACTGATGTTTTCTGAAATAAAAAGCTTTTCCTCATTTACCTATTTAGTATCATAGCTAAGTCTAGTGTACCAGAGGTAAGAGAAAATGAGTAATTCAGTTACGGATATGATTTAAAGCCTGACATTAAATAGAATCGACAGATGGAAAACTTTCATTTGGTAAGTTTATTCTTGCTTTTATGGTTCTTTCTATTTTGTTTAATTCCTGTTTCTAGGACCTTCAGATTTTGCTGTACATCAGTGGCATGCAAAGTCACTAAATATACTGTTTAATTCAGCTTTTTTTTTTTTTTTTGGCTGCAAGACTTTCTCAGTGAAGAAAGCAATGTGTTGATTTGCACTCTAGTGCAAGCTGCCATCTCTTCACGCTCCCATAGCAAAAAGTTCACAGACAAGCACCAGTCTATGGTCCCCTATTTGATAGTGCTAATACAGATGATCAAAGTTTCAAAGGGGGCTCCCTATCTTGGTCCTACTTCTTACCTTGGAGCTTTGTTCTCTGCCTGGCATATTCACAAAGCACACCATATTATTAACTGTACTAAATTGATTGTATGTAAATAATTCTTTGTTAATTCTCTAAAAACTTACATTTGCATCTTTAGGAGAATATTTAGGATGAGATGTTTTGAGACAGGCAAGTCTCTTGATGGTGTCAGTCATTCAATTAATTCTGATTAATTCTGTAAATATATATAATTCCACATATATATATACATATATATGTACATGCAATATATATATACATGCATGTATATATAGAGAGAGAAGTAGGTAGGCAGTCAAAGAGGGTAGAAAGAAGAGGGTGTGCAGATTCCAAGGCAGGAAGGAATATGGGACCCTCCAGAATGGGAAGAAGTTTCCTGAAGCTGAGACTAGAGTTCAAAGGGGGAAATAAGGCCTTGAAAGAGTAACAGAAGGCAGAAGCTGGAGAGCTTGTAAGCTAAATTAAGTAGTTTGGATTTTATCACAAGGACAATGGAAAGCCAGTGATGATTTGATAGAGCTTTAACAAAGAATATCAGAAAGCTGTTTCCATGATCTAAAGAATTCCAGTTTTTTTTTTTTTCTGTCGCTTTCATCTTAGAACTGGTCTTAAAAGTGATCTAGTAGAGAAGAACTCAATCATAATTATAAGGATATCAAAGAAGTTATTTTTTAACTGTATGAGTGTTTGTGGAATGTAGCCAAGCTGAACAGTGATAACATCAGATTGTAATTTTGCACAGATACAAGAGGATATTTGGTTCAGAACCTAACAGCCAGGAAAAAGATCTAGGAATGTGACTACATCTTTTAGGCAGGAGAGAAAAGAAATGGTTTCTAAATTAAACTTAGAAAGCTAGTGGCCACAATAATTTATCTTAGCATTTGAATAAATAACCTTAGCCCTAACTAGAGCATGCACATTTGGAAAACAGTCACAGTTTTGGAGAAAGCTGCTGTCTGTTCAATTTTTGTTCTGCTGATGGAACAATCTGTTCCTGTTATGGTGCCCTGCTACCTCTATGAAATAGAGAGATTGCAAGCTGTACAACTGGGAAACCAAAAAAGTCAAGCTGTCCTGACTTTTCTGGTTTAGCCTTTGAATTGTCAACTGAGCTCTAAACTAGGACATGTTCAACGCAGGAGAAGGCTCCTATTGTTAACCCCCAAATATGGAATGCTTATTACTTTTTCCTGATTTAATTAAACATATGATTGTTCTTTGCAATATGAAGAGAGTACTGCCATTGAATCAGAGGATGACTAAAATAATATCATGGTGCTCTTTGATGTAAAACCAGAGTTTATGTAAGAGAATGGGGTCTGGCAATACCTCCTGTCATTTTTCAACTTTAAAGAGTGAGTCTAACTGCTTCCTTTTGTACTTCATGTAGATGACCAAGACAATGAGAACATTATTAATAGTAAATTCTAGTTAGTAATTTTCCCTGAAGCTATTGGACAAAATTCTTTTCATATCATGAGCTAATAAACAGGAATCTAGTATATTATGCATGCTGCCTCTCAGACTTTGAGAGCCAGGAAGTTTTTTATTATATGTTAGAAAAAATATCATTTTCAGGATTATTTTGGGACATGTACGTGGTAAAAGTACCATTCAAAATGTTTTAAAATAAATGTTAAATATTTGGCACAATCTTTGGAGTTGCTTAGTTAAGCACAAGGACTTCTGTGAGTTTTTGCTCTAAAATATCAAATTCTTTTCAAATGAGGATTTGAGGAAAATTATTTTGGTTATATTGGCTTTGGTAATAATTCCATTCATTCAGCATGCTTTATTTCCTGCCTACTTATTTATTTATTTGAGGGAGAGAGTGAGCACACACGTGTGGGGTTGGGGGAGAGGTAGAAGGGGAGAGAGAGAATCTTAAGCAGGGTCCAGGATATGGAGCCCATGTGGAGCTTGATCTGATGACCCTGAAGTTATGACCTGGGCCAAAATCAAGAGTTGAACGTTTAACCAACTGAGCAGTCGAACGTTTAACCAACTGAGCCCCTATTTCCTGCTTTTTTAAATACTAATTTTGATTCTGAGAAAAAAAAAGTGTGTAATGGGAATTTTTCCTTTTACTCAAAAAATAAAAAATCTTAGTAATTTTCATCTTAGTTTTGCATTCCAATTATGAGTTTACATGAAAAAACATCTTTCAAAACCTGTATGTTTTTTCTTTTATTGTGGGGGTTAGCAGGTAATTGTTAGTCTATGACTAGAACTTTAAGCAGTATTGTCATTCTGTCTTCATGAATCTTGAAAATAGTAGGGGAAATCTCTTCAGTGAGAACAGAACCAAGATGATGTAAGTATTAAAGTTGCAAGGTGAAATATTAAGCTATACTTAAAAATTATGCTAAAATAGGAGTGAAGGAATTGGCTATGGCAGAGACATGTCTTTCAAGATTGACAGATGGCTTAGAAGAGAACACTGGGGATAATAAAGACTTTTTTTTTGGTGAATAGTGGGTGTCTAGACCTAGCGGTGTTTTCAGAGGAAAGAGGAATATGTTGGTTGTGAAGGGGATTTGATTTACCATTCTTGTTTTTTCATTCTCACCTCAGTGGATACTTTCCACATCTTTCCGGCTGTTTCTTTTTAAGAGGAAAATTTCTAATTATTATTTTCTGGCTCCATAACAGTGATGCACACTAAATATGAATAGTTTAGGCAGACTGATAGTAGTTAGGGCATCCAGCAAAGAGTTTTTCCCCAAACTCAGATATTTGGGAAATTTTTTAAAAAATTTCTAAATAAATAGATTATTTCTATTTATTTATTTATATTATTTTTAATTTATTTTTATTAAATTTTATTTTTTATTTTATTTTTGTATTGTGGTGAATTAGTAATATTGATCCCCAGGCTCTATCATTATTAAGAATTTCTTCATATAGTTAAAGTATTTTTTTAAAAGATTTATTTATTTATTTAGAGAGAGCATGTGGGGATGGGGCAGGACAGAGGGAGAGAGAGAATCTCAAGCATACTCCCTGCTGAGCACTGAGCCTGCTGTGGGTCTCATTCTCAGGACCCTGATGTCAATCACCTAAGCTGAAATCAAGAATTGGATGCTTAACCAACTGAGGCCATCCATATAGTTAAATCTTACTGCTTTTTAAAATTTTTGTTTAAGATTTCCCATAATAAGATTTTCTTTCTTTTTTTTTTTTTTTTTTAAATTTTACTTATTTATTTGACAGAGAGAGAGAGATCACAAGTAGGCAGAGAGGCAGGCAGAGAGAGAGGGGAAAGCAGGCTCCCTGCCAAGCAGCAAGCCCGATGCGGGGCTCGATCCCAGGACCCTGGGATCATGACCTGAGCTGAAGGCAGAGGCTTAACTCACTGAGGCACCCAGGCGCCCCAAGATTTACTGTTTGATTTTTAATTTTTTTTAAGTGATCTTTACACCCAACTTGGGGCTCAAACTCATGACCCTGAGATCGAGAGTCACACTCTCTTCTGACTGAGCCAGCCAGGAGTCCCATCCACAGTAAAGGTTTTAACATAACTTTTCCTTCTCTTTCCGTTCATTCCCAATTTCTCAAGCTTCTCACAGTTTTTAATGTGTAATATGTGCAGTGAGTGCTGAACTAGCCACTTCTCTACTTTGAACACAATTTTTACCCTTTCTAGACCCTTCTTCACTCATCCGGAAAATAAGGAGATGAACTAAAGTAGTGTATCTCAGTAGGGATTATCATAAATCAGGTTTTGTGCAGGCAGACTCTGAGGGAGATGAGTGCACAAGATTTACTGAGATGTTTGCAAAAAGTACTCCTGGGATGAAGGTAGAATGGCAGGATGGGGCAGAGAGAGAAGCTGAGTTGCAGTAGGATAGCCAGCTGAGGTCTCAGCCAGTCCTACAGGGAGCCACAGAGAAAGAAAGGCCCTATGGAACTGTCCCAAGTGGAAGCAGACCTTTTTCATGCCTTTATCTGCCAGATTTCACCTATGGGTTCCTCCTGGGAGGTGCAGTAACCTTGAGCAATGCTCATTGAGGAGCATAGCTGTGAACCATAAGCAGACAATATTCCCAGCCACTGGGGGCTTGGCCTTGAAGGGAGGTTCTGGGCAGTATACCAGCTTCTACTACTGCTTATACTTTGGGGAGAACAATTCTTTATTATGTGGAAATAGTCCAGGCACTGCAGCCATGTAGCATCCCTGGCCCCACCCACCAGGACTATCAAACATTCTCCACATTTCCAAACAACCCCTGGGACCCTGGTTAAGGATCAGAAGATATCACTAGGCTGAAGCAGTGCTCAGTCTACCATGGATCTAACATTGTTGTTTCTGGACGAGTGAGTTTATTTTGGATGAGAGTAGCACCTGATCAAAGTTAGAAAAGATCTGGCAAAAGAATGGGTGTATTATGACTCAAATAATGCTGTGCTGAGCCCAGTTGAATATAAATAGTTCTGGGGAATTACCAGCTCAAAGGGCATGAAGATTTCAAAGAGTGTTGCTATGTGTTGCTCTGTGGAGTGGTTGGGCCAATTTATATTCTCCGTTGCATTCTAACAATCATATACTTTTACTGTTTTCTCTCTATTAACTGAATCTCTATAAATTTCACTGTAGAAAGAGTCCAGCAAGATAGGTAAGGACGTGGCAAGATAGGTAAGGAAGCTTGTGTACTATAGTACTGTGTCTTTTTAATTTTTTAATTTTTAATTAAAATTTTTTTTTATAAACATATGATGTATTATTAGCCCCAGGGGTACAGGTCTGTGAATTGCCAGGTTTATACACTTCACAGCACTCACCATAGCACATACCCTCTCAAATGACCATAACCCCACCACCCTCTCCTTACACCCTGCCCCTGGCCACCCTCAGTTTGTTTTGTGACATTAAGAGTCTCTTATGGTTTATCTCCCTCCCGATCCCCTCTTCTTTCATTTATTCTTTTTCTACCTACTGTGTCTTTTTATCCAGGTTTCACAAATGCTTCCAAGAACCCCTGTGATAACATGAGGAGAGCCAGGCAGAAGGCAGTGAGAGAATTGTTGGGCCTCTTATCTACAATTAATGTTTAAGGAAAACCAGAACATTTAAAAGAGATAAATGGAAATGTTTTAAATATTCACTGTACAATTCAAGCTCTCTTGATGGTAAACCTTTATTAAATTAGATTAGTTTAGATTAACAGGTTTGATTAGTTCAACACTTTTTAGTATCTATTTTGAGTTCAAAAAGAAATATCTGGAGTGAGCCTCATCTTGTTCCCAAGAGGCCAGCTGGTGCTTGCTTTGGCAGCTTCTTTGGAGAAAGACTCAGTGAGTGTGGAGACTAAAATAACAAATTTGTTTTGATATTGAGTGATTCCAGAACATGATTTGAAACTTTAAAAATTAATTGCAGAGGTATCCAGCTATTATCTGTGAACAAAAAAAACCCATTGTCGTCCACATTTACACAAAATTCTTGATGTGGTCAATTTCAGGATCTGTTATTTTTTTAATTTTTTAATTTAATTTAATTTTTTAATTAATTCACCCTCATATTTTAGTGTGGCAGTAGATAATGATGCTTTTCTACATTGGTAGAACATGAGTCAGTCAATCAATAGCATATGGTGGACACCAACGTTGAGTTACCCATGTCACTTGAAAAACAAGTTGATGTGTGAAGAAACTTATATTTTACTTTGGAAAATATGTAAAATTATAAGGGCTAGGTTTAGTATTTTGTGTTAACTGTGTCCCTTGATTTTACATTTTTAGAACTAATCAATTATCTTAAATATGAAAAAATACTGGGAAGGCAGGTATATTTTGCTATAACAGCAATTCAGCTATAGCAGAATTCTGCTATAAAAACAGATTGGTTTTCTATAATTAATGTTTATGGGTCTATTAAAATAGGTTGATATTTTAATCTAGGTTCTTTCATTGAAAGAAATTTAAATAATTGTTACAAGGGCAAAACACATTTATTAAAGACAATCAGAAACTATGGAAACAAAAGGGAGAAAAGAAAAATATTCATAATCCAATGATTTGTAGACAACCATGCTTATATAAGCCTTGGTTTATATTCTTCTAAGCTCTTTTCTTCTTTTTTGGTTACACCATCTCAGAGTTTTTAAAAAATGTATTTAATTACATATAAAATTGTTATGTTATTAATATTTATTTCTTAGCCTACTTTAATCAAGTATGTCATGAACAAATATCTAAATTTGGAATCACTTTTTTTTTTTTTAAAACAAATGAATATCATTTCATACTTTGGAAACACTATAATTTGACCAATAAATTGAGGGACATTTATATTGTTTTAAATATGCCATTGTTTGGCAGAACATGGTGATGATAATTAATAATACTGTATTACATACTTGAAAATTTTTAAAGGAATAGATCTCAAATGTTGTCACTATATGCACACATGCACACACACACACAGAATTATAATTATGTAAAGGAATAGAGATGGAGATGTTAAATAATCTTATTGTGGTAATCATTTTGCAATATATACATGTATCTAATTATCATGTTGAACATCTCAAACTTACATATGTGATATGTCAATATCTCAGTAAAGCTGGGAACAAATTAAATTTAAAAAGCCACTGTTTGAAGTAATACTTCAGGAATAGTTTTGTATATAATTGACTAAATGCTTGTTAGATTAGTTCCTTAGAAACATTCCTAGCAGAATTGCAATGTTTGAAAGCATGCACATTTTTGAATTTGATACGGATTGCCAGATTTCATTCCAGAAAGGTTGTGCAAATTTACATGTCCATTATCTTCCACACCAACACTGTGCATTGACAATCATATTGATTTTTAAAAAAAAAATTTTCTCCATTTATTTTTAAATTTCTTTTTTATTTATTTTTTTAAAGGTTTTATTTATTTATTTGACAGAGAGAGACAGTGAGAAAGGGAGCCCAAGCAGGGGGCGTGGGAGAGGGAGAAACAGACTTCCCGCACAGCAGGGAGCCTGATGCAGGTCTTGGTTCCAGGACCCTGGGATCATGACCTGAGGTGAAGGCAGACACTTAATAACTGAGCCACTCAGGCGCCACCGATATTTATTCTTTTAAATTAACATATAATGTATTATTTGTTTCAGAAATACAGGTCTGTGATTCATCGGTCTTACACAGTTCATAGCACTCACTATCACATATACCCTCCCCAAATGTCCATTACCCAGCTACCCCATCCCTCCCGCCCCTTCCCATCTAGCAATCCTCAGTTTTTTCCTGAAATTAAGACTCTCTTACTGTTTGTCTCTCTCTCTGGTTTCTTCTTGTTTCATTTTTGCTCTCTTCCCCATGATCCTCTGCCTTATTTCTCAAAATCCACATTATCAGTAAGATCATATGATACTTGTCTTTCTCTGATTGACTTATTTCTCTTAGCATAATACCCTCTAGTTCTATCCACATTGTTGCAAATGGCAAGATTTCATTTTTTTGATGGTTGTTGCATAATATTCCCACGTGTGTGTGTGTGTGTGTGTGTGTGTGTGTGTGTACCATTTTATATGTAATTAAATACATATGTAATTTTATACATATATAAAATCTTCTTGGTGTGTGTGTGTGTATGTGTGTGTGTGTATATATATGTAAATTTTTCTTTATCCATTCATCTGTTGGTGGACATCAAAGCTCTTTCCATAGTTTGGCTATTGTGGACATTGCTGCTATAAACATTCAGGGGCACGTGCCCCTTCAGATCACTACATTTGTATCTTTGGGGTAAATACCCAGTAATGCAATTGCCGGGTCATAGGGCAGCTCTATTTTCAACTTTTTGAGGAACCTCCCTACTGTTTTCCAGAGTGGCTGCATCACCTTGCATTCCCACCAATAGTGTAGGAGGGTTCCCCTTTCTCCAACATCTGTTGTTTCCTGATTTGTTATTTTTAGCTGTTCTGACTGGTGTGAGGTGGTATCTCACTGAGGTTTTGATTTATATTTCCCTGATGCCAAGTGATGTTGAGCACTTTTCCATGTGTCTGTTGACCATTTGGATGTCTTCTTTGCCGAATTGTCTGTTTATGTCTTCTGCCCATTTCTTGATTGGATTATTTGCTTTTTGTGGGTTGAGTTTGATAAGTTCTTTATAGATTTTGTATACTAGCCCTTTATCTGATACATCATTTGTGAATATCTTCTCCCATTCTTTTGGTTGTTTTTTGGTTTAGTTGACTGTTTTCTTTGCTATGCAAAAGCATTTGATCTTGATGAAATCCCAATAATTCATTTTTGCCCTTGCTTCCCTTGCCTTTTGTTTCTAGGAAGAAGTTGCTGTAGCTGAGGTTGAAGAGGTTGCTACCTCTATTCTCCTCATGGATTTTGATGGACTCCTGTCTTACAACAAGGTCTTTTGTCTATTTTGAGTCTATTTTTGTGTGTGGTATAAGGAAATGGTCCAATTTCATTCTTCTGCATGCGGTTATCCAGTTTTCCCAACACCATTTGTTAAAGAGAGTGTCTTTTTGCCATTGGACAATCTTTCCTGCTTTGTCGAAGATTAGTTGACCAGAGTCGAGGATCCATTTCTGGGCTCTGTATTCTGTTTCATTGATCTGTGTGTGTCTGTTTTCATGTCAGTACTATACTGTTTTAATGATTATAGCTTTGTAATAGAGCTTGAAGTCTGGAATTGTGATGCCACCAGGTTTACTTTTCTTTTTTCACATTCCTTTGGCTATTTGTGTCTTTTCTGGTTCCACTCTAATTTTAGAATTATTTGTTCCAGTTCTTTGAAAAAAGTTGATGGTATTTTGATAGGGATTGCATTAAATGTTTAGATGCTCTAGGTAGCATAGACATTTTCACAATATTTGTTCTTCTAATCCATGAAGACAGAACGTTTTTAAAGTGTCTTCCTCAATTTCTTTTAAGAGTATTCTATAGTTTTCTGAGTACAGATTCTTTGCCTCTTTAGTCAGATTTTTTCCTAGGTATCTTTTGGTTTTGGGTGCCATTGTAAATGGCTTAACCCACTGAGCCACCCAGGCGCCCCGTGTGCCATTGTAAATGGGATCAACTCCTTACTTTCTCTTTCTTCTGTCTTGTTGTTTGTGTATAGAAATGCAACTGATATCTGTGCATTGATTGTATATCCTGACATTTTACTGAATTCCTGTGTGAGTTTTAGCAGTGGGGTTTCACATAAGATACCATATTATCTGCAAAGAGTGAGAGTTTGACTTCTTCTTTGCTGATTCAGATGCCTTTTCTTTCTTTTTGTTGTCTGATTGCTGAGGCTAGGACTTCTAGTACTATGTTGAGTAGCAGTGGTGATAGCGGACAGCCCTGGCATGCTCTGTTTTTCCCCATTGAGAATGATACTTGCTGTGGGTTTTACATGGATGGCTTTTAGAGGTATATATCCTCTATCCCTACACTGTGAAGAGTTTTAATCAAGAAAGGATGGTGTATTTTGTCAGATGCTTTTTCTGCATTTATTAAGAGGATCATGTGGTTCTCGTCTTTTTCTTTATTAATACGTTCTTTTACATCCATGTTAATGAGGGATACTGGTCTGTAATACTCTTTTTTGATGGGGTCTTTGGGATCAAGGTAATGCTGACCTCATAAAATGAGTTTGGAAGTTTTCCTTCCATTTCTATTTTTAGGACATTTTTAGCAGACTAGATCTTAACTCTTCTTTAAGTGTTTGGTAGAATTCCCCTTGGAAGCCACTGTCCCTGGGCTCTGGTTTGTTGGGAGATTTTTGATGACTGCTTCAATCTCCTTATTGGTTATGGGTCTGTTCAGGTTTTCTGTTTCTTTCTGGTTCAGTTTTGGTAGTTGATATGTCTCTAGGAATTAATCTATTTCTTCCAGATTGTCAAATTTACTGGCATATACTTGCTTATAATATGCTCTTATAATTGTTTGTATTTCTTTGGTGCTGGATATGATCGCTCCTCTTTCATTCATGATTTTATTATTTTTTTTTATTTTTTAAGATTTTTATTTATTTGACAGATGGAGATCACAAGTAGGCAGAGAGGCAGGCAGAGAGAGGGGAAGGGAAGCAGGCTCCCTTCTGAGCAGAGAGCCTTAATTGGGGTTCAATCCCAGGACCCTGAGATCATGACCTGAGCCAAAGGCAGAGGCTTTAACCCACTGAGCCACCCAGGCGCCCCTCATTCATAATTTTATTAATCTGGGTCCTTTCTCGTTTCTTTTTGGTAAGTGTCCAAACCTTTGTCCAGAGGTTTATCAATCTTTCAAAGAACCAGCTCCTAGTTTATTTGACTTGTTCTTCTGTTCTTTTGGCTTCTATTTCATTTATTTCTGCTCCGATCTTTATTATTTCTCTTCTCCTGTTGGGTTTAGGTTTTATTTGCTGTTCTTTCTCCAGCTTCTTTAGGTGGAGGATTCTGTTGTGTGTTTGAGACCTTTCTTGTTTCTTGAGAAAGGCTTGTATTGCTGTATGTTTTCCTCTTAGGACAACCTTTGCTGTGTTTTTGAACAGCTGTGTTTTCATTTATTTCCATGATTTTTAAAAATTCTTTAATTTCCCAGTTGACCCATTCATTCTTTAGTAGGATGCTTTTTAGTCTCTATGTATTTGACTTCTTTCTAACCTACCTCTTTTGATTGAGTTGGAGTTTCAAAGCATTGTGGTCCAAAAGAATGCAGGGAATGATCCCTATTTTTTGGTACCAGTTGAGACCTGATTTGTGACCCCGGATGTGATCTGTTCTGGAGAATGTTCCATGTGCACTCAAGCAGTGTATATTTACTGTAGGATGGAATGTCCTGAAAATATCTGTGAAGTCCATCTGGTCCAGTGTGTCATTCAAAGCCCTTGTTTCCTCTTGATCTTCTGCTTAGATGATCTGTCCATTGCAGTGAGTAGGGTGTTACAGTCCTCTATGATTCTAGTGTTAATATTACTGTGTTTCTTTAATTTATTATTAATTGGTTTATATAATTGGCTGCTCCCATGTTATGGGCATAAATATTTACAATTTTTAAATATTCTTGTTGGATAGACCCTTTAATTATGATATAGTATCCTTTATCATCTCTTACTACAGTCTTTAGTTTAAAATCCAATTTATCTGTTATAAGGATTGCTATCACAGCTTTCTCTTCATGTCCATTAGCATGATACATCGTTTTCTACCCCCTCACTTTCAGTCTGGAGGTGTCTGGGTATATAATGAATCTCTTGCAGAGAGTATATTGATGGGTCTTGCTTTTTTATGCAGTTACAAGATACCCTGTATCTTTTGATTGGGGCATTTCACCCATATACATTCAGAGTAACTATTGAAAGATATGAATTTAGGGCCATTGTATTGCCTGTAAGGTGAGTGTTACTGTATAACTATATGTTGTCTGTGTTCCTTTCTGGTCTGTATTACTTTCAGCTCTCTCTTTGCTTAGAGGACCTCTTTGAATATTTCTTGTAGGGCTGGGTTGATCACAAATTCTTTTAGTTTTTGCCAGCCCTGGATGTTTTTATCTTTCCTTCTAATTTCAATGACAGCCTAGCTGGATATACTATTATTGGCTGCATATTTTTCTCATTTAGTGCTCTGAATATATCATGTCAGTCCTTTCTGGCCTGCCATGCCAGGTCTCTGGGTGTTTTTCCAGTCTTATGTTTCTACTGTTGTAGGTTATAGACCTCTTGTCCTGAGCTGCTTTCAGGATTTTCTCATTGTCTCTTGAGATTTATAAGTTTTACTATTAGATGATTTTTGAGGGGTTTCTCTGTGCCTCCTGGATTTTGATGCCTGTTTCCTTCCCCAAATTAGGGAAGTTCTCTACTATAATTTGCCTAGTACCCCTCTGACCCCCCTCTCTCTTTCTTCTTCTTCTTCTTCTGGTATCCCAATTACTCTAATATTATTTCATCTTATGGTATCACTTATCACTTGAATTCTTCCCTCATGATCCAGTAGTTGTTTATCTCTTCTTTTCTCAGCTTCTTTATTCTCCATCATTTGGTCTTCTGTATCACTAATTTTCTCTTCTACCTCATTTATCCTAGCAGTTAAGGCCCCCATTTTTTATTGCACCTCATTAATAGCCTTTTTGATTTTGACTTGGTTAGATTTTATTTCTATAGAAAGGAATTATCTGGTATCTTCTATGCTTTTCTCAACCCTAGCTAGTATGTTTATAATTGTCATTCTGGGGGCGCCTGGGTGGCTCAGTGGGTTAAGCCTCTGCCTCTGGCATGAACTCAGGTCATGATCTCAGGGTCCTGGGATCGAGCCCCACATAGGCTCTCTGCACAGCGGGGAGCCTGCTTCCTCCTCTCTCTCTGCCTGCCTCTCTACCTACTTGTGATCTCTCTCTCTATGTTGAATAATAAATAAAATATTTTAAAAAAATTGTTATTCTGAACTCTAGTTCTGACATCTTACTAATGTCTGTCAGTCAGTACTGCCTTTTGTTGTTTTTTTTTTTTTTTTTTTTTTTGAGGTGGGTTTTTCTATTTTGTCATGTCTTCCAGAGAAGAATAGATGAATGAGAGAACAAAATGCTAACAGGGTAACAATGACCCCAGAAAAATATACACTAAAGAAATCAGAAGAGAATTTCTAGAAAGTAGTGGCTTCTCTGTTCATAGACTTGCTATTCTTTTCTTCGATCTCCTGTTGAGTTTGTAGGTGTTCAGAATGTTTTAATAGCATTCCAGCTGAATTCCTGGGGCCAGACAGAATTTGGGTTTCCTACTCCTTTGGCATCTTGTGCCACCACACCAGTCATACTAATTTTTTTGTAAATAGGTGATTATCAGTTTATTGCTTTAATCATTATCTTTTGATCAATATTGAGATCAAATATAGTTTCTTAGGTTATTGGTCATTTTCTTTTCTTGGCATCAGTTGTCTCTTTATGTCTTTTAATTTTTAATTTGTAGTGTCATCTTTTTTTTTTTTTTTTTTTTTTTTTTGGTGTGGTTTTCTGGATCATTTTATAAACATATATTTTTTTTATCCCCAGGGGTACGGGTCTGTGAATCACCAGGTTTACACACTTCACAGCACTCACCAAAGCACATACCCTCCCCAATGTCCATAATCCCACCCCCTTCTCCCACACCCCCTCCCCCCAGCAACCCTCAGTTTGTTTTGTGAGATTAAGAGTCACTTATGGTTTGTCTCCCTCCCAATCCCATCTTGTTTCATTGATTCTTCTCCTACCCACTTAAGCCCCCATGTTGCATCACCACTTCCTCATATCAGGGAGATCATATGATAGTTGTCTTTCTCTACTTGACTTATTTCACTAAGCATGATACGCTCTAGTTCCATCCATTTTAAATAGAGTTAAGGTATTCTACTGGTTGAAGATATTAAACCTTTGTCATGTGTACTACAAATATTTTTCTCAATAATTTCTATTTTTTTTTTTTTAATTTTGTTTATTGTATAATGTCTTGAACAGAAATTTTAAATTTTAAATGTTAAAAAGGTGTTTTTTTTTTTCCTTCCAGAGAGGGAGAGAGAAGGAGTAGGGAGGAGCAGGGGGAGAGAGAGAGAAAATTTTAAGCAGGCTCCATGCCCATTGTGGATCCTGACACAGGGCTGGATCTTACAACCCTTAATCATGATCTGAGCTGAAATCAACTGTTAGGTGCTTAACCTGCTGAGCCACCCAGGTGCCCTTACATGTAAAATCTTTAAATATTTTCCTTCATGATTTTTCAGTTTTCAGTTCATGCTTAGAAAAAACAGTCTCAAAATAAAAATATTGTAGTTTTTATGATTTGAACATTTTTTCTAAGATTTTATTTTTAAGTAATTTCTACACTCAACATGGGGCCCAGACCCACAACCCAGAGATCGAGTTGCATGCTTCACTGAGTAAGCCAGAAAGATGTCCCAATACTGTAGTTTTTGAAATATACTATTGGATTCAACACATAAAACTTTATTGGTTCTCGAATTTATTTTTGTGAATTAAGGTGTGAGGTAGTACTTCTTTTTTTCCCTAATTAGAGGGTAATTGTCACAATTATATTTGTTTTATAATTCATTCTTTCCCACTTACTGAAATTATCCTTTTATCTTACAATTAGTTCCCCACTATGTGTAAATATATCTAGATTTTTTTGTTCTTTTCCATTTTATATGTTTAGAGTAAGAGAAGATTTGATCTCTTTCATCTTTTATGAGAATAAGTCTAGTGCTTCGTCAATAAGGATATTTGTTTTTGTGTTTATTTGAAAATGTTTTGATCATGTTGAAGGAATTTCTATCTTTAATAAAAGCTTTAAAAAGTATATCCTTGTGGATGTCAATTTTTTTTCAGATGCATTTTTCAGGATCTATTGGAATGACTCAATTGTTCTTATTTAGTCTGGCACTGTAATGATTTTTATTGATAGACAGCCTACTGTTGAACCTTTTTTGCACTCTTAGTATAAAGACTACATGTTTTGATGTTATTCGTAAGTAAGTTGGTGGGTATGAATTTTAATATTTTACATAAGAGGCCTGTGTTTGTATTTTTAAGCAAAACTGACTCATTGTTTTTTTTTTCCTTTGTCATCTTTTTGTCAGGTTTAATATCAAGTTTTTTTTTTAAGATTTTATTTATTTATTTGAGAGAGAGAGAGAGAAAAAAAAAAAAAACATGTGCAGGGGGAAGGGGTAGAGGAAGAGGGAGAAGCAGACTTCCTGTTGAACAGGGAGCCAAATTCAGGACTCGATTCCAGGATCCTGGGATTGTGACCTGAGCCAAAGGCAGAGGCTTAACTGATAGAGCCACCTAGGTGTCCCTCCCCCTCTCCCCCAGTTTTCTCCTGACTCATAAAATATATTTACATGCCTTTTTTCTTTCTTTTTTTCCCCATGTGTTCCATGGAATTTTTGAAATATCTTAATTGTATCTTCTTTGAAAAGGTGAAATAATTAATGTGAGAAAGCACTGGTCTGGCAATTTTTTGAATCTAGGTCTGTGACAATTTCCTCATCATTTCCCCATGGTTTTAGATTTTTTTTCACTCCTTTATGTGGCCAATTTTAGTAGTGTGCATTTTCTTATAAGAATATCCCCAGGTGTTCAAATTTTTAGCATGGTATTGTTCAAAGTAGTCTCTTACACCTTTTTATTCAAACTCTTTGTGTTTTTGACTCTTTCTCTTTCTGGGTCAGTAGACAGCATGTTAATAGATGAGAGTATAGATGGGAGTCCACAGTGTCTGGACTTGAATCCTAGCTTCATTGTTTACAAGCTGTGTGACCTCAGGCAAATTACTTTATTTCTCCTGCCTTTCCACCTATAAAATGGGGAAAAAATTGTTCCTTCCTCATGGGGTTGTAGTAAAGATGAAATGAGGCAATATATGTGAAAAGTGCTTAGAACAGAGGCATTTATAAACACTCCATAAATGTTTATATTATTATTACTTGTCTCTAATTTTGTTTGTATTCCATTTCTTCCTTAAAAATGTTAGGCTAGCTGGTGGTTTATCATTACATTTGTTTTGTCTTCTTGTCTTCTATTTTACCCTCTACCCTGATTTCCGCTCATTTTTGTCCTTTTACTATATATATCTTTATAAATTACCATAAATGGCATAAAGCATTTGGTAATTTTAGTTTAAAATGCTTAAAAATTAGATAATAAATACTACATTTGAAGAAATTTATAAAGATATATACAGAATATGTTTGCAGCAGGTATACTTAGATGATCATAGATGCCATGCCAATATTTTCTTGCAGAATCCCAGATGGCAGAATTCAGACTGTGAGAGAATCCTTTGGTTGGACAATTTTAAGGCGGTAGAGCTCTCCTTGACCTGACAAAGTACCTGACAAAGTCTATCTGTCTCCTGTCCTATCTGCCAAGTCTGCTATTGCTGTTGAACAACATTTAGGCGTGCCTATTATGCCAGGAGGAGAGCATCTACCACCACTCAGCAGAAGGCCAAAGTGAGGCAAGCTCAGAGGAAGCCTTCTGATATGACTCTTACTCCCGTACATTTTCTTCCCCTCAACTTTCTGCAAACTAGGAGGTATTAGGCCTGGACTCTTGATGGCATTTACAGTGATCCCGAGGACAGAACTTGTTCATCAGATCCATAGAGCTCTGTTTTCCTGCTTTCACTCTAGTGCCTCTATTTTGCCATTCTCCCTAATGTTTGTCCCCAAAGAATTTCCTATCCAAGGGCTTGCCAATTTTGAGAAGGGCTTTCCACTCTAGGAAAAATCCCGTTATTGTGATAGACCTCAAATTCTATTTGTTGCAGTAATACACAAATTTCAGGATTACAAAAGAAGCCACAGTGATTCCCTCTGTTTTATCTGCTAGTCAATGCAATGCCAAGTAGAGTATATATACTAACTATATTGGGCGCCTGGGCACCGATGTCATTTACAAGGAATGTCATACCAAGGAATGGGGCTGTTTCACAAGGTAGGGGTTATGGTCTTTTTAATAAAAACTTCCCTTATCAGCAGAAATTATGGTCTCAGGGGATATCTAGGCTGTAACTTCTTACCTTATTTGAGACATTGTAAATGAGAGTAGAGACAGTGGGGTAGAGAAAGAGAAAAAATAAAGTGACAATACAAGGATGTGTTGTTAAGGTTGCTGCTATAGATAGTGGGGGCACTCTTCCATCTGAGCCTCTGAGAAAGGTGCAGAGTGCTTCTCAGAATTGTCTACCTTAAGAACAGGAGATTGGAGCAGAAACCATGGACTTCCATTACCCACTGGTTGAGAGTTGACCTCCAGGGTATTGACTCCTCTCCACCCATCAGTGTGTCTGAATCCCCCTGTTTAGGGCAAACTGGAACTTTTCACTTTTGCTTTTGCTTCTGGTTTTCTAATTCATACCAGAGTGTGTTCAGTTCCTGATTTCTGGGTTTTGCCTGAGGTTTCCAGACCTTGTTGTTGCTCTTCCTACTGATGTGAAAATTGGCTTCTTCAGTTTTAATTCTTTTCCACTCTCAGATAGTATGGAAAAAAACAAAAACAAAAACAATTTCAGATATATACTTGCTTTGGCCATCCCACTTACTCAAGCTTGACTCTCTTGGAACCTAATTCTGCTGTTCATCTTTGCTTCCTTGCTAAAAATTTGGTCTTCTCCCAAACCTCTGCTTAGAATCAGATACTGATCCAGTGAGGGAAGATAAGGTGCTAAAGGGAAGATTCTAGAAGAATGGTTAGCCCCATGTTGCAAGCTCTTAATGGGAAGCCAGCATTCAGGACTCATGGATAAAACACACTATATGCCCATTGATGCTTACTCTTGGGCTTGCTTTTGTTTTCAGTATATCTCTAGGTTCCATGGCTCTACTTTGGTGCCTGTAATCTTGGCAAGTTCTTAAATTTCTTTGATCTTTAGTTCCTGCTGCTGTAAAATGAGAATACTAATAGGCAGTGATAAAATAACCTTAACTAGATTGTTACATCTGGCATATTAACTACTAGAGTTAGAATCTTGAGTTTTCCAATAGACTCATTTCCCACCCAGCAGTCAGAAAAGCTCCATAGTGGTTGCTTTCTGGGGTCTCATCAGAACTCAGGGCCAGCAAGGTATGTGGGATGCAGTATGCTGGATCCTGGTTACCTTCTGTCTTTGCTTTTTGTCTTCTGACATAGATATCTATAATTAACTTTGTAGAGAGTTAATAATGTTGTACACTTTCTCATATATTTCAGACTGTTTACATATACTGGCCCATATAATCCTTCTGAAAGGTAGATTTTATAATCTCTATTTTACAGCTTAAAATCAAAACCAAAATTAACAAAACAAAACAAAACAAACAATAGCAAAAACCAGTGGCTGTGAATGATTACAGCCTAAATTTATGATTCCAGCAAGAATTCCAATCAGTGTTCCAATTTAGGCTTTCAGTTTTAAGTTAACACTTCAAATAGTGTGCATCTTTATTTTATCCTCTGGATACTTGGTCTGTTGTCCTAAGACAAAAAGCAAACAAAACAAAACACAATAAAAACCTCTCTATTAAAATATTTTTAAAAATCTCATCATTTCTATTCTCTCTCATTCTATGCTTGGAAGCCAAGGCGTAAGATGGGTAAATATATTACCTTGACTGTTGCCCAATGTTGTAACAACTTATTCCCTGTTTCCTCCATCTTATGTTCTTGAAGCAATTTGCTATACTTTTGATTAATCTCTGAAAAGCCTAGAAAATATCAGTATGTCCTAACCACTTTCCCTGTCATGAAAACATTTGAGGCAGCCAGGCCTTTCTTCACTTGTTGAGATCAAAATAAAACTACTTATAGAATGGAATGCTTGAAAGCTTCTCTGACTTTAGTTCAACCTTGATGCCATTCTTGCTTGTTTTATTACCAGCTTGATATGGGGAATTCAACTAAAAGAAATTGCCAGATATAAGAGATACACTAATTGCCGAAAAAGTGAAAGTTTGGGACTTCTGCATTTGGACTAACTCAAACTACTAGCTAACCTTTCATTTTCAGAAAAATTCCAAGACATTTAAGTCCTGCTTTTCTTATCCACGGTTCTATTTTTCAGGTATCAGATGTTTATAGTTTTTATACTGAGTTCTAATGTAAAAAGGAAATCAAATGAACACATGCATGTTCTTCATTCAGAAGTCCCCAAATCCTGAAATCTTTTTTAGAGTGTGCCCAGTGTGACACAATAGTGAAAAGTTACAAGTCAGTGTTGGTGGTGAATTATGACCAAGGTCATGGATAACACATTGCTTTTTCTAGTGGATGCATGATTATCAGGTCTCTGATGATAAATCTGCATCCACTGGAAATGCAGTTAACTTACCTTTGGTGATTTTGATTTATTAGCCTTGCAATGGACAAGGTTGCCCATTTGTTAGTGCTTGTTTTATATTTGAGTAGCTTGGAAGCATATAAATTTGAGGCATAGCTTAAAGTTTGTCTAGTATTTCATATTTTATAGAAAGCATCTGATCAGAGAACTTCAACTTCTGTTATTTCTGTTGTGACACTATTCAGTTTTTAATATAGTGAGGACATTTGATTTGCATTTTAGAGCATCTTTCTTTGTGATCAATGCTGAAGTTTCTAAGAACTGTCAGAACTCTAATAAAAACATGAAAATTATAGATGAGCAATCAACTTCATTTGGAGAGTAAAAGTTAAATGGTATAAAGGGAGGACATTGACAAACTAGAGATTGGTAAGATGTGTTCTATTTGAGCTTCTCTTTGAGCTTTTGTTAAAGACGTAACTGTGAGGACTTATATTATTTATTTATTTAATTTTTCCAGTGTTCCAGGATTCATTGTTTATGCACCACACCCAGTGCTCCAGGCAATATGTGCCCTCCTTAATACCCACCACCAGGCTCACCTAACCCCCCTGTGAGGGCTTTTATTAAAAATTATACTTAATTTTATTATGCAGAAGAATCTTCTAGCATTGGTCTGGAAAGGCATAAAGAAGATTTTTGACTGAATGGAAAGATGTGACTAGAATGAGTACTGTTAAATGGGCTTTGAGTGCCAAAATGTAGAATAAATTCCAGGGTTAACCTGACCATAAGAGTTATGTGTCAGCCCGAGTTCTCCTTTCTCCTTCCTTATTGCAACCTGAGGCATAACACCGAACAGGAGCTTTTGAGTGTTAGTCCTTGTAGCAGGGTTCCTCAGCTTCCACAGAATAGTCATTTGGGTCTGGGTAATTATGGGAGCAGGGGAGTTTTCTGTTCATTGTAGCTATCTAGATGTTGGTAGCATTTCACCTGGTTGTGATAACCAACAGTGTCTCCAGCCATTGCCAAATATTCTCCTCTCCTGGGAGTAAAAATCATCCCTGATTGAGAACCACTGTTTGATGTTCATGAGGCAGAAAAGAGAGAAAAATGACCCCTCAAGAATCCATCAGGGTGTGTATTAAAATATGATGCAAACCATTGTATTTAAACCATTTCCTGTTGAGCACAGTCAAGTTAAGATAACCTTTATAAGTTTAAACCAATCAGAGATAGCTGCAGTGTTATTTCCATGTTATAGACCTGTTAACTGTGTAACATCTGATAGTTTTGCATTTGGTGTTGCATTATTTATTTATTTATTTATTTATTTTTGTGCAATCTTGCTGAGTGAAATAAGTCAAGCAGAGAGAGTCAATTATCATATGGTGTTGCATTTTAATAAAACATTGAGAATGATCAAATTTTTTGATGTAATTTAATATTTGGGGTTTATAAATACTGAAATTTTAATCATCATGGACAACTGTAATTTTATACTGTCATATGGTGTTACATATTTTAAGAAATGAAAAATAAGGAGTGTTTATCCTTCAGTTAACTTTTATTGATTCTTTTAAATCTCACCTGTTGAAGGTGGATTCTTCCTTTTTTGAGGCGTTTTGCTCTTTTCTGTGGTCAGATTTGGTATTCTTCACTGAGGAAATTAGCCTGTATTCTTGTCTGCAACAGAAGGGCTCGCCTTGATATAAGTAGTTCTATAGTAACAGCCAATTATTCTCTAGTACATCACAGGGAAATATTCTGATTCTAGAATTCTTTGGGTGTCTAATGAAGGCAGACATAGAGGAGAAGTAGGAAATAACCACAGAGTTGTCAGGATCTAGAAAACTATCTCAATTGTTCATGACTTATTTGGAATTGGTTTTAAAAATTTTAAACAAAAATTTTAAAGTTGGATAGTTACAGATTGAAAGAAGAGTAAAGGAAAATTATAGGGATTAGTTACTGTCAAGCAACTGAGATAATTATCACCGGGGCAGTGTTTTTTCTATACGTTTCATTGACTCTAAGGCAAAAGGTAAGTAGCTAAGCAGTATTAATTAGGGTAAGTAGTATTATTTATTGTTCTTTTTGGAGGCTTTTAAATTACTCTGCAAGGTACTTTTTTTTCAATCTGAAGAAATACATTTTTTAAGGATTTGACAAAATTATATTGATAGTTTTTTGCTTAGAGATATTGAGCTGTATTGTCAACAGTGTTTTCTGTTTTATAAGATAGAAAAATGTTGTCCATTAGCTCTCAGAATTTTGTGCCTTATGGAAAGGAAACCAAATGGCCTCAGAAGGAAAAAATTTTAAGTGGAGGTTACTAATATACTACATTGTGTATGAAAATAATTAAAGTCTCTAGCCTATGTCTGATTTTAGGTAGTGTTGCATCTTCATGCCTATTCAATTATAAACTGTATCCCCATGTAACCTTGTGAGTTGATTCACTTATTTAGGGTCCTTACAAATTTTCACTTAAAAGTTGAAGGATTTTGCTGAATACATTTAGTGCTAATGCTGAGCTGTTACAACTGTTGTCAACAGAAACCAACACTCCTTTGAGAAAGTAAAATTATGCAATTTTCAAATTGGACACTATTGTTTTTTTTGCTTTCCTTTAAAGTTCAGTTCCATCACTAAATAATCCATTTGTTTACATACAGATTTTTCGAGTGTACTTGGACAAAGACATATTTAATCTCTAGAAAGATTTGTATGGAATGAGACATGAGAAAAATCCCAGATTTTATTTGTAATAATGTGATTTAGATTTTATTTTTATTTTTTAAGATTTTATTTATTTATTTGATAGAGATCACAAGTAAGTGAGAGGCAGGCAGAGAGGAGGAAGCATGTTCCCTGCTGAGCAGAGAGCCTGATGCGGGGCTTGATCCCAGGACTCTGGGATCATGACCTGAGCTGAAGCTAGAGGTCTTAACCCACTGAGCCACCCAGGCACACCGTGATTTAGATTTTAAAGTGGTAATATATATGATCTATGTGAGCATTACACATTTTTTTTGACTGTTGATGGTCTTTGTCCATTGGGTCAAATGCTAATGATAGACCAAAGAGATAGATCAGAGAAATTATTCAGAATAATTGTTCTCAACTGTTCCTTTTTTTTTTTTTTTTAAAGATTTTATTTATTTATTTGACAGAGAGAAATCACAAGTAGATGGAGAGGCAGGCAGAGAGAGAGAGAGAGAGGGGGAAGCAGGCTCCCTGCTGAGCAGAGAGCCCGATGCGGGACTCGATCCCAGGACCCTGAGATCATGACCTGAGCCGAAGGCAGCGGCTTAACCCACTGAGCCACCCAGGCGCCCTGTTCTCAACTGTTCCTAAGTGACGTGGAACAGAGGTGAATAGTGATTGTTAGAATAGCCAGAGTAACCATTCCAGACCGCTAGTTGGTATTTGTGATTTGCTATGAAAAAAAAAAAAAAATCTGTCCTGGAGTTCTGAAAGCATACTAAAAAAATGTTATGCTTACACTTTGAAGTGATAAAGTATAAAAACAACACTTTGTCCATCTTTAGTAATTCACCCTATCGACCTAAGGCAATTAGCTCCATACAGAGATTGGGTGGTTCTTTTGGAACAGGTTGTGAATACAGTTCTGGTGATAAAAGATCATTGTTTTCTAGAGCCATTTCCCATACAGCATAGCCAATTATATGTTTTTAAGGGGAGGGGGTTATAAGCTTCTACTATGATTTATAATGGAAATATCAACATAAATTATTTTGGAGTGAAATTACGTGACCAGTATCTGATGGATACTTGCTTTTCAGTATTTCCTCTGGAATGTCTTACAGTTTTAAAACATAATTCTCTGTATTTGAGAAGTCTGGGAAGTGTGCAAAAGGTTTTATTCTGATGAGCATTAAAGAACCTAGTGATTTTCTGTATCTAAAGCTTATCTAGAGATTCTCCTTTTTATTTTTAGAAATGTGAAGGAATTCAGAGGATTCTGTTCAACTGCCTCAAACAATTTAGACCACTCTTTCATGAAGTACAGGATCCCAGCATGTTCCTAATGAATTGCACATTCCCAGTTTTGGAGATATTTGTAATGAAGATTTGGGGTTCTAAATGGGTCAGAGTAGATTTTGTACTTTGTCAAGTTGTGAGAAAATCTAAGAGGCAATCTGTGCTAAAGATTCCAGGATAATAATTTTGCCACCTGCTGGGTTCTTTGTTTTTCTAGGGAGAGAAAAACGTTATTGAGGACTAACCAATGAGAGTTCTTTAAAGGTATTCACTATTGAGAGGTGGGTCAGTTTGTTCCAGCTCAGTATAAAGATGAGTCAAGTAAGATTCTAACAATTTAATAAGATTCTAATAATTTAAGTAAAACAATTCTATTTGGCTTAGACATTTGATATTTGGCTTAGATTTAGATTTGTTTTCTACTTAAAATTAAATGTGGAGAAGCTGTACTAAAGAGCACCGAATTCAATTCTTTCTCAAACTTCAATTAGTCTGGTTGGAGAGATGAAAAATTCTTAAATTACTTTGTTGATGATTTTCTCTCCTCTGTTTTGTTTTCCTAGAAATCCTGCTTTATAATCATTTGACCTCCTAAACTAGTCTCTTACCTTTTGTATCTTTCTCCTCTCTCTCCCTTTTTCACATCTTTTTATCCTTTTGATCTACTTCCTAGGAAATCACTCCAATTTTATCTTCTAAACCTTATACTGATTTTTAAATCATGCTTTTTCGTTTCTAATAGTTCTTTTTATGGTTCTTTCATGTTTATTCGTGACATTTTGGTCTCTTATATCATGGATAAGATATTTTAGCTTCTTGTTCTGATTTTTTAAAAAAGTTCTCCCCTCCCCCGAATAGCTTCTGTGTCCTATAAGTTACTTCTTTTTTTTTTTTTTTATGATTTTATTCATTTATTTGACAGAGAGAGATCACAAGTAGGCAGAGAAGCAGGCAGAGGGACGGGGAAAAGCGAGCTCCCCTCTGATCAGAGAGCCCAGGAGTGGCTTGATCCCAGGACCCTGAGACCATGACCTGAGCAGAAGGCAGAGGCTTAACCCACTGAGCTACCCAGGGGCCCCATAAGTTACTTCTTAAAGAAGATGTTTGTTTTGGTCCACCTTCCCTAAATAGGGGACTGAAAATCTTCTTGGAAGCTCCAAGTATTTTAGTAATGTCACATTCAAATTTTACTGTGGGAGACAGGAGTAGATCATTGGTTGGGTTAGTCACTCCCTAGAGACATTAATCTCCTTTCTGGAGGGAAAAGTTCTAGCTGTCAGTCATTTGGATCTAGGAAAGGGCTGTAGGGGTGAAGGAAGATGTCTTAGCACCTTGTATCCTAATATGCACAGTTACTTAATGTTGTTTTCAGTGTTTCACATGTCCTCAGTTGCTTGGGAATTCCCCAATTTAAAGACCTTCCAGGCTTTAGTGGGAGTGGTGGAGGTGGAAGTGGGCAGTGGTGAGGGGCATTACTCAGAAAAGTGGAGTATCTAACCAGTTTTCAAATTGCTTTGGTCCAACCTACTTATTTTAGACTTCCACCTGCCTGCCCTACTTTGCTCTCAGTTCTAGAGAAACTGGTGCTACCAATTGCTGAACATTTTGGGGAATCTCTTGCATAACTAGTTAATTCTTGGTTCTCACAATGCCACTTAAGATCGAGTTTTATTGGGTCTGGTAATTTAATTACTGCTTGTGGACCTGTTTCTACCTTCTAAAACTCAACTGCTATTGTTTTCTCTCCTGTTCTTCTCCTTCTTTATGGGTTCATGTCTTAAAAAAACAGGTCACATTAGATACATTTGTTAAATATCCTATCTTTCCCTGGAACACTCTATTCAATTGGATAGGAAGCTTTCAGAAGGCAAATCTTAAATTTGGGTTTGGTGTACAAAGTTTCCTTGGAAGAATTTACTTTTTGAGCTAAAAGGAAAAAAAATCAGTTAAAATTTTCTTATTTGGAGTATAGTTATTATAACTATCTCTTTCTTGGGTGGTATTTTTTATCCAGTCAACTGTGTGAATTTTGAAAATTAAGACAAAGTATAATATTTCTATATGGTGAAAAAGTTCACCAAGGAATAGGTGTGGGTATAGCCTGATATTTCTGCAGAAAGGATCTTGAATCCAGAGATATTAATGCAGCTGATTCATAATGAAGGTCAAGTTGTTGATTTTTACAACTGTTACACCAAAGTAAAATGTTAAAGACCTTTATCATCACCACAGTGGTCTGTGTTGTCACCTTGTTGTAGAGGAGGGAAAAATTTATAATTAGCTAGAGTGGAGGATCAGCTTCAATTTACATAGATCAAACTGGAGGGAAAAAGGAAGAAGTTTCTTCTCTGTATTTTATACCTTGGATAAGGCAGAAAAAAAAAGGGAGGTGAAATCACTTCTAATCTATTTTGTCAGCAATAAAAATATGTTAGCATTTTTAATTATCAGTGTTATTCAAATTGTTTAGGCGATATTTAACTAAATTTTAAGAGGATACTCTGTAAATACTGTTTGGGAAATGGTAATTTTTACCATCACTCGAGTGTGTGTGTGTGTGTGTGTGTGTGTGTGTGTGTGTAGATGATCTAGAAGTTAGGATAGATGAGGTGAGAGGCTGAACTTTACCTTGAAGTTTGTAGAGGCTCCTCTGCCATTATATTCTCATTTGTGTCTCCATAATATGTGGTTATATCATATATTTCTGGTGCTCACTCTCATCCTCCAATTAAAAGTTAAAAAAACATAGGATTAATTTAAAAAGAGTATCTGTAGGGTCATTTTCACATGACAGAGGATTTGACCTTTGTCACAGTGATATTTGGTGTTTAAGGATGGCTCTGGGGAATTTGACTCCAAGTTAAAAGAAGCATTTATATTTCTCACTTCACCCGGAGGAGTAATAAACCATACTTCAACTTCTGAAGTCTGTTTCAAAGTCAAATGTCTTCCTTTGAGAGTACTTTGCTGCTCACTTATAAAACTGGAAAAGGGCATTTCAGTCAATGCTTTATTCTCCCAGTCAGGAACTGAGGCTGAGTTAGGTGGCCACCAACAGGGATAATTTAAGGAACCCTCAGAAGGCCCTTCTATCAAAACATATCTCTCTGGAAGAAGCC
The DNA here is from genome assembly GCF_022355385.1 of Mustela nigripes. Classification (NCBI taxonomy): domain Eukaryota; kingdom Metazoa; phylum Chordata; class Mammalia; order Carnivora; family Mustelidae; genus Mustela; species Mustela nigripes. Next base: position 128,495,025 of record NC_081557.1, on the reverse strand, counting down.
TATATATTTCCCTCTACTTTTTTGAAGTGTTCCAAATTCTATCTATTACAGATTTACTTGGATTTCAGTCTCTCTCTCTCTCTTTTTTTTTTTTTAAATAAAAATATCCTGGGGAGGGTTGAGTAGTCTATTAATCAACCATTCATAATTCAGTGTGGATTAGTTTAATTAAGTTGCTTTTCTCTCATTAATGGAAGTTTTGATGGGAGTCAGAAAGAGAGAAAAAGGAAATAATTTAATCCCTGCTGTTCTTCAGTGTAAGGCAAGCTTGAACAGAGGGCATTAAAATGGGCTCACTTGACATCTCAAGGGCAACACGAGGGCATGGAATATTGGGATAGGGAAGGTGAGTCCCAGGAGCTAGGAGATGAGTGAACAAAGACAAGTAGGACAATAACAAAGACAAACTTTGAACTTTGAAATATTGTGGCCCAAATCATTTTCTATAATACAGGCTTTTAAGTTAATATTACTGGATACCTTAGAGGAATGGCTTTGTATTTTTGCTTAGAATTTGTGTTATGTTTTGTGTAATATATATCTTAATAGTTGGGGAAAGAGAATAAAGACCCTTAAAAACAGACAAGCTGTATTAGAAAGATGCCATAAAATGTATATGGTGCTTATTATATTTTATTTATGAAATAATTGCTTAATTTATGAATGAACAAATGTTTAATTCAATTAAACATTATTCATTAAACTTCCATTAACTAGAGGAAGGCAATTTAATTAAACTTTTTATTTATTTATTTATTTGTTTATTTTTTAGGCTATTTTTTATTTCAAACTTCAGGAAATAATCAGCGTTATCAGAATAATTATTGTCAAAGGCAAAGCAGAGATATCAGAATTATTCAGGAGAACAACTCAGTAACTCTTTGCAAGAAATATTTCTTTCAGAAATTAGGTTTTTTCCAATTTAATTTTTTAATTGTTGTTAAATTAAATTTAATTTTTTATCAGTGTTCCAAAATTCATTGTTTATGCACCACACCCAGTGCTCCATGCAATATGTGCCCTCCTTAATACCCACCACCAGGCTTATCCAACCCCCCACCCCGTACCCTCCAAAACCTTCAGTTTGTTTCTCAGAGTCCATGGTCTCTCATGGTTTGTCTCTCTCTCTGATTTCCCCCATCTCACTTCTCCTCTCCATATCCCAATGTCGGTGTTATTCCTTACATTCCACAAGTAAGTGTATTTTTTTCTTTGTGTTTTGCTATGTAGCAGGGATAATGCAATGTAGTTATGTCTTTGGTAGGCTTGAAAATATTACAGTTTAAACAGATGTTTCTGTTTTTTTTTATAGCTTGTTCTAACTTGTCAAACTTTTAAAATATCTATTTTAGGAATTACTGGGCTTATTCTTCTTATGAAATAGCATATGTGTTTAGAAAAGCAAGCTAACTTATATTCTGGGCTAATCACACCAATGGGAAGCTGACAGCTATACTAGAGTCCAGACATCCCTACCACTTCTGAGTTTTTATTTTAATTACACACTATTATCTATAAAAAAATGACTGATCTCATTCATAGCAATTGGGCAAAATCAAATCCGGAAGATCAGAAGCTTCCACTTCTTATGTAATAGTTAGGGTAACAGTGATTTATCATCAAATCCAAATCAAGGTAATTCTGAGTGTGAAAAGTGATGTTTAAAATAATTAAAGTGTTATCCATATGTTCTTTATGCCCAGTGTAAATTTTATCACTTCTCACCTCTCCTCAAGTTTAGTACTCTTTCTTCTTCAGTGTGTAATCCAGAAGTTACGCCCATCCAAAGAATTTTAAAAAATTTTCAGTATTAGAATTTCCCTTTAATTCTTTATTAGAGTTTCCATTTATCTTCCGAGTGCTCCATTTTTTTTTCAACCATTGTATCTTGCTTGTATTGAATATAGACGTTTCCTGACTTTTGATGGTTCAACTTACATTTTTTTTTAACTTTATGATGATTGAAAAGTGATATATAGTCTCTAGAAATCATACTTGGGATTTTGAATTTTGATCTTTTGCCAGACTAGTGATGTGCAGTATTATACTCTCCCATGATGCTGTGCAGTGGCAGCTCCCGGTCAGCCACACGATCACTAGGGTAAATAACTAATACACACTTATAGCCATTCTGTACATGTGCAGCTGTTCTGTTTCTTACTTTCAGTACAGTATTCAATAAATTACATGAGATAGTCATTACTTTATATTAAATAGGATGTGTGTTAGATGATTTTGCCTAATTGTAGGCTAATGAAAGTGTTCTGAGCATGTTTAAGATAGGCGAGCCTGAGATACAATATTTGGTAGGTTAGATGTATTAAAGGCATTTTCAACTTGGGATATTTTTAATGTCTGCTGGGTTTATTGGGATGTAACTCTATCAAGGAAAATATGTTTATATTCTCTTGAATATGAGTTTCTTATCTCTTGGCAGGTTTTGTAGTTACAAAAAATTATATCTTGTATATTGTTTTTTAAAGTACAATGAAGTTTGAATATCTACATCTGTATATATCTTAACCTTTTAATTTATTATTTTTCCTTTTACTCCATGTTTTCTTGACTTTAGTAGTTCTTTCATTGAATTTTAATTTCAGTAGTTTTACTTTTTAAAAATTCTTGAGTATAGTTGACACAGGTTACATTTCAGTAATTATATTTTTAATTTCCACTAAAATCTTATTCTCTACCTCTTTTTCTCCCATAGAAGTCTTGGCTGTAATATTTCTTAGATTTCTCTTGTGCTGTTGATTTTCTTTGAATGTCTGGTGATGCGTGGTTGATCATTCTTACTTGTTAATGGGGAAGTTTTATTAACATAACTCACTGATGTAGCTTTCCTTTGCCTTGTATACCTCTATGTCTGCCTGAGTATAAACTTTTGAGTAGGGATGTTGACTGGTAGATAGGCTTGAATTTAAGTTATGTGCTGTATAATGGACAGTTCTGGTGCTTTCCTTTGGAGTGTAAGGCTTTCAAGAAAAAAAAAAATCCCTCTAAATTCTTTAGGGATAGGCTGTATTGCATGGTATTTCTGCCACTTGTTTGAAAGTGAGAGTAGGAGGGACTTAGCCAGCTGTTCAGTAGTTAGCCCTTCATTTAAATATCCTCAATACTACTGTACAACCTATTTTTGCCTTCCATGCCTCCATGTTATGATGCTAGATCCTTTCAGGGTCCTCTCAGGCAAGATAGACCTACCTTCTGTACAGCCCTCACCTCTATCTCCAGCTTTGTCTACACATATCGTTACCCCAGTAATCCCATCTGCATCGTGTCTTCTTTAAATCCATGAAACACTGTAGACTGCTCAGAGCTTATTGTTTGCTCCACTTTCCTACCTCATTCACCTTTTGCTATTATCCTGCCTTTTCCACATTTTTAGATTTGTTGTTTCAGTGTGATTTGAAAGGGAGAAAGGAAAATGTTTGTACTCCGGCTGCCTTCTTTCCTCAGTAGTAACATTCATTTTGAAGGATATGTTATTTAAATATTTATGCTTTTTGCTTTTTTGGTTTGATTTTAAAGAATTTTAGGGGCGATGAAAGGTTGAGTATCTTCTGGTCCCCTGCCTCCCCATTATGTGTTATAAATTCTGTCATGACTGAATATTGAACAGATCCAATAAAAAAGTTGAATAACCGATTCAACATGAATGACCTACTATGATGAAAGCATGATGAAGTTATATAACAAAATATGAAAATTTTGTGACAAATTTGTGTTCTGGCAAAATAGAAACAACTAAAAACCAACTTACAGCATCCATATGAAAACAATATATGTTTTAAATGAGTTTTACTTAAAATAATCTTTAGTTTTGCCTCATTTTATAGATAGGGAACCAGGAAAGAATAGCGGGAATGGTTTAGAAGCTGGTGTTCTTAGAGCAAAGAGGCATGAGGAGGAGTAAAGTAAGAGAACTGACAGATGATGGGGAAGGAGGGCACTGCAAGGCGGAGTATAAAAGGAAAAATATCTGGTCTTCTGCCTCCTGCTTCCTTTGGCATGGAGGAAATTTGGAGGTAGTCGTGAACACTTAAAACTCAAAACTGCAACAGAAAACCAAATTTGGGTTTCTTTAGATGCTCTTGAGTATAAATAATGTGGATTCATGACTTGTCCTTAGTCAGAAGGTAGCTGTCTACTTTTTATACCAGTGGAGCGTTTATGTGAACTAGTTTGGAGGTCCAAACCTTTCTTAACACTTCCTAATTAGGCTGAAATTCCATCATGGGATTTGTGCTGACCTCATAAATAATGAATGTGAAATTTAATTTTCCAGTCACAGGTGCCTGGTCAAGGTTACAGACAATTTATGTATCTTTGTAGGAAAGTCTGTGACATGTAACCATTGTTCCAGTGCTGAAATGCATGGGGCCTAGTGTAGAGCCTGTTTTTATGCCATGGTTGAAAACTTCTGAAAGCTTTTGTTTCTTTGAACACTGTAGAGACCAGTCAGGTGCATTACTGCCTGACCCACAACAGTTTTGCAGAATTTCTGTATATTTCTTGACTTGGTTGGATTGTTTGCTTTTCTTATCTCTGGAAATACTTGAGTAAAATAAAAACAGTAAGCACAGTAGCCACATTTGGTTTCTGTTTCTAAACATATTGAAACCAGTAATAATCAAAGAAGATAACTAATGATTGATCAAAGACAAAAATAGATATTACTGATATGTTACATTTTTCTGTTGTTTGAAAATCACCTATGATGCACCTGTGAACAATTGGAGAGAAAATGTCTTTAAAAAATTAACTTCCTTTATATGGCTATCTAACCTTCCAAAAATAAAGTGACCCAAACATATAGCTTTTATGAAAATTACAATATGGCTTTTTAAATTATAATACCTGGCAATTAGCAACACATAATACAAAGTGCTCCTGCCTGAAAATTTTATATTTAATTTTGATCTTGCAGCATTACACTTTAATTGTATAGTCTCACACCATCAAAAATAAGTTTAAAAATGCATGTTTTCATTTTTACATATGGTAAAACTTTCTCAAGAAAATTAAAATACTGTTATCTTTTCATTGAATAATAAATATGGGGTTCCCTCTGATGAAATTAATATAACCTATACTACTCAGTAGAGAACAGAAATGTTAAAGAATACATTAAAAAATGGCTAAGAGTACTTCATTACCAAACCAATTCTGCAGTTTCCAAAGACTTATGGAAAATATTATTCACCTCTTGGGGAAAACCTTTGGCAGAAAGCTCAGTTTTGCTTGGCATTCTGTTTGCATCTGTTTAGTGTCTGGTTAGCCTGTTCTTAATGTCAGTTGTATATATACTCTCCTCGTGTTGTGGAAGAAACTTTAGTTCTCAACCCATATTTATTTTTCTACTGATATTTAATCTGTATGTTGAGTTTAAGTTTTTGGATTCCACTGTGATAGTTTAAATGTGTACTGTTTGCAGTAGTGACAATTCCCAAGTAATTGAATGGGATTTTGGAGTTTTGCTGCTGCTTCTATTATAGGCTCTTTGTTTAAACATCCCCATGGTGTAAAATAAGGACATCCTATGAAGTATGGTTATGTTGCTGATGTGAAATGAACCTTTTCAAATTCTCAGACATTTAATAGCATGACTGCAGAATGCATATTAAAAATTTTCTAGGTAAAAGGGATAGAATGAATGAAAAAAAGATGGAGAAAAACAAAAAAAGATAGTAGTAAAATTTAGTAAATAATGTTACCTACAAAATCTATTTATGTGTAATGAAAGATGAAGCATAAATCTCATTATTAAGCCTTTTCTTGGAAATTTTGGTGCCTGAATAAAATTATTCCCACTTTATACTGCCTTGCTTTTTAATTACTGAAAGTTTGATTATCTAAAATAACCATTGCTCTCTCTAAAATGAAGTCAATGATCTAACATATAAGAGAATATTAAGGAGTATAAATTCATAATATTTATGTTAATATTGAGATGATAAATTTAAAAGAGAAAAGCCATTAAAATTGGATGACTGTTACTTCAAATCATCAAGTGTTATTAGCATAAATGTAAATATAAATGTAAAAGTTAGATTTGGCATCTATTTAATTGATACTAGAGGGAAGTATATGATGTGCATATATGAGTCTATGTTTTTCCTTGACATATGGCTTGACCCCTGGTTTATCTCAGAGTGGAATTTATAGTTGCTGAGTTGTGCTGTTTCACCATCATTTTTGATATTATACTACAATTTCAACTTCTGTTATAGGGAGAATTTCATTCTTAATTATACAGTGACTTTTCCTTAGTCTTTTTAAATTTAGAGCCTGGATTGTCATTGTCTAATTACCTCCACAAGTTGTATCATGTGAGTTATTCTTCTCACTAACACTTCAGGGTTTCTTGCATCAGAGAACACATTTCATTTGAGTTTATCCTTTTACGGTACCTGATCCGTAGTAGAGGTTATACTTAAATAATTTTGACAGGACTCTTTAATTAAATTCAAAGCATCATTCGCCTTCCTTCCAAATATAAAGTGTATCTTTGAATGGTGGTGGACCTTGGGAAGGAACTATGCATTTATATTTGCCTACTTCGTGATTTTTTTAATTTCCACAATTAATAGGTTATTATTATTCCTACTATAAAAATGAAGAAATTAATATTTAAGAGAGTAGGTAACCAGTCCAAAATTGTACAGGCTAGTCAAATGTGGAAATGGGATTTGAAGCTAGGTCTTCCTGACTCTAAAGACTTTACTTTCAACTGCTAACATGCCAACTTCCTACCAAAAAAAAAAAAAAAAAAAAAAAAAAGAAAACGAAAAAGAAAAAAACAAAAGCCTGATTTCAAGCTTTACTACCACCCTCCCCTCAAAACCTTCAGTTTGTTTCTCAGAGTCCACAGTCTCTCATAGTTCCTCTCCCTGTCTGATTTCCTTCACCTCACTTCTCCTCTCCTTCACCCAATGTCCTCCGTCTTATTCCTTATGCTCCACAAGTAAGTGAAAACATATGATAATTGGCTCTCTCTGTTTGACTTATTTAACTCAGCATAATCTCCCTACTCCCATCCATGTTGATACAAAAGTTGGGTATTCATCCTTTCTGATGGAGGCATAATATTCCATTGTATATGTGGACCATATCTTCTTTACCCATTCATTTGTTGAAGGGCATCTTGGCTCCTTCCAGTTTGGCAATTGTGGACATTGCTGCTATGAACATTGGGGTACACATCGCCCTCCTTTTCACTATGTCTGTGTCTTTGAGGGAAATACCCAGTAGTGTAATTGCAAGGTCATAGGGTAGCTCTATTTTTAATTTCTTAGGGAATCTCCACACTGTTTTCCAAGGTGGCTATACCAACTTGCATTCCCACCATCAGTGTGAGAGGGTTCCCCTTTCTCTATATCCTCTGCAAAACTTGTTGTTTGCTGTCTTGTTAATTTTGGCCTTTCTAACTGGTGTAAGGTGATATCTCAATGTGGTTTTGATTTGAATCTCCCTGATGGTGAATGATGATGAACATTTTTTCATGGGTCTGTTAGCCATTTGTATGCCTTCTTTGGAGAAGTGTCTGTTCATGTCTTCTGCCCATTTTTTGATGTGATTATCTGTTTTTTGAGTTTGAGTTGGAGGAGTTCTTTGTAGATCTTGGATATCAGCCCTTTGTCGGTAGTGTCATTTGCAAATATCTTCTCCCATTCCGTGGGGGTGCCTCTTTGTTTTTTCGACTGTTTCCTTGGCTGGGCAGAAACTTTTGATCTTGATGCAGTTCCACAAGTTTATTTTCATTTTTGTTTCCTTTGCCTTTGGAGATATGTCTTGACAGAAGTTGCTGTGGCTGATGTCGAAGAGGTTACTGCCTATGTTCTCCTCTAGGATTTTGATAGATTCCTGTCTCACTTTGAGGTCTTTTATCCATTTCGAGTTTATCTTTGTGTATGGTGTAAGAGAATGGTCAAGTTTCATTCTTCTATACATAATTGCCCATTTTTCCCAGCACCATTTATTGAAGAGATAAATGTCTTTTTTTCACTGGGTATTTTTTCCTGCTTTGTTGAAGATTAATTGACCACAGAGTTGTGGGTTCATATCTGGGCTCTCTACTCTGTTCCACTGGTCTATGTGTTTGCTTTTGTGCCAGTACCATGCTGTCTTGGTGATCACAGCTTTGTAGTAAAGCTTGAAATCAGGCAACATGATGCCCCCAGCTTTGTTTTTCTTTTTCAACATTTCCTTATTAATTCAGGGTCTCTTCTGGTTCCATACAAATTTTAGGATTTTTAGTTTCAGCACTTTGAAAAATCCTGGTGGAATTTTGATCGTAATGGCACTGAAAGTATAGATTGCTCTAGGCAGTACAGACATTTTAACAGTGTTTATTCTTTTGATCCATAAGCATGGAATACTTTTCCATCTTTCTGTGTCTTCTTCAGTTCCTTTCATGAGTGCTCTGTAGTTCCTTGAGTACAGATCCTTTACCTCACTGGTTAGGTTTATTCCTAGGTACCTTATGGTTCTTGGTGCTATAGTAAATGGAATCGATTATCTAATTTCCCTTTCTATGTGTTCATTGTTAGTGTATAAGAAAGCAATTGATTTCTGTACATTGATTTTGTATCCTGTGACATTCCTGAATTGCTGTATGAGTTCTGGTAGTTTGGGGGTGCAATCTTTTGGGCTTTCCATATAAAGTATCATGTCATCTGTAAAGGAGAGAGTGACTTCTTCTTTACCAATTTAAATACTTTTATTTCTTTTTGTTTTCTGGTTGCTGTTGCTGTACTATGTTGAACAACAGTGGTGAGAGTGGGCATCCTTGTTGTGTTCCTGATCTCAAAGGGAAGGCTGTCAGCTTTTCCCCATTGAGAATGATATTCTCTGTGGGTTTTTGGTAGTTTGTCTTTTAAGGAGTTTGTCCATTTCATCTAAATTGTTTATTTTATTGGCATAAAGTTGTTAATATTCTCTTATTTTAATTTCTGTAGAAACTCTAGTGATGTCATCATCCTCAGTGCTGATATTGGTAAATAGGATTTTATGTATTTTTTTTTGGTTGATCTAACTAGAAGTTTATCAATTTTATTGCTCTCAAAGAACTAGCTTCGATTTCATTGATTTTTCTCCATTTTTCCCATTTTCGATATCATTGATTTTTACTCTGATATTTATTGTTATTTTCTCTTGCTTACTATGGTTTTCATTCATTATTCTCTCTCTCTCTCTCTCTCTCACTACGGTAGAAGCTAAGGTCATTGTTTTGAAAACTTTCTTTTTACATAATACAGACACTCAGTACTATGTTTCTTCGTAGACTCTGCTTTGACTGAATCACATAAATTTTAGTATGTTGGTTGTAATTTTTATTCAGTTCAAAATGTTTTCTAATTTCTCTTTTTATTTCTTCTTTGACATTTGAATTATTTAGAAGAGTGTTACTTAGTTTCCAGATGTTTTGAGGTTTTCCTGCTATATTTTTGTTACTGTTTTCCAACTTAGTGCTATTGTCAAAAAACATACTTTATACAATTTGTATTCTTTTAAACTTATTGAGATTGATTTTATTCCCCCAAATGTGCTCTACTTGAATAGAATGTGTATTTAACTGTTGTTGGGTGGAATATTTTATAAATGTCAATTAGATTAAGTTGCTTGATAGTATTGTACAAGTGTTGTGTATGCTTACTGATTTTCTGCCAATTTATTCTACTAGGTACTTAGTTTTACTTAGGGTTTGTAATCTGAGTGTAATTTCAGTTTTATTGATTTCTCATTCTAGTGCTGTCAGTTTTTGCTTAAGGTATTTTAGAGCTCTGTTATTAGGTACATAAATGTTAAAAATTGGTATGTCCTCTTGATTAATTAACTTCTTTATCAGTATGAAATCACTTTATCTCTGGTGATATTTTTGCTATAAAATACTGATATTAATATAACTACATCAGTATTTTTAAAAATATTTTATTTATTTATTTGACAGAAAGAGATCACAAGCAGACAGAGAGGCAGAGAGAGAGAGAGAGAGAGAGAGGAAGGAAGCAGGCTCCCTGTTGAGCAGAGAACCCAGTATGGGGCTCGATCCCAGGACTCTGGGATCATGACCTGAGCTGAAGGCAGAGGCTTTAACCCGCTGAACCACCAGGCTTTAACCTGGTGCTGAACCAGGCATTCCTACATCAGTATTTTTTTAAAAAAAAGATTTTATTTATTTATTTGACAGACAGAGAAATCACAAGTAGGCAGAGAGGCAGGCAGAGAGAGAGGAGGAAACAGGCTTCCTGCTGAGCAGAGAGCCCGATGTGGGGCTTGATCCCAGGACCCTGGGGTCATGACCTGAGCCAAAGGCAGAGGCTTTAACCCACTGAGCCATTCAGGCACCCCTACATCAGTATTTTTAAAAAAGATTTATTTATTTGACAGAAAGAGAGACAGAGAGAGGGAACACAAACTGTGGGAGTGGGGAAGGAGAAGCTCCCCACCAAGTAGGGAACCCGATGTGGAGCTTGATTCCAGGACCCTGGGATCATGACCTGAGACCAAGGCAGGTGCTTAACCACTGAGCCACCCAGGTGCCCCCAACTACATCAGTATTATTTTAATTAGTTAGCATGACATATCTTTTCCATTCTTTTCCTTTTATTTCTCTTAATATTTTAAGTGGGTTTCTTATAGGCAGCATATACTTGATTCCTCCTTTTTTACCTAATAAGAAATGCTCATTTAAAATTTTTTTAGGGGCACCTGGGTGGTTCAGTGGGTTAAAGCCTCTGCCTTTGGTTTGGGTCCTGATCCCAGGGTCCTGGGATCTAGCATCAGGCTCTCTGCTTATCAGGGAACCTGAATCCCCCTCTCTCTGCCTGTCTCTCTGCCTACTTGTGATCTCTCTCTCTCTGTCAAATAAATAAATAAAATCTTAAAAAAATGTTTTTAAATTGGGAATATTTATGCCATTTACATTTAATGTTATTATTGATGAGTTTGGGTTTATAGCTACCATCTTGCTATTTATTTTTTATTTTTTCCATTTTTTTCTCTTTTTCCTGAGTTTTGAATTCTATTTTTTATTCCGTTGTACCTCCTTTATTGGCTTATCAGCTGTAACTTTTTGTTTGTCATCTTAGTAATTGGTTTAGATTTATAGTATATATCTTTAACTTAAAACAATTTTATGTTAAAATAATAGTATTATATTACCTCATGAATAATATTGGTAACTTGCGAGTTTGCTTCCACTTTTCTCCTGGCCTTTGTGCTATTTTCATATATTTTACTTATTATTATTTTTTAAAGTTTTTATTTAAATTCCAGTTAGTTAACATACAGTGCAATATTAATTTCAGGTCTACAATAGAGTGATTCAACACTTCCATACATACAACAGCTAGTGCTCATCCCAACAAGTGCACTACTTAAACCCCCTCATCTACTTAATGTTCTATATGCCACAATCCATTGTTAATGTTTTTACTTTAAACACTTCTTTTAAAGAGATTTAAATAATGATTAAGTCTTTTATATTTACCCAGGACCCTGAAACCATGATATGAGCCAAAGGCAGATGCTTAATTGACTGAAGCGCCCAGGTGTCCCCAGACTTTTTTCTTTATATATTTCAGTTTGGATGACTTCTATTGATGTACTTTCAAATTTACTAATCTTTCTTCTTGCAATGTTTATCTCTGTTAATCCCATTCAGTGTATTTCTTTTTTTTTTTTTTATCATAGACATTGTAGTTCTAATTTCTAGAAATTGTATTTCAGTCTTAAATATCTTCTAGGTTTTTGCATTGCATGCTTAGTCTTTCCTCTAGCTATTTGAACATATGGAATACAGCTGTTATAGCTATTCTAATGTTCTTGTCTACAAATTTTATCATCTGTGTAATTTCCAGGTTGGTTTTGATTCAATTTTTTTTCCCTCATTATTGGTCATATTGGCCTATTTTTGCATGCTTGATAACTTCTGATTGGATGTCAAACATTGTGAATTATATCTGCTGGGTACATCCTTACCAAAAGTGGAAGTCCTATAAATTTTCATATAGTTTTAAATACAAAATACCACAATAATATCAGAATCAAAAGATCCCAAAGTGAAAATGAAAGAACAACAAAATTTTGGCTCAATGTTATTTACCTAGAAGCCAGCAAAATGCAGCAAGCAGGTCAAATTCAACCCAAGGCCTGTTTTTGTACAGCATGGGGGCTAATGTTGGTCTTTACATTTTAAAAAATTTATAAAAGAGAGAAATAAAAACTCAATAGAGATTGTATGCAACCCACAAAGCCTAAATATTTACTTTGTTCCTATAGGAAAGATTTGAAAAAAAAAATCCTAAAAGGTCTAAGTTTACTAGTAAATTATTACAAAGTATAAATTAGTTGTGTCATTGAAAAAATTTCATCCTTCAGTTTTTGAGAAAATAGAAACTTTTCTTTCTGATGTGAATTATGAAGGAGGAATATTCTTTTACTTTCTCTTGGCACTTCTCTACCAGTCTTCCAGCTTTGTCAGTAATATTATTTCTCTTTGTCAAAGTTTAAAACATTCAAATTATATTCTCTAACAAATTACTATAGTTGTTTAAGTAGATTTATTTAAATTGATTCAATGCCCACCAATACTTTATTTTATTTTATTTTATGCTTTTCCATTTCTGAATCCCTTATTTCAGGTAGGACTTCAGTTTTCATAAAGGTATTGTAGAAATTATATTTCTTATGATTTTGTGTGCTTAATAAAGTCAGTTGCCTGAATCTCAAAAGAAAATTTGAATGAGTTAAAATATTAAAGTCATATTCTCTTTCTCTCAGAAGATTTTGGTCATTGTTCCATTGTCTTATGGAAATTGCTGTGAAGAGGTATGGAGTTAGTCTAATTCCCATGATTAGAAAAAATATATTATTTTTCCCACCTGGATCATGATGAATTAGGAAATTATCATTTATTATAGTTCAGAATGCTTTTTTCTGTTCCATTTGTTAGATTAAATTTATCTGTTAAGTCATTTTGTTTATCCCTCATGTCTATTAACTTACTTATAATTTCTTTAATAATGCATTTGCTTTAATTCATTAACTTATCTACCAACTTATTTATTTATTCAACATAGGTTCCACACATATAGATTAACAACAGTTAACAACAACAACAAAAAAATCTCTGCCCCCTTGGACTTTGCTTCTGGTACAGGGAGAAATACAATAAGCTAATAAATGAATAAAAATGCCTTGCAGGTGGTGATATGAGAGTGTTGTGGAGAGAATAAAGCAATCATAAGCTAGCAGTACATGTTGAGGGGGTTTAGGAGTTCCTGTTTTTTTTTTTTGTTTTTTTTTTTTTCAGGAGGTGTCTCCAATGAAGTAATTTTTGAATAGGTTCCTGAAGAAGGTAAGTTGTTAGCTAAGTGGGTATCTGGGAAGAGAATTCCAGGCAGAATCTTGAAGACTGTGAGCCAGTCTGTCAAACAGAAAACATGGCAAGTCTATTCTATTTGACAAGCAAAGAGGCCACTGTAGTTAGAGCAAAGTTTGCAATGGTGAAATGGAAGAAGATGAAGTTAGAGTGGGTAGCAAGTGGTGAAATTGTGAAAATGACTTTGAATTTTACTCTAAGATGGAAAGACATTAGAAGATAAATTCATTTCCTGTTGCTGCGTAGCAAATTATCACAAATTAAGTGGCTTAAAACAACACACACATTTATTATCTCACAATTTGAGTGGGCCAGGATTCTTGGCATGGTTTGAATATGTTTTATGCTTCAGGGTCTCACAAGACTTTATTCACTGTATTGGCCAGGCTGCTTCCTCAGCTGGAGACTTGACTGGGGAAGAATCCACTTCCATGCTCATTCAGGTTGTTGCCAGAATCCGTTTCCTCATGATTGTATAACTGAGGGGCCCAGCTTTTTCCTGGCTGTTAGCTGAAGTTAACTCAGATCCTAGAAGTCACATGCAGTTCCTGGAGGCTCTTGCAGTTCTTTGCCATATGGTTGGTTACTTCTTCAAGCCTAGAAGGAGAGTCACAAATACCTATTACAGACACATGATGCAAGGTCTCAGAGGATAAATCTCAACACAGCCATGACATGAAAATTCTTTTAATGTTACCATTGTTCTTTAAAAGATGACATAGAAATCTCATTGACAAATCAATTAGTTTTTGAATTTTTTAGAAACTTCTGTTGTTTTAAAAATAGAGAGATTGTAGGGGTGCCTGGATGGCTCAGTTGGTTAAGCATCTACCTTCAGCTCAAGTTGTGAACTCAGCATCCTGGGATCGAGCCCCGCATCAGCTTTCTGGTCAGTGGTGAGCCTGCTTCTCTCTCTTCCTCCACCTCTCCCCAGCCTCTGTTCTCTCACTGACTTGCTCTATCTCAAATAAATAAATAAAATCTTAAAAAAAAAAAAAAGAGAAATAGATTGTAATGACTGAAAGAGGCATATGAAACATGGGTTTGTTAGGTTGTTAGGGAGTAATATTGAGCTGGACAATTTCTAAAAAAAAGCCACGTGTGTCCTTTAATCATGGATATTTTTTTCTTTGTGTACATTGAGTATTCTGATACTGGATGTCAGTAGTTATGCATTTCTTAAGACTTGGAAAGAAATTTGCAATTTTTTAAAATGTACAGGATTATGCTGCCAGGGGCTCTAAGACTAAGTAGAATTTTGTCTTAGAGGCAGTCTTTTTTCCTGAAAGGGAATAGGTTAATAAGTCCTTTTGGTCATTGTTACAGGATAAATCATTGTTCTTTTGGTAGCTCTGGAATTTGGAGAAATAATCCAAACCAGACACTTCAGAGTAGGGTGTTATGTATTCTGTTCAAAACTGAAAATCTGATATGACTGGACAGAAGTCTATATGGAAGAGAAGTGGTCCTGAAGAGCTTAGGATTGATAGGAGGGGAAACTTATTGCTGGAAGACACAAGTATCACTGAGTTTTAAAATATTTGTCTTGAATCTAACCATCTTACCAATTTTTAAAATTCTGGTCATAGTCACTATTATTATACAGTCTTATTAACAAAAGGAGATGGTTTATCTCTTCTTATGCAATATTTATGCATTATAAGTTACAAGACAATTTTGAATAACAACAGTGATGAGGATATCCCTCTTTAGACTCTGGTTTTACTTAAAACTGCTTTAGCTCTTACTTTTTTTTGGGGGGGGGGTAGGTCAACTTTGTGTCATATAGTTTCCTTTGATTAATCTTTCCTCATTTATCCACATAATTTTTACCACGATAGTGAAAAATACTGTCAAACTGGTACATATTATCTCCCTATAATTGTATATTGGTATTATAATCAGAAGAACAATGCTTCCCTCAGGTTGTCATTTATAGAATTTATCTACATACCTTGTAGTTTTAGCTATTGATGAAGCAGTGTGTTATAGTAGAAAGACATTAGATGTAGAATTAGAAAATATCAGCACTGGCCTTTGACCCATCATTTATTAGCTGCATAAACTTAGATAAGTCAGTTACTTTCTCTGAGCCTTCGTTTTCTCATTTAAAAGTGGAGATAGTATTGTGTTATTTATCTCATAGCTTTGTTTCTAGGCAAAAAATTTAAAATAATCTTTCTGAAAATATTTAAACTGCAAAACACTGAATCCATAATTAGGGTGACTATTCATTCCCAGGGAAGACTTGTTTATGTCTGTTACCCTGGCTTAGTTTTTAGAAGCACCTCTCTCACTCTTAAAAGTCCTAATTTGAATAATAGGTTTTGTCACCCAAAATGTCATTGTTACTTTCTTTATACCTGTCTTCCTGGGTAGACTGAAAACTGACTGATGGTTTTCCAGTTTTGGGTCACCTATAACACCTAGCCCAATACCTTTTACTTAGGGCTCTTAACCTTTGAATTAATGAATATTTTTAAATAGGTATTGAAAGCTGTGATAGTTTTTTGTGATGAGCATTATTAGCATTACCTTGGCTGATATCAGAACTTAAAATAGGTTGAGTGGGAGGAACTTATGGCTATATAATATGCTGCTTTTTACAACTTGTGAGCCAAGTATAATTTAGAGATGTATCTGCAATGAACTAGAAAATATGCTTTTAGAGTCATTAATTTGGTTAAAAGACCTGTAAAACACATAGTGAGTCTGTGACCTGTGCTGACAAATAGAACTCCTGAAAAGAATATCATTAAGATCAGAAATGAAGAGATAATGATATTATCTCACTTTCTGTGGTTGGTATGAATAGTTTTAAGGACTTATTTTTTTGAACCAGCAGATTTAAGGTTCTTTTGAGCTTTTATGCATGACTTGCTAGGTTATTACTATCTTCTTCTCTGTAGATCTTGAAAATTTTAGGCATTACTTCCTTACTCAGTCTGAGAAATATGCATTCTGGGTCATATCTTGAAGCATTTATGTTTGGAGAACCAACAGTCAGTTACTTTAGAGAAGATTTTGTGTTTAATAATGTCAAGAACATGATATAATCAAGAGATCTATCTTAGAAACTTTGAATTTAGGTTAGAATGAAAGAAAACAATTTGTCTTTTAAATGTTCACAAAAAAGGAGGAATAATCCAAAATCAAATACTTGAGTTGCTGCATTGACAAAGTAACTTCTTGGATTTTTATTTTTATTTATTTAATTTTATTTAATTTTATTTTTGAGCAAAAAGAATCCAAGAAAAATGTGGGCCTTTTTTTCAGGATCATTAAATGGCAGTGAAGTAGTCAGACCTATAAACTCTCCAATAATGTGGAAACAATTACTTGATGGTAGGAAAAAATGAATGTCTCGTCATTATTGCAGCATCTTAACTTGCTAAATTAAATAGATTGAAAAATATTTTTTTAAACCTCACCTTTATGTATATACTTCACTCTTAGGAAAGAGAAATTGCTGTTTACTTCATCTTTTTGAATGTAATTTTTTTTAAGGAACTGGAGATTTTAATTTACTGCAAAGCTTGTTACTGCTGTAGGTTTGTTAGTTGTGGAGGTGATGTATATTAAAGACTTAGGCAGCTTGTCCAGCTAATTATACTCTTGCTGTGTTTGAACAGAACTATGGAGAAAAACTGCTTAAATGCCTTTTGTATTTTTTTTTTTTTTTTTTTTTTTTTTTGGTAACAGTCACTTTGTAGGTATGATAAGAAAAAAAAAGTGCCCATTACTTTTCAGATTGCTTTTAAATTTACAGTAGCATTGAAACAATATATACTATGACACTTAGAGAAACCTAATATTTGAATAGTGACTGTGATTTTTTTTTGAAAGATATGAGATGAAACATTAGTGTACCTTTTCTCCTTGTTTTCACAAACATATAAGAAATACACTTGGGGTGCCTGGGCGGCTCAGTTGGTTAAGCGGCTGCCTTCAGCTCAGGTCATGATCCCAGGGTGCTGAGCATTGGGCTCCCTGCTTAGTGGAGAGCCTGCTTCCACCTCTCCCTCTGCCTGCCACTCTGCCAACTTGTGCTCTTTCTATTTCTCTGTCAAATTTGTAAATAATATCTTAAAAGAAAAAGAAATATACTTTGGGGGGTACCTGGGTGTCTCAGTCATTAAGCATCTGCCTTCAGCTCAGGTCATGATCCTAGGGTCCTGGAATTGTCAGGCTCCCTGCTGGGTGGGAAGCCTGCTTCTCTTTCTCCCACTCCCCCTGCTTGTGTTCCCTCTCTTGCTGTCTCTCTTTGTCAAATAAATAATATCTTTAAAAAAAAGAAATACATCTTGGAAAAATATATACAAAAAGTAAATTCTTAAAACCAAAGTAGAATGGTGGTTACCAGGGACAGGACAGAGAGGAAAAGGGGATATTGTTTAATGTGTATAGAGTTTCAGTTCTGCAAGATGAGAAAGTTCTGGAGATCTGTTTTGCAACAATGTGAGTATATTTAACACTACTGAATTATACATTTAAAAAGGTTAAGATGGTATATTTTAAGTGATTTTTTTTTTTTAATCACAGTAGTTATTAGAAGCAACTTCTCACCTGGTCAATGTAGTCTGTTTTCTGTAAATAAACTTTCTGAATGAAAAATGTACCCAGAAATCTACAATAAAGAAGCCTAGCAATATTTATGGCTCACTGTCTTAGTGAATGATGTTTTCCTTGGAAGTCATAATAGTAGGGTGCCTAGGTGGCTCAGTTGGTTAAGCATCTAACTCTTGGTTTCAGTTCAGGTCATGATCTCGTTGTGGTGGGATGGAACCCCAAGTCCAGCTTGTGCTCAATGAGGAGTCTACTTGGGATTCTCTCCCTCTTTGCCTCTTCCCCTGCTCATGCTCAAGTGCTCCCTCTCTTGCAAGTAAATAAATAAATAAATAAATCTTTTTTAAAAAGTCATGATAGAGTAGGATAAGAGATCAGTCATTTGAAAAATGTATGTTCAATTGTGATAAAATCAGAACTCTGAGTTAGCTAGATGAACATAGCATTATCATGTCATTATTGTTGCTGACTTGGCATTTTAGGGAAGCTAAGGTAACAATTATATTCTATGTCCTTAATGGTATGCTTAGTTAACAAATGGAAAACATCTCATGCAAAGAGAGATATATAATAGGGATAAAGTCGTTAAGGAAGCATACTCATAATACTCATTTACCCCTTTGTCCAGTAATACTAATCTCTTACATGAAGTCTTTCATTTTAACTTTTAACATGCACAAGAGTCACCTCATTTGTTTGAAATTCTCTCCGCCCCCTCCACTTATAGTGGCTGAAATGGCTGAAAATAATCGCTGACTGACTAGTAAATGATGGAACATCAGCTGTGTCGTAACAGTTCGCTATAACTAAATGTGAGTAATGTGGATCACATCTCAGGAATATTAACATCATATTGTGATGTAATGATTTATAAAAAAAATACGTATATGGTGTTGACTAAGAAGAAGAAGAAGAAGCTATTAAGCAACCGAAAGCATTTAATTAGGGTCCTTGGGATCACAATCTGAGAGACACAGACACCTGAAATTAAAAGTGTGAGTGGAGTGCAGGCTTATAAAGGCAAAAATCATAGGTCTATATAATTTGTTTTGGAAGAATTATGATTGGTTCTGGCAGAGTTTAAACTGGATGCCTAATAACACAATTAGCTACTTAGCTACTGATACAGCATTATCTATCTTAGTCCAGAGTAGAAGGATATGTTCTAGGAAGTGGTGGAGTTATAACTGACAAAAGTCAAAAGTTCATGGTGTTGGAGAAATGAAACTGGAGACAGATGGAAGAAAGAGATGTGTATAGACCCAGCCTCTTCAGTGTCCTTTTGACTATTTTAAGTGAATCTCTTGGCAATGGTTACTTAATTTTGAATCATTCACTTTGGTCATACAGATGATCAAAATATAGTTCTCAGACATATTTGGTCTTTATCTACAATTCCTGAATATGCTTCAGAACCATAAAAGTGAAATGAGTATCTTATTATTAATGAAAGTGACTTTTGGACCCCACCCAAGGGCAAAGGCTAATTGCCAGAAGGACCAATCATGTGAGTAGAGGCATGGAACTTCAGTCTGACTGCCTGACCACCAAGGAGGGGAGACAGACTGCAGACTCAATCAACCAAGGACCAAAGACTTAGGCAATTATGACTATGTTATGAAACCTTCATAAAATTAAATAGCTTTTTAGCCTTTTTTTTCTTGAGAGCTTCCATGCTTGGGGAACCAGAATGCTTCTATGTGCCACCAAGCCAGGCCCCAAGCTCCGTGAGGACAGAAGCTCCTTTGAGATCTTGCCCTAAGTATTTCTTCTTTTGGCTATTGATAGGTATTTTTTATAGTATCCTTTAATAAACTGGTAAACATAAATAAGTGTTTCTCTGGGTTCTATGAGCCCTAATAACAAATAATTGAACCTAAGGAGGAGATTGTTGGAACTTCCAATATGTAGTTGATCAATTGGAAGCACAAATAAACAGCCTGGGGCTTACAACTGGCATCTAAAGTGAGAGTTGTAGGGGCAGTCTTGTGGGACTGAATCCTTAACCTGTGTGATCTGGTAGTTTCACCAGCATAGGTAGTGTCAGAATTGAGTTGAATTCTTGGACATCCATCTGGTGTTCAAGAATTGCTTGCTATTGTATGTGAGGCCACCCCCTGTTCCCACACTGAAATTGGTCTTAGGACACCTAAAGCCATGTCATGCCAGTTTGGAGGGGTCATTAGAGAACATTTAGTCTAAATAACCATCTGATGTTTAGTTTTTCTGACAGAAGATTAAGAAAAGTATCTCTACAAACAACAGTATATTCCAAATTAGTTGTCAAGTAGGTTCTTTTGCCCGTTACCTTACATATATTTAATGAATGGGTAAGAGTCCCCAAGTGGGTAGGAAGGGGAACTTACTGCTTGAGGAAAGATCCCATTTCAATCTTAGTTAGCTCTAATCATTAGCCATTTTCCTCACTAGATGACACAAAACCTGTGTTTGCTTAAATTTTTCTTTCTTAGGATAAGCATTCCCAGTGTCCTTACATGTTCTTCATAAGACATTCAAGTCTAAAAAAAATTGATCTTAATTGCTGTCCTCTAAGTATATTCCACTTAAAAGAATGTTTCTTTTTAAAGTGCCTACGGTGTAATACTCAAGGTAACATTGAGTTGTTATAAGTTTAAGGAAGACTATATACTATGTTGGTTTTAGACACTTTTTTCTGTTTGAATTACTGTTGGGATTAGTAATGCTTGAAAAGAATGACAGAACAGAAAATGATCTATGTTAGTAACCAATGTTACCATGTTGTTTTAAAAAATGATTCTTGCTTTATGCTTCGTTTGCTTACTGAAACTGGTCTCTCCGTTGCCAAAACTCCAACCTGGTGGATCTTTTATCATTCTTTCCTGCTATCATAGTAATGTTTATTTTTTCTGATTATAAAATTATCATTAAAGAAAAATTTAAAAATATAGTAAAATTTTAGGAAAAATATGATTCATAATCATTACTCAGAGATAACAATTCATCATTTTAGGTATTCGTAGGTATTTTTAGGTATTTGTACTTTTATAAATGGTATGTGTGTGTATGTATGAAATATATGTAGTAGAGAAGGGATTATATTATAAATACTTTTTTACTTTTTTTCTGTTAAAAATATGTATTATATATAAATATATATCATTATATATTTATATTATATATTGTATGTATAACTATATATATATATTATTAACATATAATGTGTTATTTGCCCCAGGAGTACAGGTCTGTGAATCATCAGGCTTACATATTTCATAGCACTCATCATAGCATACCCTCCCCAATGTCCATAACCCAGCCACCCTAACCCTATCCCCCACCTCCCAGGAACCCTCAGTTTGTTTCATGATATATATACACACACACACACACACACACACGTATATATATACACACACACAAAATATATAATATTTTGTATTATATATAATACAAAAAATATATTCTTTTTTTTTTTTTTTTTAGATTTTATTTATTTATTTGACAGAGAGAGACACAAGGAGAGAGGGAACACAGGGGGGAATCGGAGAAGGAGAAGCAGGCCTCCCATTGAGCAGGGAGTCTGATGCAGGTCTTGATTCCAGGACCCTGGGATCATGACCTGAGCAGAAGGCAGCTGCTTAACCAACTGAGCCACCCAGTCACCCCTGTTAAAATTATATTTTGAACTTTCTTATTTTTAGGATGTATTCCATTTATTTATGAACCTTTTCTTATATACCAGTTTTTCAGTTGTTGTCCTTTAAGTTATTTATATTTTTGTGACCATGAATGATCCCATAATGGACATGTTTATATGCAAATGTTTATCTCTACATCTGTGATTATTTTTTGAATATATTTCTTGAGGGATTATTAGATCAAAATATTTGAACATTTCTTAAGTCTCATAGTAATCTCTAAAAGATAGGGTAACCATGTAGTTGATCAGCCAAACCAGGACACTTTTACCAGGACAAATGCACAACTAACTGGACAGAACTGGAACAACAGGTTCAAACAGAGATTGGACTGAATGAAATGGGAAATAGGATCCTCCTGCTAAAAGAAAATGTGATTATTTCCTTTTAAAGTAAAATTCCTCCAGTGCTACCCCCATTAGAATTTTAAAAATCCCTCAGCATGACTGATTTTTAGTGAAGGTCATAAAAGTGTGTTATAACAATTCATTATTAAACACAAGGATTTTTACTTTCTTACTCATCAGAGGTCTGTTTATGAGTGAATGTATGGCTGCATTTTTAGAAATTATACACATGTCCATATACACACACAATATAAGACCTACAGTGTAACTGCATAAAATGATAAATAGAACTTAATTTGACACATTTCAAAGCATTATTATAAAGAGGAAGCTTGAACTAAGTAAACAACCAACAACTATATAAATAATGAAAGATGAAAGAACTTTATTAATCTGTATTATCTCCCAAATAGAATTAGAAAGAAATTATATCAACTATGGATAGTTTTGGAGAGATAACTTTCACACTGAAAGTGAATAAATTCTTTGGCTTTATTAATAAAAGACTCTTTAAAAGACAGTATAATATTTAAGTAGAAGACAACTATTTTAATGCAGTCTTTTTCTTTAGTCTTTTGCCTTCATTCTACTTCCATTCTGTGATAAAGCATGGTCTTTGACAGAGACAGATATTTAAATACTAATTCTAAAATGGTTGCCATGAACATTCTTGGCACACAGTGATATTCAGTGTATCTAACAGAAGTTCCCTGGGGTCATCTGACCCCCCAAAATAGTATTTTTCATAGGAATTACATAATCACTGATAAATGTTCTCGTTCTAAATTTAATTGTGGAACTTTTATTTTTTGCTATTTATAATATATAAAGAAAGGACTTAGGGTCTATTTTTATGCAATATAATGCTGGAAGTCCTAGCCACACCAATCAGACAAGAAAAATAAATGAAAAGCATCCACATAGCTAAGTAAGAGATAAAAGTTTTACTATAAGCAGATGACATGATACTATATATAGAAAACCCAAAAGATACCACCAAAAAACTACTAGAACTAATAAATTAATTCAGGAAAGTTATAGGGCACAAAATTAATATACAGAAACCTGTTGTATTTGTATACACTAATAATGACCTAGCAAAAAGAGAAACTAAACAAACAATCTCATTTACAATCACACCAAAAATAATAAAATACCTAGGAACAAACTTAACCAAAAAAATGAAAGAAAATATAAATCATAAAATTAGATGTGCAGTAGCAAGAGCACTGGACAAGCAGTGCTAATTTGTTTTCTTTTCTAGTCTGGATGACTTTCATTTTATTTTCTTTGCCTTATTACATTGAATAGAACTTGTAGTACAATGATAAGAGTGATAAGAGCAGTACAGTGATAAGAGCAGGCATCCTTGCCTTTTTCCTGCTCTTGGGGGAATGTTGTTCAGTCTTCTGCCATTATGTATGATGTTACCTGTAGATTTTTCCTAGGTGCTCTTTATCAGTTCAAGAAAATTTCTATTCATTCTATACTTCTGTTCATAGCCTGCTACAAATGATAATGATGATGGTGGTGATGATGATGATTAAAGAATGGATGTTGGGTTTTGTAAAAAAATTTTTCTGAATCTTTTGAAATGATCATATGGTTTTTCTCTTTTCACTTGTTAATAAGTACATTTATTAATATTTGATAAATATTCATGTATTACTGGGATAAGCTTCATTTTGTTATGATGTATTATCCTTTGTATATTTTATTAGCTACATTTTACTAATATTTTGTGGGGATTTTTTATGTATATTATTATGTGTATTTTTATATGTATTTTATGTATATCTGCATTTTGCATATTTTATGATATGTGTGTATATATCTGTAGGTTTTACTTTATTTTTCTTGTATCTGTTTGATTTGTCTTAATGATTGCTCAATTGAAGGAGCTGGAAAGTATTTTTTCCTTTTTCAGTTTTTTAGAAGAGCCTTTCTATCCTTTTACTTTTAATCTCTTTTAGCTATTGAACACCACACTTTAAAAAAAATTTTTTTAAGAACACCACACATTTTTGAGCTCAGTGTTTTACACAGTAGGTTTCTGATCTCACTTTGCACTTTCAGGGTTCTGGCCAGTCCATCATGCCCCATTAAAATGCTGGGTCTGAATGGTTGGTAGTTTTATTTGTAAGGATATAGAGAAGGACACATTTTGGATATAAAGGATAATGGGCTTGGCGGAGTCAAGATGGCGGAGAAGTAGCAGGCTGAGACTACTTCAGCTAGCCGGAGATCAGCTAGATAGCTTATCTAAAGATTGCAAACACCTAAAAATCCATCGGCAGATCGAAGAGAAGAAGAACAGCAATTCTGGAAACAGAAAAACAACCACTTTCTGAAAGGTAGGACCGGCGGAGAAGTGAATCCAAAGCGACAGGCAGATAGACCCCGGGGGGGAGGGACCGGCTCCCGGCAAGCGGCGGAGCAACGGCGCGCGCACAAAATCAGGACTTTTAAAAGTCTGTTCCGCTGAGGGACATCGCTCCAGAGGCTAAACCGCGGTAAAGCCCACGCGGGATCAGCGTGGCCTCAGGTCCCGCAGGGTCACAGAAGGATCGGGGGTGTCTGAGTGTCGCAGAGCTTGCGGGTATTGGAACGGGAAAGCCGGCTACAGAGACAGAGCCGACAGTAAGCTCGCAGCTCGGTGTTACCTTGAACCGGTCGCAGGCTCAGTGAGCTCGGAGCGCGGCCGGAGGTCAGGCAGACGGGAGTAACTGGGCGCTGTCTCTGAGGGCGCACTGAGGAGTGGGGCCCTGGGCTCTCAGCTCCTCTGGGCCGGAGACCAGGAGGCCGCCATTTGTATTCCCGTCCTCTGGAACTCTACGGAAAGCGCTCAGGGAACAAAAGCTCCTGAAAGCAAACCCAAGCGGAATACTCACCCCGGCCCCTGCTAAGGGCGGTGCAATTCCTCCTGGGGCAAGGACATTTGAGAATCACTACAACAGGCCCCTCCCCCAGAAGATCAACAAGAAATCCAGCTGATACCAAGTTCACCTACCAAGGAGTGTGGTTTCAATACCAAGGAGAGCAGCAGAATTCCAGAGGAGGAGAAAGCAAAGCACGGAACTCATGGTATTTCCCTGTGATTATTTTTAGTCTTGCAGTTAATTTGATTTTTTTCTTTTTCATTTTTTTTTTCTAGCCTTCTGGTAAATTTTTCGTTTTTAACTTTTACCTTTTTCTTTTTTAACGTTTTTTAACTAGTTTATCCAATGTATATATTTTTTTCTTTTTTATATTTTTCTTATTTGTTTTCTTTTTTTAAATTCTTTTCCTTTCTTTTTTTTTCTGTTTTCTTTTTTTTTCTTTCTTCCTTTTTGAACCTCTTTTTATCCCCTTTCTACCCCCTCACGATTTGGGATCTCTTCTAATTTGGTTAAAGCATATTTTCCTGGGGTTGTTGCCACCCTTTTAGTATTTCACTTGCTCCTTCATATACTCTTATCTGGACAAAATGACAAGATGGAAAAATTCAACACAAAAAAAAGAACAAGAGGCAATACCAAAGGCTAGGGACCTAATCAATACAGATATTGGTAATATGTCAGCTCTAGAGTTCAGAATGACAATTCTCAAGGTTCTAGCCGGGCTCGAAAAAGGCATGGAAGATATTAGAGAAATCCTCTCGAGAGATATAAAAGCCCTTTCTGGAGAAATAAAAGAACTAAAATCTAACCAAGTTGAAATCAAAAAAGCTATTAATGAGGTGTAATAAAAAATGGAGGCTCTCACTGCTAGGATAAATGAGGCAGAAGAAAGAATTAGTGATATAGAAGACCAAATGACAGAGAATAAAGAAGCTGAGCAAAAGAGGGACAAACAGCTACTGGACCACGAGGGGAGAATTCGAGAGATAAGTGACACCATAAGACGAAACAACATTAGAATAATTGGGATTCCAGAAGAAGAAGAAA
This sequence comes from Mustela nigripes, assembly GCF_022355385.1. Classification (NCBI taxonomy): domain Eukaryota; kingdom Metazoa; phylum Chordata; class Mammalia; order Carnivora; family Mustelidae; genus Mustela; species Mustela nigripes. The sequence continues at coordinate 128,469,119 of NC_081557.1, read as the reverse complement.
GAGAGAGGGGAGCAGAAGGTATACTGGAGAGAATTATTGGGGAGAATTTCCCCAATATGGCAAAGGGAACGAGCATCAAAATTCAGGAGATTCAGAGAATGACCCTCAAAATCAATAAGAATAGGCCCACACCCCGTCACCTAATAGTAAAATTTACAAGTCTCAGTGACAAAGAGAAAATCCTGAAAGCAGCCCGGGAAAAGAAGTCTGTAACATACAATGGTAAAAATATTAGATTGGCAGCTGACTTATCCACAGAGACCTGGCAGGCCAGAAAGAGCTGGCATGATATTTTCAGAGCACTAAACGAGAAAAACATGCAGCCAAGAATACTATGTCCAGCTAGGCTATCATTAAAAATAGAAGGAGAGATTAAAAGCTTCCAGGACAAACAAAAACTGAAAGAATTTGCAAACACCAAACCAGCTCTACAGGAAATATTGAAAGGGGTCCTCTAAGCAAAGAGAGAGCCTACAAGTGGTAGATCAGAAAGGAACAGAGACCATATACAGTAACAGCCTCCTTACAGGCAATACAATGGCACTAAATTCATATCTCTCAATAGTTACCCTGAATGTTAATGGGCTAAATGCCCCTGTCAAAAGACACAGGGTATCAGAATGGATAAAAAAAACAAAACCCATCTATATGTTGCCTCCAAGAAACTCATTTTAAGCCCAAAGACACCTCCAGATTTAAAGTGAGGGGGTGGAAAAGAATTTACCATGCTAATGGACATCAGAAGAAAGCAGGAGTGGCAATCCTTATATCAGATCAATTAGATTTTAAGCGAAAGACTATAATAAGAGATGAGGAAGGACACTATATCATACTCAAAGTGTCTGTCCAACAAGATTTAACAATTTTAAATATCTATGCCCCCAACGTGGGAGCAGCCAACTATATAAACCAATTAATAACAAAATCAAAGAAACACATCAACAATAATTCAATCATAGTAGGGGACTTTAACACTCCCCTCACTGAAATGGACAGATCATCCAAGCAAAAGATCAGCAAGGAAATAAAGGCCTTAAATGACACACTGGACCAGATGGACATCACAGATATTTTCAGAACATTTCATCCCAAAGCAACAGAATACACATTCTTCTCTAGTGCACATGGAACATTCTCCAGAATAGATCACATCCTCGGTCCTAAATCAGGACTCAACCGGTATCAAAAGATTGGGATCATTTCCTGCATATTTTCAGACCACAATGCTCTAAAGCTAGAACTCAACCACAAAAGGAAGTTTGAACAGAACCCAAATACATGGAGACTAAACAGCATCATTCTAAAGAATGAATGGGTCAACCGGGAAATTAAAGAAGAATTGAAAAAAATCATGGAAACAAATGATAATGAAAATACAACAGTTCGAAATCTGTGGGACACAACAAAGGCAGTCCTGAGAGGAAAATATATAGCGGTACAAGCCTTTCTCAAGAAACAAGAAAGGTACACAACCTAACCCTACACCTAAAGGAGTTGGAGAAAGAACAAGAAAGAAACCCTAAGCCAAGCAGGAGAAGAGAAATCGTAAAGATCAGAGCAGAAACCAATGAAATAGAAACCAAAAAAACAATAGAGCAAATAAATGAAACTAGGAGCTGGTTCTTTGAAAGAATTAATAAAATTGATAAACCCCTGGCCAGACTTATCAAAAAGAAAAGAGAAAGGACCCAAATAAATAAAATCATGAATGAAAGAGGAGAGATCACAACTAACACCAAAGAAATACAAACTATTATAAGAACATACTGTGAGCATCTCTACGGCAATAAATTTGACAATCTGGAAGAAATGGATGCATTCTTAGAAACATATAAACTACCACAACTGAACCAGGAAGAAGTAGAAAGCCTGAACAGACCCATAACCAGTAAGGAGATTGAAACAGTCATTAAAAATCTTCAAACAAACAAAAGCCCAGGGCCAGACGGCTTCCCAGGTGAATTATACCAAACATTTAAAGAAGAACTAATTCCTATTCTCCTGAAACTGTTCCAAAAAATACAAATGGAAGGAAAACTTCCAAACTCATTTTATGAGGCCAGCATCACCTTGATCCCAAAACCAGACAAGGATCCCATCAAAAAAGAGAGCTATAGACCAATATCCTTGATGAACACAGATGCGAAAATACTCAACAAAATACTAGCCAATAGGATTCAACAGTACATTAAAAGGATTATTCACCACCCAAGTGGGATTTATTCCAGGGCTGCAAGGTTGGTTCAACATCCGCAAATCAGTCAATGTGATACAACACATCAATAAAAGAAAGAACAAGAACCATATGATACTCTCAATAGATGCTGAAAAAGCATTTGACAAAGTACAGCATCTCTTCCTGATCAAAACTCTTCAAAGTGTAGGGATAGAGGGCACATACCTCAATATCATCAAAGCCATCTATGAAAAACCCACTGCAAATATCATTCTCAATGGAGAAAAACTGAAAGCTTTTCCGCTAAGGTCAGGAACACGGCAGGGATGTCCATTATTACCACTGCTATTCAACATAGTACTAGAGGTCCTAGCCTCAGCAATCAGACAACAAAAGGAAATTAAAGGCATCCAAATCGGCAAAGAAGAAGTCAAATTATCAGTCTTCGCAGATGATATGGTACTATATGTGGAAAACCCAGAAGACTCCACTCCAAAACTGCTAGAACTTATACAGGAATTCAGTAAAGTGTCAGGATATAAAATCAATGCACAGAAATCAGTTGCATTTCTCTACACCAACCGCAAGACAGAAGAAAGAGAAATTAAGGAGTCCATCCCATTTACAATTGCACCCAAAACCATAAGATACCTAGGAATAAACCTAACCAAAGAGGCACAGAATCTATACTCAGAAAACTATAAAGTACTCATGAAAGAAATTGAGGAAGACACAAAGAAATGGAAAAATGTTCCATGCTCCTGGATTGGAAGAATAAATATTGTGAAAATGTCTATGCTACCTATAGCAAATCTACACATTTAATGCAATTCCTATCAAAGTACCATCCATCTTTTTCAAAGAAATGGAACAAATAATTCTAAAATTTATATGGAACCCGAAAAGACCTCGAATAGCCAAAGGGATATTGAAAAAGTAAGCCAATGTTGGTGGCATCACAATTCCGGACTTCAAGCTCTATTACAAAGCTGTCATCATCCAGACAGCATGGTACTGGCACAAAAACAGACACATAGATCAATGGAACAGAATAGAGAGCCCAGAAATAGACCCTCAACTTTATGGTCAACTAATCTTTGACAAAGCAGGAAAGAATGTCCAATGGAGAAAAGACAGCCTCTTCAATAAATGGTGCTGGGAAAATTGGACAGCCACATGCAGAAAAATGAAATTGTACCATTTCCTTACACCACACACAAAAATAGACTCAAAATGGATGAAGGACCTCAATGTGAGAAAGGAATCCATCAAAATCCTTGAGGAGAACACAGGCAGCAACCTCTTTGACCTCAGCCGCAGCAACATCTTCCTAGGAACAACGCGAAAGGCAAGGGAAGCAAGGGCAAAAATGAACTATTGGGATTTCATCAAGATCAAAAGCTTTTGCACAGCAAAGGAAACAGTTAACAAAATCAAAAGACAACTGACAGAATGGGAGATGATATTTGCAAACGACATATCAGATAAAGGACTAGTGTCCAGAATCTATAAAGAACTTAGCAAACTCAACACCCAAAGAACAAATAATCCAATCAAGAAATGGGCAGAGGACATGAACAGACATTTCTGCAAAGAAGACACCCAGATGGCCAACAGACACATGAAAAAGTGCTCCATATCACTCGGCATCAGGGAAATACAAATCAAAACCACAATGAGTTATCACCTCACACCAGTTAGAATGGCTAAAATCAACAAGTCAGGAAATGACAGATGCTGGCGAGGATGCGGAGAAAGGGGAACCCTCCTCCATTGTTGGTGGGAATGCAAGCTGGTGCAGCCACTCTGGAAAACAGCATGGAGGTTCCTCAAAAAGTTGAAAATAGAAGTTTCCTATGACCCAGCAATTGCACTATTGGGTATTTACCCTAAAGATACAAACGTAGTGATCCAAAGGGGCACATGCACCCGAATGTTTATAGCAGCAATGTCCACAATAGCCAAACTATGGAAAGAACCTAGATGTCCATCAACAGATGAATGGATTAAGAAGATGTGGTATATATACACAATGGAATACTATGCAGCCATCAAAAGAAATGAAATCTTGCCATTTGCTACAACATGGATGGAAGTAGAGCGTATCATGCCTAGTGAAATAAGTCAAGCAGAGAAAGACAACTATCATATGATCTCCCTGATATGAAGAAGTGGTGATGCAACATGGGGGCTTAAGTGGGTAGGGGAAGAATAAATGAAACAAGATGGGATTGGGAGTGAGACAAACCATAAGTGACTCTTAATCTCACAAAACAAACTGAGGGTTGCTGGGGGGAGGGGGTTTGGGAGAAGGGGGTGGGATTATGGACATTGGGGAGGGAATGTGCTTTGGTGAGTGCTGTGAAGTGTGTAAACCTGGTGATTCACAGACCTGTACCCCTGGGAATAAAAATATATGTTTATAAAGAATAAAAAATAAGAAAAAAAACAGTCAACGAAGGCATGAGAGCCATCTCAATCTAATGGCTTCCTTTTAAAAAATATTTTGCCAAAATAAGACCAGTATAAAAGCACACATGAAGTAGAGGACTCTCTTTGTTTATCTTGGTATCGGAAATAAAACTTGCCATTTCAAAAAAAAAAAAAAAAAGATAACGGGCTTTATCTGGTCAAGTTGAGTTTGTGATTCTGGATAGAATCCAGAATCTGGATAGACCCCCCCTGGCGCCCAAGTCCAACAGACAGTTAAATATATGGTTATAGAACTCAGGTGATATCAGTCCATAGGAAGTATTTGAATTTATAGGTATAAATAAATTCCACTAAAAGCTGTTCACAATGAGAGAAAAGACCAAAAATGAAAACTTGGCAAATATGGATCTTTTTTTGAGAAAAACCTGTAGTTTAGGTAAGTTTTAATATAGTAGCGATGCTTAGGATAATGAAAATTTCTTATATGTATAAATTGTTAAGTGCAAATGACAGTGGAGCCTTTATTATGGAAAATTGGATATTCACTCCTTAAGATCTGTTGAGATTTTAATATTCCGTCTAAAGTGTGTGATCTAAATGTAATAGCCCTAAACAGTTTAAACTATCCATAAATATTTTTGTAAATTTAGTCTCAGATGCTGCAAAGAATTCAGTTGTCCTGGTGAGCAAGCTATATAAACTGCCCAAAGGCTCAAGCTTGTCAGCTGTTTTGTTCATAACTCTTAGTGCCAAGTAATATCACAGAGGATTTATATAACTTAAGACTTCAGTAAAAACATGATTCAATTGCCAAATCTTATGAATAGTTTCCTTAATGACCCTTGATCTCTCTTTTAAGTGCTACAGTTGCTGAGTAACCTTACCCTGATAGGGGTGGGGAAAATATTGGGATAATCCCATTATAGACAGAAATGTCACAGGCTGGATTCTGCATGTTAGAACTCTTGGCAGCCGATGTTCAAGTAAGAGAGGGTGTGTGGGCTGTTCAGACAATTGATCCTAAATAGGGTTTTATTTTAACTTTAAAATGCACTTGTCTAGAAATTTTTAAGTAATGCAATGACATTTGACATTCTGTCTCTACTTAATTTTTTTTTCTTGTTGACTGTGGTTGTTATTGGTATAATTTATTATGCCTGTAACAATCCAAAGATAGGCTAGAAAATCAGATGACTCATTGTAAATGACTTACCTAGTGAATAAACGTTTCAGTTTCTAACTGTGTTATCACAGATTGTGGACGGGGCAAGGTCACTCTGCCTCCTGGTGTTGCAGTTAATCCTGTCTTCAAATTATAAAAGGTTTAATAGTGATTGTGAAATTATGTCTGCTGAAGGCATGATTACTAACAGTTTAATCTACTCACCTCTTCACATTTTTGTGTGTGTGTGAAATAAAAGTTTAATAAAAGCAAGATGTGCGAAAAGAACCTCATCTCCTGTTGAGCTATCTTTCTAGGAATTTAGAGAGATGATAAAATTTCCTAAATCATGGCTGTGAGTTATTTTCCTTGAGACATTGAGTAGTTATCCCACTCATTTTATACAGAGTTCTCTTGGCCCATGTAACTAAAATTAGGCCAGGTATGTAAATTAAAAGTAGTAAGTACTCTAAACTCTAAAACATAACCCCTTAGTACATATACATTTATAAAAAACTATTTTATGCTATCTACCTTTTTGTTAAATGTATCTCTTGTCCCTCCTATGCTGCCATTCATTCTCTTATTTTTCAAAAGAATATTTACGCATAGAGATTGCAATTCTTCAAAAGCCAGTTTAACTTGTCATCTTGATGACAGAGACTAATTATCAGCAGTGATGATAGCACAGTTCAGCAGACCATTAAATATTCAGAGCTAAAGCACACAGTTACAATACTAAAATTTTTACTGTAACCAACATAATCAGTGGAGAAAAGACCACAAGCCCTCAAACAAGATGCACTCTTGAAACTAGGGTCAAGTTCAGGTAATATCACCCTTTAAAACTGATGTTGGCACCATACATGGATGGAATTTGCCATTTACAGCCATCTCTTTTAGAAGTGACTCAGCTAGTGTAATTTTGAAATGACAGAAGCTGAATATGACACCAGGAGCAAACCATACTAAGATATAATTAACTATCATGAAAGAAAAAATATATGAGAGGTATTTCGAAATGAATAAAAGATAATCTTGGATCTTTGAAAAATCAAGAGTTACAGAATAAGAATTTCAACAAAACCACAAAAATCTGTCTGTGCCAAATTTTTTCAGGCAAGGTGTCATCAAGTGTAATACTTTGATAGTAATGTCTGGGCAACATCTGTTCCTGTGAAGATCTTCATGAGAGTTACTATAAGAAATGGATAAATTGCCATTTTGGTGATAGATTATTTTGGCTAATGAAAATCATCTCATTAGCTTTTACTTCTTCCTATTCCATATTTTAAAAAAATATGAGTAATGCATGTTGTTTTTAGGAAAATTAGAAAATAAAAATGAACAAAAAGAAAAAAGATCATGAAGTCACGTCAAATTTATTTTCATTTTTTTTTACAAAATATGGCCATTCCTTACATATTATTTTGAACCTAATACTTTTTTTTTTTTGTTAACAATATCATCAGGTAAAAATGTTTTAATTAGCTCTGGGTAAAGTAACAAAAAATGTCTTTACTACTATTGGGGTCAATATTAATCCTTTCTTTTGTAGCATTTTTCTGTTAATGTGGAAAGAACAGTAGTAGTGATATTAAATATAAAAATCAGGAAGTAATATGTAGTGAGTTTTTTGACTTGCAAACCTGAGAACCAAGTCCTATGCTTATGGGGACTCACTGAATTTCCTATTTTCATTAACTATTTTTGGTAAGCTATGATGCCTTCATAATAAATCTGCCAGTTACTGAGTAGTGGTAGAAAAGTAGTAAATGTTCTGTGATTTTTTTTTTTAAGATTTTATTTATTTACTTAACAGAGAGAGAGAGACAGAGAGAATGTGCATGAGCACAAACAGGGGAGCAGCAGAGGGAACCTGCTTCTCAGGGAGAAGGCTCCCTACTTCTCCCTGCTTTAGCAGGGAGCCTGTCTTGGAACTTGATTCCAGGACCTGTTTGGTCCAAAGATGGATGATTAACTGACTGAGCCACCCAGACACCTCATTGTGATTTTTTCTTTTCTTTTTTTCTTTCTTTCTTTTTCTTTTTTTTTTTTTAAGCAAATCATAGAAATTTTAAAAACTGAGTTAACACAGAGCATTTTATCTTTTTTCTTCTTATTTTAAAAAATACTTCATCTTTGATTCTTCTTTCGTAGCTCTCACACTGTCTTACCTTGGTCAGTATCTGCTGCATCCTACTTCATAACAAAGCCATTTAAAAAAATTTTTTTTTTAAATTTATTTTCAGCATAACAGTATTCATTGTTTTTGTACCACACCCAGTGCTCCATGCAATCTGTGCCCTTTCTAGTATCCACCACCTGGTTCCCCCAACTTCCCACCCTCCCACCACATAAAACCCCTCAGATTGTTTTTCAGAGTCCATAGTTTCTCATGGTTCACCTCCCCTTCCAATTTCCCCCAACTCCCTTCTCCTAACTCCCCATGTCCACCATGCTATTTGTTATGCTCCACAAATAAGTGAAACCATATGATAATTAACTCTCTCTGTTTGACTTATTTCACTCAGCATAATCTCCTCCAGTCCCATCCATGTTGCTACAAAAGTTGGGTATTCATCCTTTCTGATGGAGGCATAATACTCCATAGTGTATATGGACCACATCTTCCTTATTCATTCGTCCATTGAATGGCATCTTGGTTCTTTCCACAGTTTGGCAACCATGACCATTGCTACTATAAACATTGGGGTGCAGATGGCCCTTCTTTTCACTACATCTGTATCTTTGGGGTAAATACCCAGTCATCAGTTGCAGGGTCATAGGGAAGTTCCATATTTAATTTCTTTTGGAATCTCCACACTGTTCTCCAAAGAGGCTGCACCAACTTGCATTCCCACCAACAGTGTAAGAGGGTTCCCCTTTCTCCACATCCCCTCCAACACACATTGTTTCCTGTCTTGCTAATTTTGGCCATTCTAAGTGGTGTAAGGTGATATCTCAATGTGGTTTTAATTTGAATCTCCCTGATGGCTAGTGATGAACATTTTTTCATGTGTCTGAGAGCCATTTGTATGTCTTCATTGGAGAAGTGTCTGTTCATATCTTCTGCCCATTTTTGGATATGATTATCTGTTTTGTGCATGTTGAGTTTGAGGAGTTCTTTATAGATCCTGGATATCAACCTTTTGTCTGTACTGTCATTTGCAAATATCTTCTCCCATTCCGTGGGTTGCCTCTTTGTTTTCTTGACTGTTTCCTTTGCGGTGCAGAAGCTTTTGATTTTGATGAAGTCCCAGAAGTTTATTTTGGCTTTTGTTTCCTTTGCCTTTGGAGACATATCTTGAAAGAAGTTGCTGTGGCTGATATCGGAGAGATTGCTGCCTATGTTCTCCTCTAGGATTCTGATGGATTCCTGTCTCATGTTGAGGTCTTTTATCCATTTTGAGTTTATCTTTGTGTACGGTGTAAGAGAATGGTCGAGTTTCATTCTTCTACATATAGCTGCCCAGTTTTCCCAGCACCATTTATTGAAGAGACTGTCTTTTTTCCACTGTATATTTTTTCCTGTTTTGTCGAAGATTATTTGACCATAGAGTTGAGGGTCCATATCTGGGCTCTCTACTCTGTTCCACTGGTCTATGTGTCTGTTTTCATGCCAGTACCATGCTGTCTTGGTGATCACAGCTTTGTAGTAAAGCTTGAAATAAGGTACCACGTGATCCTCTCAATTGATGCAGAAAAAGCATTTGACAAAATCCAGCATCCGTTCCTAATTAAAATGCTTCAAAGTATAGGGATAGAGGGAACATTCCTGAACTTCATAAAATCTACCTATGAAAGACCCACATCAAATATCATCCTCAATGGGAAAAAGCTTGCAGCCTTCCCTTTGAGATCAGGAACACGACAAGGATGCCCACTCTCACCACTCTTGTTCAACATAGTATTAGAAGTCCTAGCAACAGCAATCAGACAACAAAGAGAAATAAAAGGTATCCAAATTGGCAATGAAGAAGTCAAACTCACTCTCTTCGCAGATGACATGCTTCTTTATATGGAAAACCCAAACGTCTCCACCCCCAAACTATTAGAACTCATACAGCAATTCAGTAATGTGGCAGGAAACAAAATCAATGTACAGAAATCAGTGGCCTTCTTATACACTAACAATGAAAATACAGAAAGGGAAATTAGAGAATTGATTCCATTTACTATAGCACCAAGAACCATAAGATACCTGGGAATAAACCTAACCAAAGAGGTAAAGGATCTGTACTTGAGGAACTACAGAACACTCATGAAAGAAATTGAATAAGACACAAAAATATGGAAGACCATTCCATGCTCTTGGATTGGAAGAATAAAGATTGTTAAAATGTCTATACTGCCTAGAGAAATCTATACTTTTAATGCCATTCAAATAAAAATTCCACCGGTATTCTTCAAAGAGCTGGAGCAAATAATCCAAAAATTTGTATGAAATCAGAAGAGACCCCGAATTGCTAAGGAAATGTTGAAAAACAAAAATAAAACAAAGCCATTTTTATTCTTTATTGCTCCTTACAAACACTTCATGTAAGGAGAACATTCTTCCAGAAAGACTTTGTCTTTCTTTTCTTGGTTTCTCTGATCCCAGTATTTGCCATCATATTAGATTCATAAGCTTTAGTCACAAATTTAAATTTCATGGAGTAATATTCTTGGGGGTACTTCAGATGTTTAAAGTGATTATGTAGTGCTTAGGTAGAGAAAAATATGTCCCTATGTTTAGCAGCTGTCAACTGCCTTCATTTTTATCATTTTCCAGGTTGGTGGCCAATTGAAATTTTACTCTATGACCCTTTTCCTCTGTTCTTTTTTGCTTTCTGTAATACTCATTTGAAATAAATGTTAAAGCAATGCCTCTGTTGAGTTTGAGCTAAGGTTACTGTAATAAAAAATTAAATATAAAATTTTAGGTAAATAATTTAAACCATAGCTGACAGAAGATACGTGGCTTAGGACTTGTTATTTTTGTTAAAACACCACTTGTAGGATGTAAAGCTTTTATCCATCTATGATGTCTATGGTGCCTCTTTCTGCACAGCAGGATCCTCATTTAATGTCCCCTTTGGATAAATTTGGATTTTTTTTTTTTTTAAGGAAAATGCATCCTTTCCCTGGCAAATAGGGCATTTTGCTTAACTCTACCACTGATATGACCAAATACTTTCTGCTCTTACCTTCTTTTCCTTATTGCAGAGAATCTTCTAGATTGAAGAAATGAGTTCCAGATTCTTCAGGCATTCCATCTTTCTATGGGAGTTTCTGTTCATTCCTTTCATAGCCAGAGGCAGTAAGCCCAATGGTTCAGATCTTGAGTTTTTGAGTAAGAGGGATCCCATGTTGAATCCTTCCTCTGTCTCCTATAGGTCTTTGGGTTTGAAGAAGTTACTGGACCTCTCTAAGCCCCAGTGTCTTTATCTAAGAAATTGATATGATTAGTACTAAGTGCAGAACATTGTTGTGCCTCTTCAGTAAAGTCATGATTTAAAGATTTGGCATAGTACTCTGGGGGCTTCACACGTCAATCACCCTTATTTCACAAACTTCTGTGAGATTCTCTCTGGTGTTCTAGTTTAGGGAAGGAGCATGTTGGCTTTTGTGCTGCTCTAAGCCTCTTTTCTTCCTTTTGGAGCCTTTTAACATCCTACCTCTTCCATATTATTTTCATATGCATTCTAAACTCAACATGCAAAAATAAAACACTCTGCAATGACTGCAGATGTTTGTTCTTTCTGATGTTTTGAAAACCTGCTATATAGTACACTGGCTGCATAATGTGTTACCCATCTTACTGCTTTCTGATAACAACAGTGAAGGTGATGGACTCTGTGTAAAGAGGAAGCCATTATATTTTTAGGATAAAGGCCAGTATTAAATAAAATTTACTTACAACTAAGCTTCACTCATTGAAGACTCAAAAAAGTCTTTGTGATTTTACTTCAGATGGTGTTACCAGAATATGGGCATGATATGTGTGTTTGTATGTCTGTGAGTGTGTGCGTGTGTATGTGAGCTGCACTCCATGTTTATATGTATTTAAATCTAACATTTTTACTAAAGCTGCTACTGAAAATTGCTGCATAGGCCAGAGATTATCATCTCTGGGATCTCCTAGTAAGGGTAATTAGGAAAGGTGATTTAAATAAAAAAGTATTTTGGGATTTATCTTTTAGAGGTTGTAAGATCTGTGGAGAACCTTTTCATTGAATTACAGCTGAATGGGCTTTTAATAAATTAATTCGAACTAGAAATTATTTTTTCTACTCCCACATGTGAAACTATACCTAAAACTTATTAAATAACAAGGCAATTAAATATAATTATCTTACAAGCAGCATTGATTGCTTTGTAGAGAGGGCCAATGAGCAGAACCTACAGGATCAAGATGCCTTTATAATACAGAAATACTGCAGCCTTTGTCCTCAGTGCTCACATCTTAATGAAGTGAGAATGTCCTTTTCAATTAGCATTTAGTCCTACCCCACAGAAGATGTCTTCCTCTTTTTTTTTTTTTTTAAGATTTTATTTATTTATTTGACAGACAGAGATCACAAGAGAGGCCGACAGAGAGAGAGGAAGGGAAGCAGGCTCCCTGCTGAGCAGAGAGCCTGATGTAGGGTTCGATCCCAGGACCCTGAGATCATGACCTGAGCTGAAGGTGGAGGCTTAAACCTACTGGGCCACCTAGGTGCCCCACATCTTCTATATCTCTAAGGCACTTAATTTTCACTTTACATAACAGGTAACTTTTTTTCATAAATTTTGTAAGTTAAGAACTTTTTCCATTATTAATTAATGCTATATGTTTGGGAAATCAAGGTCCCAAAGAATAGATTATATCATTCAAGAAGTTAGCAGCTAAACCTAGTTTTTGGTACATATATTTCTGGGGAACTGGCTTTTTGTATTACTAAAAAAAATACATAATTAATTGCTACAATCAATTGTTTTACAAATTTAGAGGATTTTCTTAGGATCTGTGAAAGATCTCTGTGGGATATTAATGATAATTCAGACAGAAATATTATCCTTACAACTTTTTAGTGTAATAGAGGAAATAAAATTTGCACACAAATAACCATAATACAATATTTAAAAGGACAAGTGTCATAAATGAGAGGTAGTATAAGGGCTGTGGGATTCTTAAGAGACAAAGATTTCCAATGTGGAGGACAGGAGAAAACTTTGTGCAGAAGGAGGACTTTGATATGTCCCTCTAAGGAAGATCAGGGCTGTTTGCTCTTTGGAAAATGGGGAAGTTGATATCAGGTGGCAATAGCAGAAAGAACAAAACTGAGGAAAGAGGAAAGCACAGGGTCCCTGTGGTGGGAATAGGAAATGGGAAACTTGCTTGCCTTGTGTAAATGGTAACATTGGGACTTAGTGTTGGACTTATGGCTTTGGGTTATTACCATATTATTTTATAAACACTGATACCTTGATTAAAAGAGGAGCATGAATATGGTAATATTTTTTTTAATTTTATTTATTTATTTTTGAGAGAGAGTGACTGTGTGTGCATGTGTTAACAGGAGGTAGGGTGGAGAGGGTGGGAGAAGGAGAGAACCTTTTTTTATTAACATATAATGTATTATGTGTTTCAGGGGTACAGGTCTGTGAATCATCGTCTTACACAATTCACAGCACTCACCATAGCATATACCCTTCCCAATGTCCATCACCCATCCACCCCATCCCTCCCCACTTTCCAGCAATCTTCAGTTTGTTTCCTGAGATTAAGAGTCTCTTATGGTTTGTCTCCCTCCTGATCTCATCTTGTTTCATTTTTCCCTCCCTTCCCCCACGAACCCCACCCTGCCTCTGAGATGCCTCATATCAGAGAGATCATATGATAATTCTCTTTCTCTGATCGACTTATCTTGCTTAGCATAATACCCTCTAGTTCCATCCATGTCATGGCAAATGGCCAGATTTAGTTTTTTTGATGGCTGCATAGTATTCTTCTGTGTGTGAGTGTGTGTGTGTGCGTGTGTGTGTGTGTGTGTGTGTGTGTGTATTATATATATACCACATCTTCTTTATCCCTTCATATGTTGATGGACCTCTAGGCTCTTTCCATAGTTTGGGTATTGTGGACATTGCTGCTATAAACATTAGGGTGCATGTGCCCCTTTGGATCACTTACATTCGTATCTTTAGGGTAAATACCAAGTAGTGTGATTGCTGGGTTTAGGGTAGCTCTATTTTCAACTTTTTGAGGAACCTTTATACTATTTTCCAAAGTGGTTGCACCAGCTTGCATTCCCACTAGTAGTGTAGGAGAGTGCCCCTTTCTCTGCATCCTTGCCAACACTGGTCCTTTCCTGACTGGTTTATTTTAGCCATTCTGACTGGTATAAGGTGGTATCTCATTGTTGTTTTGATTTGTATTTAGACGGAGAGAATCTTAAGCAAATTCTGTCCTGAGCTGGAGCCCTATGTGGGGCTTGATTCCATGACTCCTGAGATCATGACCTGAGCTGAAACTAAGAGTCAGATGCCCCACAGACTGAGCCACCTAGGTGTTCCTGGTAGTCCCCTTTTACCCTGGTTTTGGTTTTTATGGTTTCACTTACACTTATGGTGGTCAACTATGGTCTGGAAGTGGATGTTCCTCCTTCTGGCTTATTGTCAGAAGGTCAATAATACCTAATGATATAGCATAGTGCCTGCATCATTCATCTCACTTCATCTCATCACGTAGACATTTTATCATCTCACATCATCACAAGAAAATGACAAGTACAGGATAATAAGATATTTTGAAGAGATCACATTCACCTTAATTTTACTACAGTATATTGTTATAATTATTCTATTTTATTACTGTTGTTTAACCTCTTATTGTGCCTAATTTATAGTTAAACTTTATCATAAATGTATTTATATAGGAAAACCACTACAATAGGTAGTACCAAAGTGTCCTGTGTGGATGAGGGTGGGGGACTACTCTAGATCCATGATTGAGAGAGACTTTTTATTTATTTATTTATTTTTTGATGTTGAGCAATAAGGCCATGTATGAAGGAAGAGCTGAATTAGTGTATTTGAACTGACAAGTGTACTCTAAACACTCTTAACTCATTTTCACATCCTGGCCTATATATTATAGGCATAGGAATTGACATAGGCATAGGTCCAGGGAATTGACAGAATAGTAATGGTTCTATATTTTGTGATTTTAGGGATACTAGGAAATCTTGTTTTACAAGGTTTAACAAAGTCCTCCATCTGCTAATATCTGATATTTTCTTATATACATTCCTTAAAGGTAAGTGATCAATGCTTGATATTTTTCCCCCTGTTAAAATATAAAATCCTTTGGGCATAGTTCTAGAGCATCATGCAGGGAAGAGTATCTCCAAGGGGAAAGAACATTTCTGGAAGAATATCTAGGCAAATACTGATGTTCTTTTTTTTTTTTTTTTTTTTTGACTGACTTCACAATATTGCTTAACCTACTGTTTTGATTTATCTCAGAAATGTCAAATATACATACATACACACATGTAAATAAAATATATAAATACAACACACTGAGTTCATTGGTAGTTTCTATATTATTTTTACTTAATAAAAATGAAACAAAATGATCAATGTTTCATACCTAAAAGGTGTTCCCTAACACATGAAATCAGAAACCGGACTCTTAAAGGGTAGTTGGATTTGGGAATTTTCTGTGAAGGAAGATCAGCTGTGCTTTTTTTTTTTTTTTTAATTAAAGATTTTTATTTATTTACTTGGCAGAGACAGAGAGATCACAAGTAGTCAGAGAGGCAGGCAGAGAGAGAGGAGGAAGCAGGCTCCCTGCTGAGCAGAGATCCCTATGCGGGCCTCGATCCCAGGACCCTGAGATCATGACCTGAGCCGAAGGCAGAGGCTTTAACCCACTGAGCCACCCAGGTGCCCCTCAGCTGTGCTTTCTTAATGAATACCTTGATTTCTGTTAATGAGCTACTCAGATGTATAAAAGAACAATTAAATTCACCCTCAGCTTTCGCTCTATTATTATAATCTTCTATAAATAGTTCTTAATAAAGTCATTTTCTAAGTTGATTTTATTTTATGTAATGCTAGTTTATCAGTTAGAAAGGAAAATACTTGAAGAGCTAGCATATGGTTACCTTATGCCACTCTTCACTTGTTTCTTCCTTTAGTGTGTTTCATGCTCTTTTCTGTGGTCTTTTCCCCTTATTTTCTGTGATTTCTTCTTCCATATTTCTTCTTCCATAATCCATATAGGATTCAGTGCCTTCATGCTACTCTCGGATGTTTGAGCCTTCCTCACTGTCCTGCCTTACCTGGGCCTCCTTGGTTCCTCCAGCACCTTAACAAATCTAGACTTTTCTTGCCATCCTCTTCACCTTTTCCTTTTGTTCATAATATTGCTTTTGTGTCCATCTGTCCTCCCTCTGACCCTCCCTCCCTTTTCTGTTTCCTCCTCCTCTTCTTCTCCTTCTCTCCCTCCATATTTCTCTCTTTATCTTTCTCTTTGTGGTACATAGAGGCTTGCATGTCTTGTCAATATTCCCAAAGGATTTTTTGTTTGTTTTGTTGACAGTTTCTACTGTTTTATTTTCTGCAGTTGTTTTTGGTTATATTCATCTTTACCAATGTCTCTATTAATTTCTTTCTTCTACTTTCTTTGAATTTAATAATTTTTGCTTTATATGTGTTAAAGTTGAATAATGATTTTAAATACTTATTTCACTTAATAAACTCATTTAAGAAAATAAATTTACTTCTGGATATTATGCCTGCATTCCACTGGTTTAATTTGTTGTGTTTCCATTTACTCCCTGTTCTAAATATCTTATAATTTCCATTTTGATCTACTCTTTAACCAATTAGTTATTCAGGAGTACACTTTTAAAAACTATCTTTACTATTGATTTGTAACAATTGTATTATCCAGATTTTTAACATTTATTGGTACATTTCATGTGATTTAGTATAAGAAAAAATTTTTAAATGCTTAAATATACTTGAAAAATGTCTATTTTTTATTTGTGGAGGATTATAAAAATATATATTACATCAAGCATCTAATGTTAAATATACGTTCTTAGTTTTTTGTATGTACTTGATCCATGTTTCTAATAGTGGTATGTTAAAATCTCCCTGTCCAATTGTTTTAACATTTTTTCCTTGTAGTTCTATTGATTGAAAGTTTGGAGCTATTTTGTTAGTTTTAAATAAATTCATGATCATCCTAGCTTCTTGAACCACTGTTTCCTTAACCATGACTTAGTGTACCTATTCATTCCTATTAATAATTTTGACCTAATATCTGTTTTTGCTTGGTGGTGCTAGAATGACAACGGCTTTTTATTATTATTATTATTATTTGTGGGTAAATATTTTTTCATAAATTTCCAGTCTTTATGTGTTCTTTGGTTTTAAGTCAGTCTTTTATAAACAACACTTTAGTTGAATTTTATTTTTATTACCTTATTCTGTAATCTTTTTCTGTTAAGAGATGGTTATAATCTGTATTTATGGCACTTACTAAGAATTTATATTTATTTTATGTTTCCATTTAACTTCCATTTTTTCCTTTGTTTTTTTCTTCTTCTCTTGCCTTCTTTTGGCTTGATGGAGTTTTCAGTAATTATTATAAGATTCCTGTGATAGTTCAGAGCTATGCATTTGTATAGCCATTCTATTAGAAATTATCCTTGACATGTTAGTGGAAATATTTGTCTGTAATTTTTTCCTAAAACATTATTCAGTGTGTTTATTCTCTTCCTTTTTTTAAAAAAAATTTTTATTCATTTATTTGACAGACAGAGATCACAATAGGCAGAGAGGCAGGCAGAGAGAGAGGAGGAAGCAGGCTCCCCGCTGAGCAGAGAGTCTGATGACGAAGCTCCATCCCAGGACCCTGGGATCATGACCTGAGCCAAAGGCAGAGGCTTTAACCTACTGAGCCACCCAGGCAACCCTCTTTATTCTCTTCTTAAGCAGGACAAAGGCCCTGAAATTTTAAGCCTTTGAAAACTGTTCCCTTCTGATCTTCCCTACTCTCTTCTTGGTTATTATATTTAAAATTTTAGTTCCACATAAAAAAAAATCCATATTAACTACTCAGAAGTTTTTGTAGGTAATAGTTATTTAAATTTATAAACATTATTAAATGCATTTTATTCATTGCTTTTGGGCTCACTTTCTTCTTCCTATAGTATGTCCATTAACCACTCCTTTTTGGGGTGTGTGTGTGAAAATTTCTTAGACTTAGTATTTTTGAAAGTCCTTATTTTGTTCTCACTTTTATATGATAGTTTAGATTGATTCTGAATTTTATGTTTCTTGTTATTTTTCCTCCGATGTTCTAAGATACTGTCTTCTGTCAATTACCATTGCCGATGAGAAGTTTTGCCAAAGTTGTCATCCTTTTCTATATAGCCTATTTTTTCTCTGTGAGAATTTATGGGTTTTTTATTCATTTATTCATTATTCTTCAACTATTTATTGATTGACAGTGAGTGCTCTAGGCACTGGGTATTCATCAGTATACAAACTAGTAAAAAATCCCTGCACTCATAGATCTTACAGTATAACCAGTCAATATATTAGCTAAGGTAAAGCCAGCCACTGTAATAAATTAAACCCCTGATTATCACTGGCTTAATGCTGTGAGATTTTATTTTTTATTTTTCACACTGTCTTTTATGGATGTTCCTACTTAGGGATCTCCCAAGGTACAGGCTTCTACTTTGAGACTCTGTCATCTTTAACAATTAGTTCTGATGCTGTCCTGCGGTCACCAATGTTCTAGCAGCCAGGGAGGGAAAAGAGCATGGAGGATCGTATGGGAGGTTTTTAAGGACTAGGCCTGGAGGTGGCACTCACCACTTTGGCCCATATTCTCATGGTTAGGATGCAGTCACTTGTTCACATTTAACTTCAAGGGTGCCTGGTAAAAGTAGTTCAGCTGTGGGCCTAGGAGGAAGAGAAAACACATTTGGAAATCAGCTAGCAGTTTCTGCCATATTATAAGGAAAACACGTGGTTTGCTAGATAGTATTAGTGCTAAGGAGAAAGTAAATCAAGCAGCAGGCTAGGGAGTGTTGTGGGAGTGGGATCCCAATTGTATGTAGGTGGGTGGTGAAATCCTTACTTAGAGGGTACATTTGAGTATACACCTACAAGAAGTGAGGGAGTGGTACCATGTGGAGATCTGAGGGAAGAATATTTCAGGCATAGCAAATAGCAAATGCAAATGTTTTGAGGTTGGGGGCAAGCCTGGCCTGGCTAGAGCAACCAGGAAAGCAGTGTAGCCCCAGGAGAGTGAACAAAGGGCTGGGGTAAAAATTAGGTCAGTGACATAAGTGATACTGTAAGGCTGTATGAGCCATCAGTGGGTTTGAATGGATGGCATGATCTGACTTAGGTTTTAGTGGGATAGCTCTGGTTGCTAGGTTGAGAATCGCTTGAAGGATAGGGGTAGGAAGCAGAATGAGACCAGTTAGAGGTTACTTTAATAATCTAGGTGAGAAATGGTGATGGTTTGGACTAGGGTGTTAACAGTGAAGGTGGCATGAAGCTATCAGATTCTGAATATATTTTGGAGGTATTGCTGGCTTAAGATTAGCTAATGGATAGGATGTGGGATGTAAAACAAAACAAACAAACAAACAAAAAAACAGTCAGGAATGGTTGTTTGGCTTTGATCACTGGAAGAATGGAATGACATTTACTGAGGTTGGGAAAATGATCAGAAGATAATTAGGAACTCAGTTTCAACATGTAAAATTGGAGATGCTTTCATGACACTTAGATGGGCATATGAAATAGCCAAGGAGAGAGGACCAGGCTGAAAATATGTATTTGTGAATCATAAACACAAAGATAGTACTTAAAGCCACAAGGCTGGATGAAATAACAAAGTAAATATATGTGGTGGAAAAGAAAAGAGATTCCAGTTCTAAGCTTTGGGACATTTTGCTATTTTGAGATTAGTAAGATGAAGAGGAGCTAGCAAAAGATATTAAGGAGGAGGTAAAAGAAGGTCTAGGACAGTGGGAGGTCCTAGGACCCAAATGCAGACAATATCTCAAGAATGAGTCAGTGATAGGATGCCTCAGTGGCTCAGTTGGTTAAGTATCTGCCTTTGGCTCAGATCATGAACCCGGGGTCCTGGGATCAAGCCCTGCATCCAGTTTCCTGCTGGGCCGGAAGTCTGCTTCTCCCTCTGCCTTCCGATCCCCCCGCTTATACTCTCTCTAGCTGTCAAATACATAAATAAAATCTTAAAAACAAAGCAAAACGAGTCAGTGATGAAATGTATAAAATGCAGTTAATAGATGAACCAAGATAAGGACTAGGAATCAGCAATTGGATTTAACAGCATGAAGGTCATTAGTGACCTTGATAGAAGGAATGGCAGGTTGTGTTTTCCAGGAGACAGACTCGGAGGTGGAGATAATAAGCAAGAGGTTTGTTAGGAAGTGCTTTTGGAATTGCCATCTGTGGAAGGGGAGGGAGGGAAGCAGGAATTTGGGAAATCGGTCTGTGATGCCTTCTAGAGAAGGTTGCAACAAATCCCATGGGGAGCTCTAACATTGCGGTGGGGTGAGGTGTCTGGATCTGCACAAACCTCTTATTGACTTGTCATTGAAAGTGGGCTGTCCTGGAAAGGGGCCTCGTTTCAGACAAGGTGATACCTTAGCCAGTGCAAGCTGAGGAAGGGTCCTAGTTGAGAGCTCTCTCCTGGAGCTTTTCCAACAGCTAGGGAGTAAGTTCTTTGTGAGGCTTTGGTTGGCACATCACAGAGTCCATTAGAAGCATGGGAGGGCAAAAGCCTGATGAGAGTGGGTTCAAAAAAAGAATGGGAAGACAGAAGTCAGAGACAATGAGCACAGATGAGTCTTTCCTCTTCATTCCTGATGCTTGCTAGGATGTGTCTAGATGTGGATTTATTTTTATTTTTCTCGCTTGGCATCCAGAGTGTAGTTTCAATCTCAAGATTCATATCATTTTTCAATGCTGGCACTTCAAACATTGCTTTTTATCCATTTCTTTCTTTCTTTTTTTTTTCCCCCTGGAACTTCTTTTATACACATGTTGGGATCTTTCAATCTATGTTTTATATGTTTTGTTACTTCATCTTTTTATTTATATTTCTTTTTGTTATCTTCTGGGAACTTCCTCAATATTATCTTCTAAGTCACTGATTCCCTTATACTATATCTAGTCTAGATTTTATTCTATATGCTGACCTTATAAATTTTTTCAAAGAATATATTTTATTCCAAGGGATCTGATTTTTTTGTCTTTATTTCTGACAGCTTTGTTTCATATTTTCTTATATTTTTTAAAAAGAACATTATTTCCTTCTCTCTCTTAACTCCTGGGTCCTTGGTAGAGTCTTTTTTTTTTTTTTTTTAAGATTTTATTTATTTATTTGAGAGAGAGAAATCACACACATGGGCAGGGGGAAGGGCAGAGGGAGAAGTAGACTCCCGCTGAGCAGGGAGCCAGAATGGTCTCAATCCTAGGACCCTCAGATCATGCCCTGAGCCAAAGACAGATGCTTAACCAACTGAGCTACCCAGATGCCCCTTTTGGTGCAGTCTTAACCTACTTATTTTAAATTCTTTTTCATATTCTTTTATCATTTTCCTTTCCTATGGAATGACTTACTATTCTAGCTGTTGATTTTATTGACTATCTTTCCTAGTGTTAGTTTTGGACATGTGTTCTATAATTTTTAAGTTATTTTATAAAAATTTTCAAGGTTATGTGGAGGAGAAGTTTTCTTATATTTTTATATTTTATTTACTTCTATACCCACCACATTCTGATTCACAGTACTGTTGCTGACACAATGTTTCCCATTCCAGAACCATGTCTTGTATTGGTTCCTTGGAACTTCTGCCCTTGTAATACTGATGATATTTCAAATCCTGTCTCTGAGCCAGTGGCTGGTTTGGCTAGGTCCTAGTAGTTCTACATGTGTATCTTTTGCGTCCCCAGTTATAGAGCTTTTGACTAGCCCATACTCCGAGCAATGGTTTGGGAGTTTTGTTTTCTGCCTCCTCTTATCTGGTGGCTTTTTTTTTTTTTTTTTTTTTTTTTTTTTTGGCAGAGCCTGGCCCTGATCCTGTATCCGACATGGGAATTGTGCAGAGATAAGGGTATCCCACTGCAGCTGAACTCCACATAGCCTCTGCCTGCATCCAGGAGTTAGGACAGCACCTTCAGCTTCCATCCCATTACCACTGTGCATTTATTTTCTGTTTCTGGTTCTTTGAAGATCCCTACTTTATTTTTGCCTGTCTCATACCTTAGGGAAAAGCCTTCAACCAGATATTGGTGAGAAAAGATAAGTGTTCTGGCATTTATTGTTCTATGTGTTACTCCTCTTAGAGATCTTTTTTTTCCCTAGTGAGATATAAATGCTAGATATGGTACTGTATGTATCAGCAATGTGGTAATTATAGATATTTTTTGTCTCTTTTGATGATTCTTCATGTTTCTTTTTGTTGTTGTTGTTGTTTTACAAATGCATACTTTATTGCATTTCCAGAGTCATAGTTTCCTTAAGAGAAAGTTTTTTTAATCGGCAAAACCAAACATTAGAGAACTGGCAATGTTTTAAACAAGAGTCACAGAACTATAATCATTTTCTTAGTTTATTTAGTCCCATGTTACTAATTCTTGTTCAGTTTATTTATTTTTATTTTTTAAAAATATTTTATTTATTTATTTGATAGAGAGAGCCAGCAACAAGCAGGGGAAGTGGCAGGCAGAGGGAGAGGGAGAAGCAGGCCTCCCACTGAGCCAGGGAGCCTGATGCAGGGGCTCCATCCCAAGACCCTGGGACCAACAATCCCAGCTGAAAGAAGATGCCTAACTGACTGAGGGACCCAGGTGCCCCCAGTTTATTTTTTTTTTTAAGATTTTATTATTCATTTGAGATAGAGAACAGTGAGGAGGGAGAGGCGGAGGGGGAGGAAGAAGCGGGTTTCCTGCTGAGCAAGGACCCATGAAGGACACCATCCCAGGACCCTGGGATCATGACCTGAGCCAAAGGCAGACATTCAACCAACTAAGCCAGCCAAGCATCCTGGACATATAACATTTTAATAATTACGTGTTAAATGATGGATTCTTCATGTTTCTAAAGTTATCCCATATAACAGATAAAGTATTATACTTCTATCCCTTATCTTCATTTCCTCTTTTTTTTCTTTAAAAAAAAATTTGTTATAGAATCTGCATATATTCGAAGACTCGAGAGTAGAATTAATTAGTAAGCCTTCCCATGCATGCCATGGCCCTGAAATTCCTTCATTTCTGGTCTGATAATGTTGACCAATATGGCCTTGAGACACTCTCCTTCCTTCTTACTGGACTTTTTATTTCTGTGCTAGTCCCACTTTCCACAAATTAACTCTTCGTCCTGTTTCTCAGAAAACTCATTCTGTCTCTTGGCTTTACATATTATCTGTTTCTTAAAGACTTTCAGATCTACATCTCTAACATGGAGAGACAGAAGTAGAAGGGACAGATAGGGAAATGAGGGCTTTCATTGGCCAGGTTTAGGAGCTATGCTGAATGTTTTCATATATTTATTCATTCATTTGATCTTCTAGTAACACTATGAAGCATAAGAATGATTATTATCCATTATTTTACAGATAAAAGAGCTCAAGCTTATAGAATTAAGTAAGTAGCTAACCTCATTTATCTGGGATGGAGGTGGCTGTCAGGACTCAGGACCTTCATTTTTAAAACAGCAGAGTACTTGGCAAACTGGGATGAATTTGTCCGCTGAGGTCCAAGGTCAATGACTAGGAAGTGACAAAGCGCTTGGCTTTAATCCAGGCTTGCTCGAGCCTGAGATCTTTGCTCTTCACCACCATGTTATATTGTCTCCATTAGAACAAGGTAGGAAAAAAAGGGACTGATTCAAAGAGGAGGTAGAAAGTAAAAGAATTCATCAAAGTATACTGTTTCCTGGAAAGAATTTTGTTAGGGTAAATTGTGCTTTAGGAGTCAGAAGTCCCGAATTCTGGTTCCAGTTCATCAACAAACCCAGTGTTAAGTTGTACATCCCCAGACTGCCATGTCCTTTCCAATAAAATGATGAGCTAACAAGAAGGCAACTCCTAAGGTTGTTTCCAGTTTTAAAATAAACTCCAAAACCATTTCATAGCCCATAAGTATTTTTACAAGATAATCGAGAAAGAAGAAATCTGAAAGTAGATGCCAGGATTTACAGTATTTCAGGATTTTGCTCAAATTTCTAGGGTAACATCTCTGATATCAACTAGTATTTCTGAGCACAGCCAATTTCCATTTAAAGAGTTTAACAGTTTTGGCCTTTAATCTATTTTATTTAATTTGTGGTAATTAGCTTTATGGTGTTTTCATTGTTGTCTTTAACTGTTTATATAATGTCCCAAACATCTCAGCAGGAGCTGTTTTTTAAATCTGGTTTTCACTCTTTATTGTTATTTATAAAATATTAATGTCTTCTATTTAAGGCATGTGTGATTAATAGCTGAGAGAATGTACTTTTATAACAGCACAGTTTTAATCTGTGAAAATCATAAGAAAACAGAGTCACAACATACCACAATTATTATTGAAGGCATAGCTGCATTTATTGACATGTGAATCTTCCTAAGATATTTTGAAAGCATTTTTGATACAATAGAGTACTTAAGAAATAAGGCACTCTGACCTTTTTTTTTGTTGTTGTTCCTGGACACATGTTATCATATCTGATATGTTTCCAACTCAAATTTCACCAAAATAAAATTTATAAGATGTAGCTTCCAGTATTTTTAACATTTCATTCAAGAAAAGCCATACTTTCCATATTACCTCCTCCTCCACCCCTTTCTGTCATTGTCCTGAGGTTGAATTGAAAGACTGAATGGGAATTTGAGGCAAGAAAAATGTGGAATAGTGCAGGCCTTTCGGAAACTAGTTTGCATGTGTGCGTGTGTGTTTGTGTGTATGATTACTGCACAATCTGGGCCAAAGCATTTAGCTCCTTTTCTCATTTGGATAATTGGGATCTTTCTAACAAGGTAACTAGGTGCATAAAATTAAACAATTCCATACATCACCCAGTCCTCATCACAACAAGGGCACTCCTTAATCCCCATCCTAGCTGGGAAACGTGGAAAAATTGGTCAAACTTCTCTGAACCTCAGTTTCTCCAGGCAGTGAAATGAAATCAAACTACTTCCTGCAGCTGCTGGAAGCAGTAAATACGATAATGTATGAAGGCACTCCCCCACCCCTTGCCTAAGAAACTCCTATTTCACACTTTAACCATCAATTCACAAAAGCTACTTTTTTGAGAAAGCCTTTACTAATGGCCAGCCCATGGGACTTTGGCCAGCCTCCCCTACCATATTTGGTTGCAGCACCATGAAATTGCCCTGCGTAAATGCACATCATCATTTGTGTTTCTTTGTTGATCATTTATTAAGGTTAGTATGACCCAGTAGATACCATCAACTCCATTAAAAAAAATCAAGTCCATTAGCCACATTGCAAAAAATTATAACACATTACATGGAAAGTTTAGTAGTAGTGAAATTCCTGAGATGATATTAATATATTAATAACTTTGAAAACTAAGCATATTATAATGATTGAGGATTTCTTGCAGGAATTCAAATCAACTGGTTTTTATGAGGTTCTTTTTTTTTTTTTTTTTTATGATGTTCTTATGTGCTTCGTCTTATGGAAGACACAAATGAAAGAAAAAAAAAACAACTAGTTCCTTTCCTAGTCAGGCTTAGAGAGGCAGGGCTATTGTTGGGTTTTAGCAAAGCTCTATGCTTTATTTTTCTTTTCAGAAAGAGAAGAGGATAAATAAAACTATCATAACGATGAGATTAGTGTTTTCAGAGTTTTAGTAGGTTATTTTGAAAAACTAATAATTAAAACTTAAAATTTGGGGCACCTGGGTGTCTCAGTCAGTTAAATGGTTGCCTTCACCTCAGGTCGTGATTTCTTGGTCCTGGCATCAAGCCCTGCCTCGGGCTCCTTGGTCAGTGGGAGTGCTTCTTCCTCTTCTTCTATCCCCACACCCCATTCCCGTGCTCTCTCTTTTCTGAAATAAATAAATAAAGTCTTAAAAAGCCCTTATTTAAATTGATGTGGGGCACCTGGGTGGCTCAGTGGGTTAAGCCTCTGCCTTCGGCTCAGGTCATGGTCTCAGGGTCCTGGGATCGAGCCCCACATCGGGCTCTCTGCTCAGCAGGGAGCCTGCTTCCCCCACTCTCTCTCTGTCTGCCTCTCTGCCTACTTGTGATCTCTGTCTGTCAAATAAATAAAATATATAAAAAAAATTTAAATTGATGTATAACATGTAATCAGAAACATGCACAATTTCTAAGTGTACAGCTCAAGGAACATTCACAAAGTAAACCCACCCATGTAACTACCATCTGATAAATAAACATAACCAGTACCCTAGAGGCTTTCTTTTTGTCCCATCTGACACTATACCCTTTCACCAAAGGTCACCATTATTCTGTTTTCTGTTACCATCACTGTTTTACCTGTTTTCAACTTTATATTCATGGGAGCATACAGTATGTCCTCTTTTATGCTTTCTTTCAAGATTATGTGTGTGACAATCAGTTATGTCTATGTGTACAGCAGTTCATTCTCACTGCTGAGAAACATTCAATTGTATGACTCTGTTGTGATTTATCTATTCTACTGTCTGTGGACAGTTGAGTTGCTCCCAGCTTTCACGTGTTACAGAATAATGCTGCAGTGATCATTCTCTTTCGTGGCTTTCAGTACACAGTGTAAAGTGTTTCTGGTCGTCGTGGGAGGGGTGAGCCATACCTAGATACAGATTTAGGTTTTGAAGACGCTGCCAAATAGTTTCCCAAAGATTATCAATTTACACTCCCCACAGGCAGTAAATGAATATTTCAGTAGCTCCATATCCTTGCCAACACTTAGGATTTTGTTAAAGCCATTCATTTGGGGGTGTGGTACTTGGGGTTTTACTTTGTATTTCCTTAATGACTGACGAGTTTAGAGCATCTTTTCTCATGCTGATTTCTTATTTGAAAATCCCCTTTGCTAAGTGTCTATTACAATCATTTGCCTACTTTTATAATAGATTGTCCATTTTTTTCTTTGATTTGTAAAAGTTATTTATTTTGTATGTGTTATTTTTGTGCTTATAATTTTGGAAAGTACCGGGACTAAATGTTGGTATTTCAGTTCCCTCTAGTAGTTGATCTCTTTACTGAGATACGCTCTATCTGACATCGCTGGCTTCCCTTTCCCCTCAAGTTACTCAGGTTAAGCACTATGGAATGATAGTCTTATCTTGCCAATGCAAGATGTTGGTAAGATTTGATTCTCAGTGGCCTTCAGTGTACATGTTCATGTATTGCCAGATCCTGTTTTATATACCTGTATATCAAAACTCAAAGGTGAGATCTCAGAAAGACTCTATAGCTTATTGAATATGGCTCAGAAGGACCAGTTGTACACATTGAGGTCAAATGGGAAAGAATGTTTAGCTAAAAAGTATTTTAAAGTATCATGTGCAATGTCTTCCCAGTTAAGCATCTCCTTTCTCATGACTTCAGAATTGAGATGGAATTAATAGCTTTCTTTTGTGACTTAAAATTTTAACTATTTTACATAAAACTAGGAATATTTGGGATCTCTTCATTAGTGTTAGTGTCCATGCAAGCACACAAGGAAATAGAGCATAGCATCTGTTTTATGAAGTTGAAACTTATATCCAGAAGGCCCTGTGAAGTCATCGACTGGGTATTTCTGATCTGGTAGTGTTGGGGCTGGAGTTGGTGCAGTGACAGCCATACTGGGAGAAGCTCAGAGACCTTCCTCATTCAGAACAGCGAGGCTTTCATCTGTTGTCCTCATTGACTTCTGAGGAAGAATTCCTTTAAACATAGGCTGAAGCTCCTCTTTTAAAAATTGTGTGTCTATTTTAAGTCCTTAACTTATAGACAGGAGTTCAGAAAGGAGGTGGAATTCAGTGAGGTTAAGTGGTTTGGCCCAGATCACACACTTTGGCAATGGCAGAATCAGGACTGAAATCCAGCTTTGCTCTCTCCACAGTGCTCTGAGACTCTGATGTTTGTGTCAGCTGGAGCAATATCCTAATGATTCAATTATGTCTTTTTCCTTCCCACTTCCTGGCTCTGAGAAGTGTATTCACCCAAGTTAATTAGAGAATCAGAGGGAGGTTTCCGTGCTGGGAAAGGAGTGTGCTTGCCACTGTTAACACACGTTCCCCAGGATCCCAACTTAGCTGATATTAATGATCATGCATTCATAAAGTATCTTCTTTCCAACTCATTTTATGGCCTTCTGACTAATTTGGTTCATAATTTTCTACTGTTGTAAGTTTTTTATTCTATTGTCTGGTATACTTTTTTATCCATTATGGATGCCTAGTATTGGCTCTGTTACATTGGACCTAGTGAGGACTTGTTCCGTTCTGTACTTCTTTCTCTTTTCTCCTTCCTGTTGTTTGGTGCCAGGATATCTGGCAGAGGAACAAGGAGTCTCGATAGAGAGAAGCAAATCTGGGAAATGACCTGAAGGTCCTTGTTGACTTGAAAGAGAAAAAGTGGAGGAGGGTTCACACTTATGAGAAGACAAGTGACAGGACAAAATGTGAGAGGGCAACAGTCATGGCCAAGGGTTGAGAGGTACACTGGGAGGGTTGTAACCAGGGACATGATGGAAAGAGGTCAGTCCTAGGCCACTTTCTTGGATATTCTGCTCCCAAGTACCAAAGAACAGAGAAAAGTGGAGAGGGACAGGGTGGAGATGGGAACTCTTAACCATGCAGTTTTTGAAATTTGGAGCCAGTTAGAATTATATACATTACAAAAGCAATGTAAAAATAGATTTTAGGAAGTAATGGGGCCTTTGAGGTCTTCTTGCCCAATAGTTTTATTTTGCAAATGAAGAAAGTAAAGGCTAAGAAAAGTCAAAGCAAGTCCCTTGGCTCAGTTCCTGGTGGAGCTGTGGGATATTAGTCCTATATTTTTCATTCATATTTACTCAATTGCAAGAGAGAGAAAAGCCCAAAGAGCTACATTTTATTCTAAATACATTTGGAAGTCATGGAAAGGAAATGATACACTCTGATATACATTTAAGAAGACAACTCCTGCTGTATGGAGAAGGAATTGGAATAGGATAAGAGTGGGAATTAAGATAGCAGTTAGGAGGCTGTATCAGCATTCCAAGAACAAAATTATTGTGGCTGGGAGAGGGAAGTTGAGGAGAAGGAGATATATTTTGAAGTTAAAATTTAGAAGACTAGATGGATTGGATGTGATAAGTAAAATGTAGAAGGAGTCAACGTTTTATGACTTGGGCAACTGGATGGATATAGGTGCAATTTCTAACATGGAGAGATGAGAAGGGAGTAACATGTGATTGAAGGTCAGCCTGCTCTTATGCACCCTCTATCAACTATTGAAACTGCCTGTTTAGATCCTTGGATCATGACATGTTTCCTCAAGTCCTGCTGAATGCCATAGGGCAATTTTTTGGCACCAGGATCCTTAATTATACAGGGTGCCATGACAAAGTCTTATCAGTCATCTGCTTTGGAAGGACAAGCTAAGGAGATAAAGAAGGGAAATACCATTTCCACTTTTTTTTTTTTAAAGATTTTATTTATTTATTTGACAGAGAGAGATCACAGGTAGGCAGAGAGGCAGGCAGAGAGAGAGGAAGGGAAGCAGGCCCCCTGCTGAGCAGAGAGTCTGATGTGGGGCTCCATCCCAGGACCCTGAGATCATGACCTGAGCCGAAGGCAGCAGCTTAACCTACTCAGCCACCCAGGCGCCCCCATTTCCACTTTTGTTTGCTTTTTATCCACATGGGAATAGAATTAGAAACCCTTAGCCTTCCTATAACCCGATAGGGAGGCTTGAGTTGCACTAACTGGAGGAGAAGGGGAGGAAGGATATTTTCACAGATATGTCTGAAAAGACCTGAGAAGGTAGGCCATCCCTGTCCAGCATGCTGTTGCCATAATTACTCATTCCACAAAGTTTTGAAATCCTTCTTAACGCCAGGTCCTCTTAAAGGTACTGGGACTACAGCAGGGAAGAAAACAAAGTCCTTTCTTATGGAAGTCACATTCCAGAACACTGCTTATGTCAGTGCCTGCTTCAAAATATTTCAGTGGTTTGTTGCCCATTTCAGCAACCTAGAGTCCAGCCCTGTGCTTAAGTCAGAGCTACTGCTTGCTGTCCCCCAAACCATGTACATTCTGTTCTCACCTTGCATTTGCTTCTCTTTTCCTCTTAAATCAGCCAATCTGACCAACTAAGGACTGATATTCAGTACCACACAGGTGTGCTGGCCAGCATCCAATTCTAACTAGTTGATGCCTATACTGAACCAGTTAATCAAAATGGTGCTGTTATCCCTACACCTAACCTTCCATTTCACTCAGTCTCCCTTAACACTTTTCTTTGGTCACTTTCTCAGTCGCCAAGGATCCCATCTTCATTTGAACTCATGGCACTCATGGGTTTATATACTTACTTACAAAACTCGTGAATTTTTCCCCTTAATTTAAATGATCTCTACACCCAGTGTGAGGCTCAAACTCATGATCCCAAGGTCAAGAGTTGGATGCTCTACCAACTGAGCCAGCCCTAGTTCACAGACTTTTTTTTATGACATCTGGTATATAGTTGTTTGCATTTTATTTAAAATTTTGACTTACGTGTTTGCCTTTTCTTCCAAAATAGATAGTATACCCCTTGTACAACCCAGATACTAGATTTGTATTAATTAATTGACCAACATATCAGGAGGGACTCGGCATTTCCTAACTGTCTGCCGGGGATGTAAAGCAGTGAGGGACCCCATCTGCCGATATTCCTTGTCAGTGTGCTGCCTATCTTTGATTCCACCCTCTAGGGCTTCTTCCATCCCCAGCTCCTATCTTAGCATCCCCTATCACCTTGGGTTTGTGGGGGCATCACCATGCCAGCACCCGTTAGGATGCTTGGCTAGGTTTGTGCATTAAAAGGGCTGTGGGATATCTCGCTTGCCAGCCAATTTAATGCAGGCTGACACTCCTGGCAACCTGAATTAAGGTGGAGGAGCCAAATACCCCAGAGAAGAGTCCATTCCTATGGCGATTAGAACAAGAAACAGAGCAGAAAACACCTTTATTTTCTTCTTATATTTAAATGAAAAGAAGACAGTAATTAAGCCAGACCAGAAGAGGAATTCTGATTGTTAATTGCTAAGGGAGGTGCAGTATTTTAATCTGTCCCGGTTCATTTGTAGAACCAGGCAGATGAGGTATGTGGTCTGTGCTCTTGCTATGGTATAATGCTGACAGTTTGAGAATTAACTGTTTTTGGATGTTCCAGATTTGTTATTTTAAAACTGTAATTCTAATGTGTTCCCCCCTCTGGGTAGATGCTGAGGAAAAGTGTTAGAGCCTTTTATCTAAGAATATGTGGCTTTAGAGTCATGACTTCCATAGACCCATGATGGTTTATGGATTTTATTTTTAAAGATTTTATTTATTTTTTGAGAGAGAGAGAACACGAGGGGGGGAAGTCAGAGGGAGAAGCAGGTTCCCTGCTGTGCGGGGAGCCCGATGTGGGGCTTGATCCCAGGACTCTGGGGTCATGACCTGAACCGAAAGCAGATGTTTAATGACTGAGCTACCCAGGTACTCTGTGGCTTGTGAATTTACTTATAATCTCCAAATTATTTAACACGGCTTTCACCTTTTACCTAGAGTTTTAGAACAAAAGACTCCATGGGACTCTATAAGACATTTAATTTTGCTATTTCTAATTATAAAGCAATGTGAGCACATAGTAGTACTCAGTTACTGGTGTAACTGATTCCTTGTCTGTAGGGGCAACATTTGATGCATTTTGGATAATCCTTTGGAAGTAATGGTAATTTCAAATGTAAGAGGAAGGGCTCAGCTCAAAAAACACATAAATCAGCTCTTTATTGAGCACTGCCAGAATGGGATGCACTGAACTGGAAACTATGAAGGTCAAGGCAAAAGGCAGGGGTTTGCTCTTCCAGCTAACCATACCTGGAGCCCCTGGTATGAAGTATAATTTGGTTTTCAAGGCCTCGGAGTTTAGTTGGGAATATAGGACTTCTATTTATATCTATCACTCTGTTTTTGTTGTTTTTTTTTTTGCTTTTTGTTTTTTTGTTTTTGGTTCCTTACACAGAAGTATGTAAGTTTCAAGTGAGAGACATGGACAACATGACTACTGTATTTACAAGAACAGACCCCTAGAGGCAGGGGTGATCATGGAGGAGGTAGGATTTGAACCTATGCTGTAAGGATGGGTAGGACATATATTTTTAAAAAAATATGTGAGAACAGGGCATTCTGGGTAGAAGGCTAACTTCAACCTAAGCTCAAGTGCATAAGCCCAAGGAAAGGATGTGTAAGGTATATGGAAAATAGTGAGAAATCAGAGGGGCCTGCATAGGCCCTGGGTCTAAAGACAGGGATTGGAGTTCTGTTTGTGCCACAAAATAGCAGCTTACGTTGACAAGCTGTTTCACATCTCTAAGCTCCAGTTCCACATCTGTCAAAAGTCAGACAATAGTTCCTGTCAGGTTGTTCTGAACCAGTAAGGTAATATGTATTGAAGCAACTTGGTAAACCGTAGAGCTCCACTCAATGCTAGCTGTTGTTATCACTGTCTTTTGGAGGGGAAGGCATGGAAGATTTTAGAGCAGAGGAGTGATGTATAACAAGTGTTAATAACTCATCCAATTTTTTTTTATGAGTGGATGAAAGAAATAGCTAAAAACAAGTATTTATTATCAACAATATTTACTGTAATTGTGTTTAGGGACTTGGAGCCCAGCTTTCAAAAAGAAGGATCACCCTAATTGCCCATCATGGTTGCTACAGAGGCTATGCCTGATGAAGCAGAATGTGAGTACCACACTTCCGAAACAACTCAGTGCATAGTGCAAGGCTCTAACAGCATTGAGGAAACTTTTAGTTATTAATCCTTGGAGCACTAAAGTTATTGGTGTACCTTGTAAGAGTTCATCTCATTCCCTTTATTTAAATATAACCAACTTTTGAGAGATCTATAGCAACTTTTAATTTAGTGTGCTGTCCAATATGGTGTCTACTAGCCACATATGGCGATTCAGTGCTTAAAGTGGGACCAGAAACCAAGGATCTGAATATTTAATTCTAACTCACTTTAATTTCAATACAAAAAGGTGGTAATTCAGTCATTGGAAAATGTTTAACCATGTTTGGGACATGTGAATATATTTTTGCAAGTTAGTACTTCATAAAATCTAAATACAGATCAAGTATTTTTTATTAAAAGCCAGTACCTGAATTGAGAGGTATGCAAGTGCAAAATACATACGAGATTTTGAAGACAGAACAAAAAAGAATGTAAAGCATCTCATTAATTTTTAATGTTGATTAATGTTGAAATGATAATATTTGGATATAGTTTAAATAAAATCTATAACAATTACTGTATATTATTAGAATTAATTTCATCTCTTTTCACTTTTAAAAATGTGACTACTAGAAAATTTTAAATTAAATATGTGCCTTGCATTGTATTTCTTTTAGAGCTGATCTAGGCTTGGCAACTCTTCAGGTAATCTTAAATTTAGGCTTAGATAGCCTGATTGAGAAACATGGAGTGCTGAATAGAGGGTTGGGATTACCAAGATTTTCTGGTTAAGCAATTTCCTCTTGGCTCTTGGTACAAGCTCGTGGGCTTCTGTTCTAGGCTACAAATAGAGTGCCATGTGGATTACTGTAATTCTCTACTTGGATAATACAGCACATTTTTAGATGGAAAGGGCAGAAAGGAAAAATGTTATCTAGTTCCAGTTTGCCTTTGGGTCATGCCCATAATTACTTAAATTTTATTTGAAGGCTTGATCCTGAGAGCTGGGAATTCACCTGTATCTCCTTAACACTGTATCCCACTCCTAGAGACACTAACATAGAGTTTTTTGTTTGTTTGTTTGTTTTAGAGGGGAGGTGCACTGTAAAATCTCCCTGAGGTAGGTAGGCAACCTATTAATCACTTATTACTACAAAGACAGTAAGCCACTTTGCTAAAGAAGGAATAAAGAAAGTGGGGGAGTGAGGAAAAGTGTGTAAGAGACAACAGAATGCTGTTCCATGGGAAGTGAAGTGTTGGGTCTTAATGCAGAATGTGTTGTAGAAATGATTGTCGAATGTAGGTTTTAGGAGATGATAGTCATATGCCACTTGGAATTTGGGTTTCACATTTTGGGTCTTTGAACTTTTTTTGAAAATAAATTAGACAAATTATATTTTCCTCCCTTATATATAATGAAGTTGAATATAAACTTTTTTTTTTTTTTTGAGGTTCTTCCTCGAAGGGTTTCCTTTCCATTTCCTAGTTTCCACAATTCTTTGCCCTGGAATGAATTAAGCCATCTTTGTTCCAGCTTCCCTCTCTTGCTCCTTGCCCCTAAGCATCTGTCCTCTCCTAACCTAACCCTGCCCTTCCTCTGAACCTGCTTTGAGAAGGAGATCTTTCAGCACACACAGTAATAGTCAATCCTTTGTTAGTTTGTTTTTTACTTATTTGCTGTGTGTTTTTTATTTTTAGCCAAGGAATATTTCCTACAAAATGAAAACTTAGGAAGAGCTCAAATATGCAAAACAGATAAGGTCTGAGCTGTTCTGACTGGAAGAAGGAAGAGCCCTGAAGGCACATGAAATTGATGAAGCACAATTTTAAAATCACTGCCTTAGTCTGGATTTGATTCACTGTTTTATTTCTCTTGGGATACTTCTGTTTTAAACCTTGTCTCTAATAATACAATGCAAAGTCTTATATCTTAAAAGGGGAATTCATATATTCGTGAGCTGGCAGTAGGGGCTGTTGGTGACTTATGCTGGCCTCTGTCACAGTGTATGGATCATATTGAATGTCATGGCATTTATTGACTTTTTTTTTTTCTGGCATTAGGCTCTGAGTACCTGGAAGTTGGGCATACCTAATATCCTATGTATTTCAGCACATTTAGCACTAGGTTAGCACCAAATTAAGCACATTTAGCATCTGGGACTTAGTAGTTGCTTAAGGAACATATGCTGAACTAAATCTCATTGAATTTGAGGTATGGCTTTTCTAACATCTGTGAAATCAAACATACAGCCACTTGCTTTGACTATATAGGCAAGGAAGTCCTTAGCCATGTAGCCATATATCTTTGTTCAGGATATCTCCTTAGTAAATTTTTGTGAAGTCTCTGGAGAATGCAACCAGTTTGTAGGAAGTTTAGAAAGCCTCTTAGTAAGGCCAGTTATTTTTGATATGGTTATAAAAAAACACATGTTTGCAAGCCCCTCGGTCTTTCTAGGGAGAAAAGATTTGCTCAATGATACAGTCAAGAGATGGCCAATCCTTGTTCCCTGTTACAGCTTCCATAATTAGGTCTTCTGGCATCTTCACTTTAGAGATTTACCAGAACAATTACACAAATCCTCTAAAGAATTTAGGGAAATCTGAAGTTTTATGAACTACCAATCATAATACTATTAAACTGATGATATACAAAGACTGAGTTGTGTGTTTTTTTTTTTTTTTAATATAAAATAGTGGTGCCTGGGTGGCTCAGTAGTTAAGCATCTGCCTTTGGCACAGGTCGTGATCCCAGGGTCTTGGGATTGAGCCCTGCATCAAGCTACCTGCTCAATGGGAAGCTTGCTTCTCCTCCTCCCACACCCCTGCTTGTGTTCTCTCTTTCTCTCTCTTGCTGTCTGTTGTTGTCTTGCTGTTGCTCTCTCTCTGTCAGATAAATCAATAAAAATCTTTAAAAAATATATAAAATAAATACATTTTAGCCTAGTGAAATCATTTGGCATTAGAAATTCATTATCTTTCCCCATGGAAATGTTAATATTTGTGCTCATGTTTTATGTAAGTAGAATAAGTATCTCAGTCTTTTCATGAACTTTATCATAAAATACTTGTTATTGTTTATAATGATTTTTTATTGCTTTGGGGGGGTATTAGTAACTTGAAGAATCCAAAGTTTAATGAAATTTTATTATTTGCAAATCAATTAGTTTTAGATAAAAAGACCTGTAATAAGACCAGATTTATTCAAATAAGTTTAAAAAGTTGAAATTTATCTTTGTGCTACTGAAGAAATGAGGATTGACTAATGAAACTAATAATGTAAACATTGTTAGAGAAAAGTTGAGCTCAATGAGAGTAATAATACAATAACTACAGTAATAATTGCTCACATTTTTTGAAAACTTATTATGTGCCAGGCACTGTGCTAAGTGCTTTGTAACCAAGTCCAACTGAATCCTCACAACCTCATTCAAGATCCCCTATTATTATCACCCTCATTTTACAAATGAGAAAAAGAAAGCTGAAGACAATAAGATAAGACTCATGAGCAAATTGTAATTCAAGAGCAAAGTAGTGTGACTCGGGAGTGAGAGCTCTTAAAAGTCATTTTCTATGCTATGGATACATATTTGCAAATAAACAAAGCCTTAATTATAGATTTTTTTTTAAGAGAAGGAGCAGACCTTGATAGCTTCCTCTTAATAATTGAAGTTCCAGTGTGTACTTCAATGTATAAAAGCTGCATGCTTGTGTGCTTAACATATGATGAACAAAGAAACAGAAACTTCAAAGAATATTAATTAGATGGATTCTTAACATCAAAGTTAATTTCTCATAATTTTAGACTCCTTTGTTGAATATATAGTCAATTCAAAGTAAAAAATAACACACGCTAGTTTTGCCTTTTCTTTCTTTCTTTTTTCTTTTTTTTTTTTTTTTTCTTTTTTCTTTTCTTTTCTGGGAGAAACTGGCACTGGCCATTTGCCTTTCCTAGGGCACTGAGATGTGAATTCTCTTGTTCTACCTTGAGAAGTTAACTTTTTGGTTCAAAGGCTAATTTTCAGTTACTGGAGAATGTCCGAACAGCTGCCTCAGCATCTTAAATGCCAATGAGGGTTC
This sequence comes from Mustela nigripes, assembly GCF_022355385.1. NCBI lineage: Eukaryota > Metazoa > Chordata > Mammalia > Carnivora > Mustelidae > Mustela > Mustela nigripes. The sequence goes on along the minus strand of NC_081557.1, from coordinate 128,432,323 downwards.
AGGCTTAAATGCCAACTTGGAGTCAGCGTGTCAACATGCATTCAGCCGGAGCCATTTTAAGATCTGTGAGAAATCCCTCTCTTCGGGTGGCGGCTGCCTTTCTCTGCCCCTTTAAGAACAGTCCCAGGCCTTGTCCTGTTCAAGAACTTCACAGCCTGACTGTGTGGGTTCAGTCTGGCAGTCTCTTGATGAGTCAATCTACTTACTGGCTCCAAGAGGGCCATTAGCATTGCCAGAGTGTACACTGGCTCCCCCACAGTTCCCAGATGACAGGTGGCTCTTGGTGATGGGGGAAATCAGACACACTGGACATCAAAGAGCCCAGAGAGAAGTAAGATGCTGCCTTGGGAATTTAACTCCTCTAAGGCCAATTAACAAGGGAAAGAATCAGAACAGCTTTATCAGAACATTAGATTACAATAAGGGCTCAGGATTGACAGCTTGAGATGAAAGTGCTGTGGTCTATTTGGGCTTCTTTAACAAAATGTCATAATCTGAGTGGTTTATAAGCCCCAGGAATTTGTTTCTCCTAGTTCTGGAGACTGTGAAGTGCAAGATAATGGTGCCAGTGATTTGGTGTCTGATGAGACCTGCTTCCTCACTGACAGATGTCTTCTCACTGAAGGCTCACAGGATGGAAGGGATTACCTTGCTCTCTGGAGGCTCCTTCAAAGAGCTCTAATCTCAGTCATGAGGACTCCACCCTCATAATCCTCCTCGTAATACCATCACACCAGGCATTAGGTTTCAACATATGAATTTTGGGGGAATACCTGTCTTCAGTCCATAGCAGGAACTGGCAATGAAAGGCAAATATTTCACTAGAGTTACTAGGCAAACCTCTGAAGAGCCTCCAGTACTCACAAGGAGTAGTACATGGCATCAGGAATAACAGCAGATATGTAGAAAAAAAGCAGGAAGTAACTCAGGACCAGCTCCTGGAAGGGCTTCCAGCATGGCTGGCTTCAGGAGGGCCCTCTGCGTACAAAAGCTTTGCCTATAAAGATTAGATCTTCATTTGGAATGAAGACATGATAGTTTTTATAAAGCTACATTTTCACCCCAAACCAGGGACTTCATCATTTCATATATGAATAAGTGATACTGTTTGTCATGTACATGACTCATAGCAATACTATAATTATAATTAATTGTAAGGGAGGTAGTCAGAAGAAGGGAATTAAAGGAGGAAAGATGTCACGAGAGGAAGAAACAGAGAAGACATAGCATCACAGCCTGGAATATGTTACTTCTTTTCTTCTGGGGAGCAGATGGTCTGGTTAGAGGCTCCTCAAAGTAGACTTAGATTTTAGTTGAAAGTTGACAAGACAGTTTTCATTCCTAAACACCTGTCTCTTCCATGTGAGGACCGTGATCATATGGCTTTGAGTGGTGACATTTATATGAACCATTTTATGATTGACATGTGACTTTGTGCTCAAATCTGTACAAGGAGCATGTATACTTCTTGAAGCATGTGCTTGAAGTCTTGACAAGAACTTTTAATAGAGGAAAAAAAAATCCACCAATCTATATCCTTGGAAATATGTAGATATCTCTTAATGTGGGGAGTTACAGAGGCAAATGTGGGCGGACAGGGAGATTTGAGCTTGTCGATGACTTACATACTTTCCATAGGAGAGAGTGGAAGGAGGGAAGAAGCTAGGAAGCAAGAAAAGATGTTGTTCTTTCTAGAATGATTGCAGAGCTGCAATTCCACTGCCCAGTGATGAGACACCTTAGGAGATGCTTTTTTTCCTAACCCAGCATTTTTAGGGGGGAGGTTGGCAGAAGAGTCCAGTTGTCTCCTTCCTTTATTGGGAGGGTCTCCCCCAGGCTTCAGTCCTCAGCATGACATTGCCCCCAAAGTAACAGCTGCCTGTGGCTCCTGAGTTTATGTGGAGAAAAGCTAGGGGAAATTTTGTGAATGAATGAGGGAGAACTTGTCCCCAATATTTTATTTTGAAAATAAACATACAGCAAGCTTGAAAGAATTTTAAATGAACACCCATAGACCTACCACCCAGTTTTTACCATGAATATTTTCCATAATTGTTTATTTCATATCCTTCCATCAACATGCATATTATTACTCAGAACTCATTATTTGTTTATATTTTTCCTTCTATTGATATAAAATGTATGATAAAATGCCAAAATCTTTAGTATATAGTCACTGAGTTATAATAATTACATATGCCTGTGTGATTGATCCACTGTGCATCAAAATATAGAACATTACTGTTACCCCAGAAATTTCTTTCCTGTCCCTTCTCAGTCCATGCCACCCCTGACCAGAAAAATCACTGTTCCTTTCTATCTCCTGTATATTAGCTGTGTTTGCACCAGAACTTCATATTAAGTGGAACTATAAAATATTCTGTGTGTGTGTGTGTGTGCATGTGTGTGTATGCTTACTTTGCATAATGATTTTGAAATTCATCCATTTGTGTATGGCAGTAGCTTGCTTCTTTTTTATTGCTGAGCGGTATTTTATTTGTGAATATACCACAGTGTGTTTACTGTTCTCTTGTTGATATACATCTGAGCTGTTTTGAGTTTAGAGCTATTATGAATAAAGCTTCTATGAGCATTCTTGTACAATGCTTTTGCAAAAATATGTTTCATTCTCTTTGATAAATACCTAAGAGTGGGATTGCTAGTTCCCAGGTTAGGTGTATATTAAGTTTTATAAGAAATTGCTATAATGTTTCCAAGCTGATTATATTGCATTTCTACCAATGACTATTCCAGTACCTCCACAGCATCCCTAATTTGGACTGTTATCAGTCTTTTTAATGTTAGCCATTCTAGTGGGAATGTGGTGGTATCTGTCATGATCTGAATGTTCTGGTCTCCCCAAAATTGCAATGTTGAAATTCCAACCCCAAAGGTGATGGTATTAGGAGGTAGGGCCTTTGGGAGGTGATTAGGTCATGTGAATGGATCACTCAGGGGATTAGGGCTCTTATAAAAGGGGTCCCAGAGAGCTTCCTAGTCCCTTCCACCTTGTGAGGATACAACTAGATGTCTGGGACCTGGAAGAGGACCCTCAACTGACCATGTTGGCATCTTGATCTTGTACCTCATGCCTAAGAATTGTGAGCAATAAATATCTGTTGTTTGTAAGTCACCCAGCCTGTGGTGTTTTGCTGTGGTAGCCCAAAGGGACTAAGACAGTATCTCATTATGTTTTTGATTTATATGAAGATGAAATTTTAATTAATTAATTCTTATATTTTATTTATTTACTTGAAAGTGAAAGACAGAGGGGGAGGGAGAAAGAGAAAGCATGAGCAGGGGGACAGAGGGGCCTAGGGAGAGGAATGAGCAGACTCCCTGCTGAGCCCAACGCTGAACCTGATCCTAGGACCCTGAGATCGAAGACCTGAGCCGAAGGCAGACGCTTAACTGACTGAACCACCCAGGTGCCCAAGATGAATTTTTTAATTGCTTAAAATATGAGGGGGAGAAGAAGAGAGATCTTAAGAATACTAAAGAAGGTATAGTTATAGGAATGGGAGCACACTGGCTATATTGAAAAGCCAATTAGAATCAATAATTTGGTAATATATTTAAATTTTACTGAGTTCGGGGTAAAGAGAGGAAGCCAAGAAACACTTATAAATGTCAGAATCAGCTACTAATGAAGGAAATTAGGAGAAAAACTTAGACAAGACCAAGAATGATATAGTCTATGCTATAGAATTCTATATGTTACTCTAAATAAAAAGAATAAGAATCTTAAGAAAATATGAATAAGAGTTATTATAATGTTACCCACTTATAGCTGTGTATTTTTTATTTCAATGCTATTTCTACCTAATAAACCTATTGGGTTTATTTTGCAATTATAATTTTAACTAGTTGTAAGGTAAATATTTGTAAAGGAATGTACAGCCATATGAATTAGTCATCAGGTATAGAGAACACATTGAAATTGGTTAATAGTTTTTGTGCCCAAGTCATGTTATGTCTTCTGTACAGTAATATTTAAAGAACTTTAAAAGCTGAAGAGGATTTGAATTCTGTGTACTTTAATTAGTTCCCTTAGACTTTAATTAGGATAATCTACCTTTCAGTATCACCATTGTATGCTAATATTTTTTAAAGTAAATTGTTACATTGAAAGAGAATTGCATCTTTTGCATCCACTGTTAATTTCCACTTGGAACACTTAACCATTTATAATGTTCTGCAAGAATCATCACTGCCCAAATTTTAATCTCACAGTTTTGCCATTTGTAATTAAGAAAGTACATTAATTACATTAAAAAAATAAAACATTTGTGTTTTTGTTTTAGGTCCTGTATTCGAGATCCAGCAAGATTTTTTTCAAGAAGCAAAAACTCTCATTGCCCAACATTATGAAAAAATAAATGAGGTTAATGCTTTTAATCTAACTTATTTTCCAGGAAACTAATAACTGTTTTTGTATACAACAATGGTTGTTCCAAATGGTTGCATGAACCCTAGTAGACTCTGAATAGAAGAGAAAAATGAAATCTTTACTAGCTATAAAAATGAATTTTAAATTGCATTTAAAAAGAATATTTTTATAGCTATAAAGATTATTTAATTACATGTATATTTGCACATTTAATCCTAATCCAATTTTTCATTTTTTCTTTTGATGAATTATAACAGAAATGTTTGAATTATATATTTCAAATAAATATCCATCTTTAAACACTATTAGATAAAACTAAACTAGGAACTATGCCATGAGGTGTGTGCCCCCAGCATGACATGCTTCCTTGTTTCTTCTTCCATATCACCGTGCATTAGAGCCATTTACCAGTCTGATCATTCCTTGAGGACAGTGATTCTTTTTTGGTTGTTGTATCTCCAGCAAAAATCTTTGTGGCTGGCTCAATAAATATTTGCTGAATGGCATAGATTTGGAAGATGAGAAGGTGTGTGAGGTACTGGGTCTGCAAAGAGATAAGAGAGTCAGCACAGGATGAAATTTTAATAATAAGCATCTCCGGGGGAGGTGGGAAATTTGGGGGAGCAGCAGCTATTGTGACAAATGGGTCTTTGGAAGACAGGTGAGGGAAGGTGATCTTAAGATGGCTTTGTGTGTGCCACACTATACTATCCCCCTTTTTTAAAAAAAATTTTTTTAAAGATTTAATTTTTATTTATTTGACAGAGATCACAAATAGGCAGAGAGGCAGGCAGAGAGAGAGAGAGAGAGAGAGAAGCGGGGCTCGATCCCAGGACCCTGGGATCATGACCTGAGCTGAAGGCAGAGGCTTTAACCCTCTGAGCCACCCAGGCGCCCCTACTATCCCCTTTTGAATACCTTTTTTTTTTTTTTTTAAGGATCTTATTTGTTTATTTGAGAAAGAAAGAGAAAGAGCATAAGCACAGGAAGTTTAGGGTCAGAGGGAGAAGCAGACTCCCTGCTGAGCTCCCCAATTCATATATTTTTTAAAGATTTTATATATTTATTTGAGAGAGGAAGAATGAGACAGAGAGAGCATGAGAAGGGAGAGAGAGGGTCAGAGGGAGAAGCAGACTCCCCATTAAGCAGGAAGCCCGATGCAGGACTTGATTCTGGGACTCCAGGATCATGACCTAAGCCAAAGGCTGTTGCTTAACCAACTGAGCCACCCAGGTGTCCCTCAATACATTTTTTTAAAAAAAACCTGTATCTTGGATAACGATTTTAAATACTTTTCAATGCTTATGGTGTGTGTGGGAATGTTGTAATTGTTACATATATTTCATTTGAATGGTCCTCTAGGCTGAAGCTGGTCATAGGTGGTTTTAATTTACAATGAACATTGTTATCACTGCTTAACTAACTTTTTCCCCTAATCAATTGAAAATAATTTTAAATTATATTGATTTCACTAGTAGACACATGGAATGAAAACTTCACAGTTTAAACAGTTCAATAGTTGTACTTTAGAACCTTGACTTTTTAAAGAGTTTTATCCAGTCATAAGAGTATACTTATCCATCTTTGGTTGCTTGGCAAAACAGTACTAGAATATTAAAACCTCCTTACTGGTGTCTTAAGTTGGCAACTTTTTTTGGGGGGAGGGGAGTGATGAGGGCAGGGAACTATAGCACTACCTATGGGGCAAGAGAATGTCTAGAATAGAAAAATTATAATTGTTTGGATAATTACCTATCAGAGACCTGGGACTGTATTATTTTTCTTTTGCTCAAGCTAGTCAAAATTAAGAAGGAATTAAGTGATTGAAAGGATCTAAAATATATACCTGATTATTAAAATACTTTTCTTGAGAAACTACTTCCATGATGAGCTGTAATTTCTTATATTCAACAGAGAAAGAGGTTTGAGAGTGTTAGCATTTTATGGACATTCAAAAATTCTTAAAGGATGCTTGAAAATTATTAAATTCTTGTATGCTTACTATTTAAAAACTTTAAAGCTGCATTTGAAAATATCACATGTGAAAAGAAAATTATTATTGGAGAATTTATTATTTTTTTCTCTTTTGAAGTGGAATATAATCTGGAATATAATCCTCATTCTTGTTAAGGGCTTTTGGAGAACTATAAAGGATAACATCTGCTTTACCTGATTACTGTCATGTGCTTTATAGTAAATATCTTATATAGTAAGGTACTTTTTAAAATGCATTTGGTAGATAGAATTTTCTTAACTTATTAATAAAATGTATTATTTACTTTTATTATATGATTAATATTAAAATTAAATTTTATTAAATTTACTTTTGTTTTACTCACAGAATAAAGTTCAAAGTACTTCTATAAATGTTTTTAAAAATAAACATCAAAACCCCAAATCTGGCAAATTCATACCTTTGGAGTTAAAAAAAAAGGAAGCACTTGATGTGGTCCAAGAATTTCGGACAGCACACAAAAGTATTTGTTTTCCCAAATACCTGTTCAAAAGTGAACATTTTAAGGAGCCCTCACAACGAACTTCTTTTAAGGAACCAGACATTTTTAGTGTAAAGGAAAAATTCAAGGATTGTATGGATCTAATCACGAAAGGTAAGTTTTTGGTGTAACAAAGAAGTTCAGTAAGCCAACTGGCAAAACAGTTTGCTTCTGGTGTGCTTTTAATGAAATTTCCTTTTTGAAACAAAAGCCCACACTTTAAATCTTAGCAGTGGAAGGTGAGGAGGCATGATTAAAAGGGTTACTAAGACTCTGGGGCCACCAGAAATTGAGAGGAGAGTACGCTAATGGGAATGAGGAATTTATGGGGACAAAATTGCTTAGCCACGTCTTCCAACAGAGTGGTAGTTCTAATATAAGACCTCAGACTGTAGTTCACAGTTAATAAAGCAGTGAGAGGTTTATGGCTTTGAATTCTATTGTTGAGTAGGATAAATAGGATAGGCAAACTATCTGTGAATGTGTTCCCCCAAAAAGATTTTTGGGAGCTATAGAATTCCTATAAGACAAATTATAGTAAAGATTTACTTTTTATCAGGAACTTGGTAAGATGGAACCCGGAAGTCTATTTGAACAAAGTGATACCGTTTTCTGGAGACTAATGGCTGGAATAAATGACTTCTTATGACACATTTCTGTTTAAGCCTTCATAACTTCACCTCCACTTTTTCTCTTTTGTTATTGCTTGTTATGTTATTCTTTCATGTGAATATTTTTCATTCAATGAGTGAATATTTTTCATTCAATTCTACGTTAGAAGTTGGATAAACAGAGATTAAAGGGCTCATAAAGTAATGGTGGAGATGAATGCCTAGGTAATTTCTTATTTATTTATCTATTCATTCATTCATTCATTCATTTATTTATATTAACATAGAATGTATTATTTGTTTCAAGGGTACAGGTCTGTGATTCATCAGTCTTACACAATTCATAGCGCTCACCAGTGTCCATCCTCCAGCCACCCCATCCCTCATAGCCCCCTCCACTCCAGCAACCCTCAGTTTGTTTCCTGAAATTAAATCTCTTATGGTTTGTGTTTTCCCTCCCTTCCCCTATGATCCTGCTTTGTTTCTCAAACTCCTCTATCAGTGAGATCATATGATACTTGTCTTTGTCTGATTGACTTATTTCATCTAGCATAATACCCTCTAGTTCCATCCAAATTGTTGCAAATAGCAAGATTTTGGGTTTTTTGATGGCTACATTATATATATATATATATATATATATATATTTTATATATATATATATGGATATAGAATATATGGATATATATGGATAAAGAAGATGTGGTATATATACCACATATATATACCACATCTTTATTCATTCATCTGTTGATGGACATCTAGGCTCTTTCCATAGTTTGGCTATTGTGGGCATTGTTGCTATAAACATTGGGGTGCACATGCCCCTTCAGATCACTACATTTGTATCTTTAGGGTAAATACCTTGTGGTGCAATTGCTGGGTCATAGAGTATGTCTATTTTCAACTTTTTGAGGAATCTCCATGCTGTTTTCCAAAGTGGCTGCACCAGCTTGTATTCCCACCAACAGTATAGGAGGGTTCCCTTTTCTCTACATCCTCACCAATGCCTGTCATTTCCTGACTGGTTAATTTTAGCCATTTTGACTGGTGTGAAGTGGTATCTCACTGTGGATTTGATTTGTATTTCCCTTATGCTGAGTGAAGTTGAGCACTTTTTCATGTGTCTGTTGGCCATTTGGATGTCTCCTTTGCAGAAATGTCTGTTCATGTCTTCTACCCATTTCTTAATTGGACTATTTGTTCTTTGGGAGTTGAGTTTTATTAGTTCTTTATAGATATTTGGATACTAGCCCTTTATCTGATATGTCATTTGCAAATATTTTCTCCCATTCTGTCGGTTGTCTTTTGGTTTTGTTGACTGTTTCCTTTGCTGTGCAAAAGTATTTGATCTTGATGAAGTCCCAATAGTTAATTTTTGGCCTTGTTTCCCTTGCCTTTGGTGATATTTCTAGGAAGAAGATCCTGTGACTGAGGTTGTAGAGGTAGCTGCCTGTGCTCTCCTCAAGGATTTTGATCGATTCCTGTCTCATATTGAGGTTTATCATCTATTTTGAGTCTATTTTTGTGTGTGGTATAAGGAAATGGTCCAGTTTCATTCTTTTGTATGTGGCTATCAGATTTTCCCAACACCATTTGTTGAAGAAACTGTCTTTTTTCCATTGGACAGTCTTTCCTGTTTTGTTGAGGATTAATTGACCATAGAGTTGAGGGGCCATTTCTGGGCTCTCTATTCTGTTCCATTGATCTCTGTATCTATTTTTGTGTCAGTACCATACTGTCTTGATGATTACAGCTTTGTAATAGAGCTTGAAGTCCGGCATTGTGATGCTGTCAGCTTTGCTTTTCTTTTTCAACATCCAGTTGTGACAATTGCTGTACTAGAGATAAGTACAAAGCATTATGGAGATATTGAAGAGTAACTAACCTAGTGCCAGAATGAAAGTTTGTCAAGAGAGATCTCATTAGGGGCTGTCTGGGTGACTCACATCTCTGCATCTCTGCATCATGATCTCTGGGTCCTGAGATTGAGCCCTGCATTGGGCTCCCAGCTCGTGGGGGAGTCTGCTTCTCCCTCTCTTCCTGTCTCTCCCCCCACTCGTGCTCTCACTGTATATCTCTCTGTCTCAAATGAAGAAATAAAATCTAAAAAGACAAAAAAAGAGAGCTCTCATTAGGAAGGGGTTTAAGGAGAAGTTTGTTAAATGCAGGGTGGGAAAAGAAGAGGCCATTTTGAGCTATGGGAGAAAAATATTAAAGCTCTGATGGAAGAAAAATTGTGGTGCATTTTGGGAAAGGAGAGATGTGATAAGAAGTGAGGTTAGGAAGGTGAGAAAGGCTAGAAGAGAGTATAATTAACAGGCCAAGGATTTGAACCCATATATAAGAGAAAGCCATTGGTGATTTCAAGATGAGGGCAAGGAAGAAGGTAGAGAGGGATTTACAGCAGCATTTCTCAAAGTAGAGTCCTCTGAACACGAGTTCTGAGGGATTCTGCTCAGCAAAAGGGATCTCTGGTTAGACGAGTTTAAGAAAATACAGTTACTGGTTGAGATTCATATTAAGCATTAACATAGAAAGCTCTGTGAAATGCTGCAGAAAAGAACTCTGTTTGTTGCTTTTAACTGGCTATCACCAAATCACTTGACCAAAGAATTCTTAAAGAAAGATTTTGAGGTGGCCAGATGGAAAACTGGGTAGATAGACATCATTAAGTTGAGACCAGAATTCAGAGGGACAACTGGATTTTAAGCAGTTGACGAAGGTGATGAGAAAATCAATGAATTCAGTCTTAGATCTGCTAAGTAGGCATGCATATGGAGACAGTCATCAGGAAGCTGGAAGAGAGAGCAGGGTGAAGGGTAAAGATTGATAGATCACTATCCTGCCATAACTGTGGGGCTCTTGTGTTTGTTCAGCCAACATTTGCTTACAATGTGAGATGTATATATAGAGACAAAAGATATGCTACTTGTCCTCAAGAAGTTCAAACTTGACATATGTAATTTATATGCGGTTGGATGAAGAAGGATAAACAGATAATTATAATATAGTGTGGCCTATACTGTAATAAAAACAAGCTTCACTGCTTTGAAATCAGTAGGAAGGATACCTAATTCAGAGATGTATTCGTGGGAGATTGAAAGTCTTTGGTACATTTTGGAGGATGAATAAGTTTACTGAAGAAAGAAAAATATTTCTATCTAGTCAGATAGTCTAACCTTTACATGATAATGGATTTCTGAGTAAGTGAGAGTGGTGTATTTGTGGGAGCTAAAATGATTTTACATAACTGAAATGAGGATTGAAGAGTAATTAGAGATGAGACCAGATATTGGAGAATTTTTAATTTTAGCCTAAAAGCAATGGGAACCATTCAGATGTTTTAATAAGAGATTGTAGTGATCATGGGTGCCTGGGTGGCTCAGTGGGTTAAGCTGCTGCCTTGGGCTCAGGTCATGATCTCAGGGTCCTGGGATTGAGTCCCGCATCGGGCTCTCTGCTCAGCGGGGAGCCTGCTTCCCCTCCCTCTCTCTCTGCCTGCCTCTCCATCTACTTGTGATTTCTCTCTGTCAAATAAATAAACAAAATCTTAAAAAAAAAAAAAGGGATTGTAGTGATCATATTGGCATTTTAGAACATTTCTGGGAGCAGAGATGAGGTGTGATGAATTTTGGAGGCACAGAGTCTACCAATGAGGGGACAAACTTAGATGAGAAAGGATGGCTTGAATTAAGGTAGTACCCCTGGGGACAGAACTGAGGGGAAAGATTTTAGAGATATTTGAGAAGTAGAGTTATCTAGATTTGGTCAACAATGGATGGAACATAAAACACAGGGAAAGAACTTTGGGATTCATTGGCATAGTGCTTTGTCCTGGGGGCAGCATGGAAATAGATGCGGCATATTAAAGGTTTGGTGATGTATCTTATGTAATGGTAAAACTGCCACCAGAAACCAATTGGAATATAGAGCACATACGTACTGAGCTTTGTTGTTCTAGGTGATGATGTTGGGATACAGTGTTATTGAAATATACTGGTGGTTTTGGCTGCCTTTGGGAAGTTATTATAAAAAAAGAGATGAACTAACAAATATATTGGCTGGTTTGCAAGCAGAAGAGAAAGGGCATAGTTATACCAGGTATCTGAGTGCTTGGTTTTGAGCAAATGTCTAAGACTTATTGCAGCAAAGATCAGATTAAGGGTATGCTCTCCCCAACCCAGCGCATTATCTCAGCTCACCTTCAGGCACTTACCATTAAGTTGAAGGACTAACGTAAGGGGTTAGGAAGTGAAGATACAAGAGAAATTTTAAAGTTATGCTTAAAAAAAATATTGAATGTGGTTATTGGCATGAAGAATTAATTAAAAGAAAATAGATTAAAAAATCTACCAAATATTTTAGACAACTTTATTGCCAAAGAAACCATGAATCTTGATTTAATTGAATATTTGAAAGTAAAATAAGGTGGCTTTATCTGGAAGTGACCCACAAAAGCTGTACAGTTCCAAAGAAGATAATAGCAAGATGTGGCCAACAAACAAGGAAAAAAAAAAAACTTCCCAGAGCGGATCCAGGGCCACTAAGAAAAAATGAATAAGGGAGTTTACTCTCAGAACAGAATCATTGTATACTCAAAGAACTTTCCTACTTCCAGGGTGAAGGGCTTCTCAGGGCCTCCCCAGTGGATTCTATAACTTATTCCGTATGGTGATTCTCTTTTCCTTTCACTAATGGAGTTTTTCCCAAGGTTAGCATATACCTACCCCACTACTCATTTCCCACTACTGGATATTGTGTTCTTGTGGGGAAAGGTGGAAATAATTTTTATGTCTGGTACACATTTTTATTTGAGCAGAAGGAGCCACACCTGCACCTGATGCGGTAGACTGCAAACAGCCAGAGATCCTGGGCTCTGAGCTGGGTGTAGTACTTTGTTTGAATTTTAGGCTCTCCTTTGGGGAGAGGAAGAGTGTGATTTGTCAGGAAATAAGAATGGATAGATATTTGATGTCTAATAGGGCTGACTGTGGCAAAGACTTTCTAATTTATCAAACTTATTATTATATCCTTTCTTCCTAGGCACTTGGCAGCTAGTCTGCATAGAGCTATGTGACTGGGGTTTAGCTCAGTGGGTTATGGCTGGAAGCGATGCCCATCCAAAAAATGTCTCGTGTTCTCCTCTTGATGTGGTTCCCATATTTTCAATTATGAAGACTCTTTTCCAATACTCTTAAGACAACTACAGTTCCACTTATAGGAGAATGGTAAAAGTGCTTTTAATAACGGTTGATTGAAATTTTTGTTGAGATATTCAGGATACATACAAAGTCAGTATGGGGAATGCAAAAAAGTGAGAAAAGTGTTGGTGACTTGCTCCCTCATGGAACTTGTAGTGTAGCTGGAGGAACAGGTATCAAATAATCACTTACATGCAGTGGAGAATAGATGACAAATGAATGAGACCTAGACTGGGGTCAGCAAAGGCTTTCCCAAGGAAATGACATTTGTAAGCTATGCAAGATGTGGAAGAATTACTCAGTCAAGAAGTATTGCCTGCTTGGAGTTCTAGGCCATGGGAAAACCATTTGCATTGGCCCAAAGGAGGGAAGCACAGAAGTGATATCAAAGAAATGCAAAAAGAACTAATGTGGCTGCAGTTCTGAGACGGAGCAAGAGAGGGGTAAACTGTAGCTATCTGAAGAACAGAACCTATAGTCAATGCTGTGCTAGCAGATGTTTAATAACTGTGGACAAGAGGGAGGAAGCCTGATAGATAGCTTTGCCAGTTTCAGTGGTGTAAATACTCTAAAGTAGCCAATTTCAAGCTACTGATGTTATATCACTTATTATGTGAGTTGGGAAGAGAAGCACTTGGTTTTCTCTGAGAGTTGTGGCAAACACATTTCATACACCACTTGAAATTCCCCCAAACGTACTTCTTATTTCAGCTTCGGATATAAGGCTGCTTTCTTCTCCAGGGTTCCCTGATGCCTTCCTGGCTTGGGACACCAATAGGAATGGGCTCATCACTGACACATGAGCAACCAGGAAGGGAGGATAAGAGCCAATGAATAAATTTCTTCCTTTCTTTGCCTGAGCAAAAGGGTCTCAGTGACACTATATGAAGCTTCTCAGAATGTCCCAAACAATTTCTGGTAGTGATGGTCAACTCAAAAAGAATTCTTAGATTAGTCCTTTCTTTCTCACTTTCTTTTTTCCTTGAAATATCCTCTTAAAAATATTTTGATTGTAAGTTGTCAGTACTTTCTGAAAGACTGGGTGTGGAGTGTGAGGGAGAGAAAGAGTCAAGGAAAGATGATTCTTAGACTTTAGACCTGATGAATTGGAAGATAGGAATTGCCATTTTCTGAGACAGGGAGGAGAGGAACAGGCAGTTTTCAATGGGCAGAAACCTAGAGTTGAGATTTGGATACATGTTTAATGTGCCAGTCATACATACAAATGAAAGTGTCAAATAGGTAGTATGTAATGTAAGTGTGGGCTCAAAGGAAAGAAAGGTTGGAGTCATTCAGGTACAGATCAATATTGTCTAATAGAAATATAATATGAACCACAAATGTGACCAAGAATTTTCTAGTGGCCACATTAAAAAGATACAAAGAAACAGGCAATGGGCACCTGGTTGTCTCAGTCAAAAGAGCATGTGATTTTTGATCTTGGATTTGTGAGTTCAAGCCTGTTATTGAGTATAGAGATTACTTAAATAAATGAATAAGTAAATTTTTAAAAAGAAACAGGAAAATTAATTTAATTTAAATATTTAAAAAGATTTTATTTATTTGAGAGAAAAAGAGAGAGAGAAAGAGGGAGAACAAGTGGTGGGGAGGGGCAGAGAGATAAGAGGGGAAGCAGGCTCACTGCTGAGCAGGGAGCCCATGTGGGGCTCGATTCCAAGACCCAGAACTCATGACCTGAGCTGAAGGCAGACATTTAACTGGCTGCAAGCCTTTCAAATGCCCTGGAAAATTAATTTTAATAGTAGATTTATTTAACTTAATATGTAGAGAATAGCCAATATAAAATTGTTAGTATTTTAGTTTTCTCATACTGAGTCCCTCAAATCCAGTGTATATTTTAGAAATTGGACTAGCCACATATTCACCACTCAAAGTGTTATGCCCAAGTTTTTGCGTCCGAGAGACCACCAAGGAGCCAACACTGATGCAATCACATCAGGGTTTATTTGACAAGCTTAAGCTTGGGCCCAAGTGTACCTGACACAGCAGAGTAGGGACTTGGACCCTAAGCTTAGTTAAGGCAACAGTGTTTATGGGTTCCTGTTACTAAAGCAGGGTGGGGGGTCCTTGTAACTAAAGTAATGTAGGGGAAGTTCAGCCCTTGGACACAGGGGTCTGAGATGGCTGCCGGAACTAAGATGGCTGTACTTATGCTAAGGCTAAACCTGAGGTGGGATGGCCTTAATTTTTCTCAGCCTCCGCACAAAGCTATGGTTGGTGAATGGCTACCATATTGAACAGAATAGATAACAATTTTATTTACAATCATTGACTTCGATAAGATTGTGTAAAAAATAAATGTAGGTGGAAAGAAAAAAATCTAAGGACTAAGTTCTGGAAGTTTCCAACATTTAGAGGACAAAAAGAGGAGTACCCAGCAAAGGAAGTGGAAATAAACAGTTCGGGGGCAGTCAGGAGTGTGTGAGATGTTACTCATATTTCCTTTTTAAAAAAATTTTTTAAGGAGTTCTTAATTTTAGAGAGAGAGAGCATGCCCTTGCATGCATGTGAATAGGGGGAGGGGCAGAGATAGAAGGAGAATCTCAAGCTGACTTCCAGATGAGTGTGGAACCCAATGCAGAGCTCAATCTCACAACCCTGAGATCATGACGTGAGCTGAACCCAAAAGTTAGATGCTTAATCAGCTGTGTTAGAGCCATGCAGGCACCCTGTATTACTCATATTTCAGTCAAGCAGGAGGAATCCCTCAGACAACAAGGAAAGCTCACCCAATGTCCTAGAAGGAAGACAGGGCCATGGACACAGACACAGGATGATTATTGGTAGATCAGATGGGCAGGATTACTACTATTTTTTTTTTTTTCCCAGTGAAATTAGAAGTGAGGTCTTTACTTGAGGTTGGGATGGGAAGTATTGAGTTTTGAGGAATGAGGAAAAGGGTGAAATAATCATAATCTGGGTGTGGGAGTGCTTGGATTATGAAATGATAATTTGTTGTGAAAGATACACCTGCTCCTTTTTTTTTTTAATAAGACAAAAGAGAAATTGTTGAGAAGTGTCAGTAAGGATAAAGGAAGAATTTGAATTTATCCCTAGCCCTAGAGTATGGAATGTAAGAAGAGAAGCATAGATACCCCTTGAGAGTACTGTTGAAGAAATTGTGCCCTTAGGAAACTAAGGGTGGTTAGAATGAGAACATAGAACATAGGTAGAATATCACTTTAGTTGATGAAAGATCTGGGGTTTCTTAGGGTTCACTGAAGAATTTGGGGAGGTGATTTAAGGAAGGATGAAAGAGTGTAGGTCTGTGGAAATTAAGGCAGCAAAGAGTGAGAAGTCTAGTTCTAAGGGTCTTTAATAGAAGGTGAGTAATTTGTCCTAATGATAGTCTCATTTTGGGGATTACTTTCTTTGGTGGTTTGTAATCAGGAGACCAAGGATCTTGGGGTAGGGGATGTGAGAAAAAAGTCAAGGTTTTATGAATAGTATGAGGAGGACTGCAGTGGTCCTGAAAATCCTATTATAGGCTTTGTTGGAGTCAGAGACATTTTACTGGGAGCCTTTGCATGAGTCCCACCAGATAGCTGTGAAGTGCTGATCTTAGAGTTTATATTTGAATTAAAATTGGAATTCATTTCTCAAAGTTCTTATCTCAAAAAGTATATATTAAGTCTGTAACTTGGATCTATTTTTTAAACATATTCCCAATATTCACTTCAGTGTGAATGGAAGCATGATCTAAGATATCAGTGGTATTAATTCCAGAACTTGATTAAAGTCTGTGAGATTAGAAAGAAAAGTGAGTCCTGTGTGTATGATATATGTACCTCTTGCTCATGCTGCCCTGACAAATCAGTTGCATTATCTTCCATAAGCTAAACATCTATATGAGAATAGGCCAAACATTCCTTGAATTTGATCCAAGGATATCAACTTTAAAAATACACTGTAATAATTATAATGCCAGATATTTTTAGTAAATATGTTCTTTGTGCTTACCTATAATACATGTCCATGTTTTTCTTAATAGAGCAAAATCAGAAAAAAATATTAAATGATTTCTTCTTTGAGTATATAGATGTTCATAGTACTGCTTAACCTGTTTCTGTTGTCAAGCTGCCAAAAATTTATGGATCTTGATAATTAGAAATCAAACATAAAAATCTGTTTCTGGAATATATATTAAATATATTATAGTTACTGCATAATATATAGTATTCATCTCTTTATGTATTCCCTTAGGAACAAAAATTACTTCGGTGTAATTTTGAGTCATTTAAATTTAAAAACATTTTTATTAAACCCAGTGAGATTTCCTGATATTCATGTCCAGCAAATATATTTAGGGCCAATATTGCATTATTCCTTAACCAGTTTAAAAAGGAGTAGACGCACACCTGTACCTCTGGGGATAAATATATATGTTTATAAAAAATAAAAAATTAATTAAAAAAAATACAGAACAAACATGGTTACCAGAGGAGAGGTGGATGGGTAGGGGGACGAGGTGAACAGGTGAGGTGGATTAAGGAGTGCACTTGTGATGAACTCTCGGTTTTGTACAGAAGTTTTAAATCACTATAGTGTACACCTGAAACTAACACTACACTGTGTTAACTAACCAGAATTGAAATAAAAACTTTTTTAGAAAGATAAAAAAAAAAAAAAAAAAGGAGTAGACGTACGTGTGTGCGTGTGTTTGTGTGTGTTTGCTCATGTAAATGTATTCTTTGGTCTCCAAACACAAAACTTCCTTTAAATATAAAATGAAGGCATAGTGAATTTTAATGATGCTTTAAAATAACTACATAGTTAGAAAGCACTGGAGAAATCTATCAGGAAAAATGACTTTGTTATGTTTATTTATTTATTTTTAACCCAGTAGTGAAAACTTACCAAACAGTTTTTGTGATCAACAATGGATATAAAATCTTCTATTTTATATTTTAGTGATTTTATGTTTATTTATTTTTATGTTTATTGATTTATTTTTAACCCAGTGGTGAAAACTTACCAACCAGTTTTTGTGATCAACAATGGATATAAAATCTTCTATTTTATTTTATTTTAAAGATTTTATTTATTTATTTGATGGACAGAGATCACAAGTAGGCAGAGAGGCAAGTGGAGAGAGATGGAGAAGCAGGCTCCCTGCTGAGCAGAGAGCCCGATGTGAGACTCGATCCCAGGACTCTGGGATCATGACCTGAGTCAAAGGCAGAGGCTTTAACCCATTGAGCCACCCAGGCACCTAAAATCTTCTATTTTATATTTTAGTGATTTTAAGTGTACATATGATATTAACAAATACATTAAAATTATTTTTTTACTCATTCCCACAAAATTATTTGGATGAATTTAAGACCAAGTTCCATAACAATTTATAAGAAACATGGAAGCTAAAGATTTTTTTAAATGAGGTTGTAAATTATATTGAATTTGATATTACAAAATAATATAGTTTTTGGAGCTTTAGAACTTGAAGCATACTAATCTTCATCTATGTATAAAAACAGACTTTACTTGAGAAATTTCTAAATGAAGGAATAAATTTGGGATAATCACAGAATTTTGTAACTGCTTCTCTGCTTCTTTTCATTTCTTTCTGGTTAGATTGGTATGTTTCTTCCCATTTCTTGCTAGTAATTTTCTTTTGCTTACCTCTGCTCTTGAAAAAAGAAGTTAGACAGAATTAAGATTAGCAAATTATATATCTGAGTGACAAATGTCTTGAACACAGTTCTTTCTTCCTTACACTTTTTCTTTTTTTATGCTGACCTGGTAAATTCTGAAATAGAAAGATGCAGGGCAGGGACTCTAAGACAGGAGACTCATTGCTTCTTTAATAACATGGTTTACTATATTGAAATAGTCATAAAGTTCATTAACTTTTAATAAAGTAATAGTATCTTAAATATAAAAATTATTAAACATTATAAAGGATTTAAAGACAATTAAAAGACATTCTTTTTACCATCGGCCTTCTATTATTTTATTAGTCCAGAGGATAATTTAGGGAATAACAGAAATCTTAGGATGGAGTACTGACTTGTAGTGGTTTTATGACTAAGTATATTTGTTCCATTATTGCTTTTGACAAAGAACACGAACAGAGAAGAACTGAGGCTAGTGAAATATTTTACAGTGGGCTAGGGTTCTTCCTAAGTCATTTGTACATAAGTTTTTTTTATTTTATTTTATTTGTTTATTTGACAGAGAGAGATCACAAATAGGCAGAGCAGCAGGCAGAGAGAGAGGGGGAAGCAGGCTCCCTGCTGAGCAGAGAGCCCGATGCAGGGCTCCATCCCAGGACCCCAGGATCATGACCTGAGCCGAAGGCAGAGGCCTTAACCCACTGAGCTACCCAGGTGCCCCAAGCTTTTTGTACAAATAAATAATACAAACTTCTCTGAGGATCTAAAATGAGAGCAGCTGCCTCCTAGAAATGGTTTCCTATTTGCAGTGAAAACTTTCAGGGGACCTTTGTTGCTTTTGGCTTCTCAGCATCCTTCAACTTACCTCTGGTAACAGTGCTCAGATTTGACTTTGGAGAAATACTCCCTCCCACTTTGAGTTTGTATAGTTTGGAAAGGGCTGTCACTGTCACACCACTCCCCCAACCCCCCACCCCCCACCTCTCCAAGTCCCAGCCTTGGCATGTGATTCAGGCACAGCCAAAGGGATGAGCTTATTCTCCTCATCACAGTGGTTGGCGGAGTGATTGGGTTTAAACCAGCAAGGATGATGTGAGCTTGGAGAACACAGCATGGAATTCTGAAATAGAGTTAATGTGGAAGAGTTAGCTGAATGATGCAAATGAATAAGACCTAATGATACTGTTTACACCTCTGACCCAAGCTTTGCTAGGGACAGACTTTCCTTGGATCTTCCAGTTTATGGGAATTGATGAACTCGCCCCGTTGGAGAAGGTGGTAGTTTAGTGGTTCAGAACGTGGCAGTTTAACTCCGTAGATTCAAGTCTCAGTTTTCACACTCCTCAGTTTCCTCTATTTCTTTAAGGTAATTTGGTTTTCTGTTGGTTTTCTCTGGTAGTCTCATGGAAACACCTCCTTTATCTGGTTATTATAGGAAAAAATCCACTTAAGGTGAGTGTAACAGGCTGAATCAAAGATAAAGATATCACATCCTAATTCCTAAAACCTATAAATGTTCTCTCCCTTATTTGGAAAAAAAGGATCTCTGTAGATGTGATTAGGTGAAGGATCTTGAACTGAAGAGATTATCCCGCATTATCCCAGTGGGCCCTAAGTGCCACACAAGTATCTTTATAAGAGAAAGCCAGAGGGAGACTATAGACACACAGAAAAGGAGACATGGAGGCAGGATTGGAATGATGTGTCCACAGGCCCAGGGTTGCTGGCAGCTCCCAGAAGCTGGGACAGGCAGGGACTGGATTTGCCTGTAGAGACTTTGAAAGAGGGCAGTTCTGTTGACACCTTGATTTTGGACATCCGGCCTCCAAAACTGTGAGAGGATAAATTTCTGTTATTTTAAGCCACCAGGTTTTTGGTAATTTGTTTCAAGAGTCCTATAAAACTAAGATCGTGTCCTTTCAAAAGTAAGTTTCAATTCTAGACATCATGTAAAAAAACGATTTTTTTTTGTTATAATGAGTGCTGAAGTGGATCAATAGGCCTATTGTTTCAATTTTCATTTCCTCATTCATATGTTTATTAGGAAGTTTTGTTAAGCTCCTCATTAATAATCAGATAATCAAATAATGTGTACTGTGATCCCTGCCCTCATGAAGCTTTCAGTTTAGCACAAATTACTTTGCCTTTCTCTCTTAAAGAAAAAATAGATATTGCAGGGTTTTCTTCATGGGAGGGGGATACCAGGGTTATGAGTAATATTGCTTTTTTCCCCTCCTGAATTTAGAGCTGATTGAATTGAGAAGACACAGGAATTGGGCAAATGGAGATTAAAATATTCATTTTGGTACAGAGAAAGCTGATGAGAGAGTATGACTCTGGATAAGTAGCCCTGTGGCTTGTTAATACTCTCCCAGAATTACACTCACCCTCCTAGCCATAGGCAGAACTTGCCAGCAGCAGCCCTTCCTCCCCTGCTCTCTAAACCTTGTAGTACTGAGGAGAGTATATTTGTTTGTTCCTTGCTGACAGGCTGGAGACACCAAAAGGACAAAGCCCAGCTTGACTCTTCCAGTCAGAGAGAAGTGGGCAGGGTGAGGCAGGCCTGGTCCTCTCTCAAATCAAAGCCATGAGCCTTTCTGTCTAGTCATTATTATTATTATCAAAGACCGCCGTGTTACCACTGGCAATATTTGCTTGTAGTCTGAGGCTTATATACATTTTGGAGGGTTTGGAAAAGAAGCAGCTATAAACTGGTTATTAGGGTAATTAAATCTTTTACTGGGTGGCATGTAATTTCCTCCTAGCAATGTTGGGCCCTTTGGGACATTAAAAAAAATGTAAGCCATGGAACACTTCCTTCCTCTTAGTGATTTATATGTAAGCCAAGGGACCCATAATTATTTCTGTCCTACTGTGTGGAAGTTAGTCAATGCTAACCACTAACATGTGTATTACTTTGTCCTTCAGGCACAGATCTGATCACTTGCTAATTAGTAAAATTAAGTAAAGTTAATTGTAAACATTTGAGTCTGAAACTTCTTATTAAGAAGTTAAGATCTTGGTTGTTTTCTGTGACAATACCTTTCTGAGATTGATATGTTTTTATATAAAAGAAATAAGTAGAGGCTAACTTAATTGACTTCTCTTTTTACTAATTTTGAAGTGGAGGTTTTTTTTTTTCAGTGACTTTTACACAAGCTGAAGAATACTATTAAGGCAGTAACCCCCTTTTCAGTAAGAGACAGATTTTTGTCATTTTGAGGCTACATTATTAACATGTTCCCCTAACTTGTCTCCCTACTTCTGGTCTAAATCTGACTCAATCTTTAAACAAACTTAGAGTGATTTTTATGAAATGCAAATCCTACACTCTCTTTTTTTCTAAAATCCTTCTATGTGTCTCCAGGGCCTATAAGATAATTATATATTTTTATAACAAATTAATAAAATAATAATAAATAATAATAATAAATAAAATAATAAATTATAAAATATGTAATAAAATTATATATTTATGCATCTCAACTATGAATTTTTTCGTTCTTTCTTTTTTTTCCCCCTACTTTTCATTCCTACTCAGAATGGGGCTTAAATTTATGACCCTGAGATCAAGACCTGAGCTGAGGTCAAGAGTCAGATGCTTAGGGGTGGCTGGGTGGCTCAGTTGGTTAAGCATCTACCTTTGGCTCACGGCATGTTCTCAGGGTCCTGGGATGGAGTCCCACATCTGGCTCCCTGCTCAGCAGGGAGTCTCCCTTCTCCCTTTACCTCTGCCTCTCCCTGCTTGTGATTGCATGCTCTCTCTTTCACTCTCTCTGTCAGATAAATAAACAAAATCTTAAAAAAAAGAGTCAGATGCTTAACAGACTGAGCTACCCAGGTGTCCCCTAACTATGAATATTTTTAAGACATTTGATCAATCATGATAGAAGAAAGACTGAATTTATCTTTCTGTTCTTATAATGGAAAATATGAAATTTTTGTTATATGAAGATGTAATCAAAGAGTACAGAGCCAAAAAAAGAAGGCAAAAAGTACTACAGAGGTATTTCTGGTAGTTAACAAAAATACTGTTATTTGTCTGAATTTTGTAATGTGATTACTTGTCTGCTTTTAAGAACTTGTTATTTATGGTGACAACCTTCTCTAATGATAAATATTCACATTCACATCTCATTTTGTATTTATGCTTTTACAGCTACTTTCTTTGGTATGTCCCCACAAGTTTTATTAGTTTAAGTCCCTGAAATATCTGAATTCACTACCAGTGGAGAGCCAAAGTTAAGCAGGAAAATCAGAAGCTATTGTCATAAAATAGAAATAGTGAGATGGTGACTTGAGGCTTTAGGTTTGTTTTGAAGGTAAATTCTTCAACAGGATTTACTGATGAGTTGGTTATTGGATGTTACTGGAGAGAGAGAAGAGTCAAAGATGACTAGTTCATCCGCAAATGCTGTTGAAGGTTCTACTTCAAATCAAAGTTGAAACCTAAATGCTTTTGTCCCAAGTTCCTGAGGGTAGAGTTGCCATTTACCAAGGTGGGGAAGTCTATGGGACGAACAGATTTGACTCTCATGACCAGAAATTCAACTTTAGTCATATAAAGTCTGAGATGTTATTAGACATCTAGGTGGAGAAATTGAGTAGAAAGTTGGTATCTGGGTTTGGAGTTCATGGGATAGAAATAGGTTCAGATATCACTTTGGGATACCTCAGGTTATAGACAGCATTTAATGCCCCAAGTCAAATGATATGGTCCTGGGAGTGAGTGAAGAAGCCCAAGAACAAAGCCCTGGAGTATTTAGAGGTTAGGGAAACGAGAAAAAACTAGCAAAGATGAATGAGAAAGGAGCAGGAGGTGAGGAAGGAAAAAACAAGCAAATCCCCAAAAGGAGACTGAGATGTGCTGAAAACTGAGTGAAGAGAATGTTTCAAGAAGGGAGTGATTGATTAACTACATCAAATTCTGCTTATAGGTCAAGTAAGATGAGGACTGAAAATTGACATTGGTTTAGCCAGGTGAATGTGAAGGTCAGTGGTGACATCAATACCCATTTTAGAAGAGTGGTCAACTCAAAAGAGAATGGAAAGGGGCCCCTGGGTGGCTCAGTTGGTTGAACTTCTGCCTTCTCAGATTGTGATCCTGGGATCCTGGGATGGAGCCCCACATTGGGCTCCCTGCTAGGCAGAGAATCTGCTTCTCCCTCTCCCTCTGCTGCTCCCCTGCTTGTGCTCTCTCTCTGTCAAATAAATAAATAAAACCTTAAAATAAAAGAGGGGGGGGAGAGAGAAGTGAGACAAGCATAAGAACTACTTCAAGAAGTAATATTGTAAAGGAGAACGCAGAAGCTGGGTGCTTGTCAGGGGAGGTGAGATCAAGGGATAGTGGTATTTTTGTTTGTTTGTTTTAAGATGAGAGAGATAATCCTAATGAGAATATTCAAGAGGAAATGGAAAGATTATAATAAAAGAAGGGGGAGAATCCTTGAGGCAGTGTCCTTGGGAAGGTGAGAGTGAAGGAGAGCTGTTGGTCAAGTAGAAGGGTTGGCCTTACATTGGATCATGGATGTTTTCACCTGCAATAAGGAAAGGGCAGTGGATGTTACAGCTACAGATGCTATTAGGAGGGGAGTTTGGTGTCTTTTTATTGCTTTTGTTTTCTCAGTGAAATTGGAAGCAAAGATACCAGCTGAAAGTAAGGTCAACAGAAGTGTTGAAGGTTTGAGGTGAGAGTAGAAAATGTGAAATAGAGAGGGAAGAGTGAATGGACTAAGGAGTTGTGCTGTGATTCCTGGATATATTAGGCCCCCTGGAGTTCTTGTTCATGAATGTGGTATGGGGCCAGTCATCTTTTTTGTTTTCTCCTTTTACATTGGTCATGCTGGGTGCAAATACCACAGAATGGGTGGAGACTTTGATTCAAGACTTTGATTCAGATGAAGATGACAAAATATGGGAGGGGCAGTGGAGTTGAGGGTCTGTGAGAGATAGTGAGCATAAGAATGGGCTTTGGGATTTCAGCTGGCTAAGGTAATGGAGGTGGCAAGGGAGAATGAGAGGATAGAAGCATCATAACAGATAACAGATCTGTTAATAACAGATAACAGAATAACAGAATATTCTGAATAACAGATCCTGGTAGGAGCCAAAAATTGTTGGCAATGGGGAATAACCTGAAAAAATAGAAGTTGATTGGTCGTGAGGAGGACCAAGGTGTGAACAGGAACACAACGGCTCCTTGAGGGTAGACAGTAGTTTCAGATTTTATAACCCATACATCCTAACAGATGCTCAATAAATGTTTCTGAATGAATTCAGAGAAAAAGTTGACTATTGGCATGGAGGTGAAATAGATCATTCTCAGTCAAATTTTAATTAGCAACAGCTTTTTTTCTTACACATTTGTGGGGTGCACATGACAAAAACCCCCTCAGACTAGCTCAAGTAATGCGAATGTATTTCAAGTCTCAGACCTTGCTATGCAGCTGGGCCTCTTGAGAACAAAGTCCAGCAGGAACTGAGGTACACTCTCAGTCTGTCAAGAAATGCTTGGTCTCTCCTCCTCCTTCTCCCAGTGGGACTGCTTTCCTCTGCCTTTCCTCACAGATAAATCTCTTATTCCTTCTCACAGACAAACATGGTTGCCTCAGGCCAAAGTCCACATGAACTTTTGACCCCGCACCACACATCTAACTCATTTTCTTAAAGCTCATATTTCTGGGAGAGAGGTATGATAGGTCTAGATTGGGTTAGGTGATCCCAAAGCCACAGTCAGGACAGAAGTGACCATGATAAGGTACTATTATGGCCATTTAGGCCCAACCTCTTAGTAAAAATGGCAGACAAGAGAGTGATTTGGGGGACTGGGCCTTCATGGGATGGACAACCCCAAATAAGTCATCTTTTTGTGAGGGAGGGGAACAGGTAGAAAAAGCAGGACTTGCTGTATTGAGCAAAAGTATTCTTGCAGTTATTATAATACATTTTTTAGCTACTGGAATTTTATCTTTGGTTTTAACAGAAGTTCAGTAGAAGATAATCCTATTATTTAGTTATTATTGTTTATTTTGCTAGTTATGGTGACTACTAACAAGCCTTAACCACTGAAGAGCTTTATAAACTTCTTTTCATTTCTTCTGATAAGGCCATGTATTTATCCCTTGACTTAGTCAGTTAATTTGTACCAGAATATACCAGGATAAGTTATTTTTCCGGCCATCTAGTTTTAAAATAAAAAATCTTTCTTTATCACTTTCCTACTGCAGAGGTATTGACTAAGCAGACTCTGTAAAGGGGAACTTGGGTTGTAGCGTGACAGGATGAGTAGACATTGTTCTTATTATCATTTTAGAGGGATGTTAGCTACTCCTCCAAACTATAGCTCCAAGAATATCTCTGATCAGATTGGTTTGCCTGTGTACTGATCTGTATAGTCCCTGCTAGAAAGTAAGCCTTTAGTGGGCAGGGGAACTTCTCTATCTTGTTTGCATTTATATCCTCAGTGCCCAGACAGCAGAATGATGAGCTCATTTAGAGCCCGAGAGATGGCCTATACATGTGTGTCAGATAATGGTATGATGGGTGTGTGAGTGTGAGTGTGTCTTTAAATTATTAACCAGCTTTAGGCAAGCCTGGTGTCTTTTTTTCCAGCTCTTCTATGTACTATTGAGTGGATACTCATGTTGCAAGGTGCTGATCCCTGTGTTACACCTTAGGAAGACCCAATGTGTATAGTGTGTGTGTTTGTGAAGTGTGACAGTCACTGTACAGAATAAAGAGATCGATCCTAATCACTGTCCGGTGTGAAACAGCTGTTGCCTGAGATATTCAGTGCCCAAGGCAGTTATTCATTTCTCTGGTCTGCATGGATGCTTCCAAAATGATTCTGTCACAGCATGTGTGTTCTGGCATTTGCTCTGAACACTGGGAAACCTGGAGCCAAGGATCTATTAGTGCCTGAAGTGTAGAATGTGTGACATTGATCATCTCCTCTCTGAGCTGGCACTGCTCTGAAACAGCCTGAAAACCAGGGGAACAAATCTGCTGCCAAATCCATCTGGTTTTGATCCCACTGCACTTAATGAATCAAAACATTATTTTAGAAACACTTTATTATTTTTTTTTAACTATTCCAGAGGTTCAGTGAATACTCTGACTATACTTAGGATGGATCTAAGAAGTGTTTCATGCAGTCACTGTAGAGACATTCATGAAGACATGTAACGTGTTATCATCACATATTTAATAGGTGCTCATAAGTACTTCAATGTGATTAAGTTGATGGCAGTTTCTGCTTAAGTTCTTGGTTTCCCGCCAAACTCAACCTCTAAGAGCACAGTCTTTAAGTAGCTTTTAAAAACAGACTGAGATATGTGGTCATAGCATTATAAATAAATGACGTTTGCTTTTTTATTTCTCAGCGAAAGTTTGGAAATCTCTATCTCAACAAGCTTATTTTTGGTTTTAAGAAACTGAAAATGTTTCCACTGTTCTTCTACTGGAAACCAATTAATGGAGGAAAGGAAAAAGGAGCTAAACAATAGCATATATTGGGCACCTACTACTTACTAGACGCTATTAAGCCATGCACTATCCAAAGTCCTACAAGATAGGCATGTCATTTAGTTGCATTCTGTAGATAAGAAAACAGGCTTGGAAGGAGACATGCCCAAGCTGCTGTCATGGATAGCAAATGGTAGAACCAGTATTCTGACTCTAAAGTTTGCACTTTTTCTACTCAATGCGCACGGTGCTACATCCGCTTTCTCACTGGCATTAGTAGCAATTCAGGGTTCTTGGGGGAGGAATGAGGGTCTCCCAAGTGCTTTGGGAATGTGGAAGTAGTGCTACATCTCCTAATTTATTGTATACCATGAGTAACTCACTTTTCTTTATATCTCAGTTTGCCTCATAAAACGGATCTAATCCTTGCTGCTTTGGAGGGCTATTCTGATTTCATGCAGAACTATGATCTTTCAAAAGACGGGTGACATTTAAAGTGCCCGAATTCATCTTAGGTAATAGTGAAAATGATGCCATTGTCATTTATGTCCTGTAGCAATTGAAGGCTTTCCTCATTCTTCCAAAGAGGTTCCCAAGGGGCAGCAACGTTTTTCATAGGTCCTCACAGAGGCATCCTGTAGATGAAGACAGAGAATACTGGCAGTGACCATGAGGTAATTCAGCCCTGACTGTTTGGATCAGGAGTGAAATATTCCAGTACTGTTGCTGCATTAACCTTCCTGTCTTACCAAAGCCACAGAGACCTGATGCATTTTTGAAATTTCACCAGAAAGAGAAGTGACAGCTGAGGGGGTGAGGGGGTATTGTGCAATGTATTGGAGAGCTCAAGAAATCCCAGGAAATGAATCTATTTTTGCTCATAAAAATGAAAAGCCAGTTAGTGTTAAACAAATATTTTAAAGGTTAGGGTATTAGCTTTGGGATGAGCTTTGGCAATTGCTTCCTTCTTTTTTTTTTTTTTTTCTTTTTGTGAAAATGGTGACTGTTTTTAAATCTACCCAGAAAACTCTTTTTAATAATACCACATTCATTAATGAAAGCACAGATGGATTCCTTGAGTGGGAGGAGCAGCAAAAATATGGGAAGGATTGACTGTCTCTGTAAAGGAGGTGAGGGCATGATTACTTTGCAGGGCCAACATTAAGGTGCTACCCAAAATGGCTATAAAGGTGTTCTTGGTATTCCTAGACAGTTTCTTAAGTAGAATTGTTATGTGAGTAGTTAGAACCTAGCAATGACACTTTAATGTTTGGAATTCTAGGACCCAGTGCTAGAACTATCAGACATTTCTTTGCCTGGCTTTTAAGTGAAGTCTGATTTTAATTTGTACATAGCACCTTTGTCCTGTTTAGAGAAAAAAAGTCCTAATAGCTGAAACCCCAGTTTGCTGAAATCTGCCTTTTATAGCTGATTTTATTTACTTATAATTATATTTAGAAAATGTTGTATGACATCAGCACTAAAATCAAACGAGTGTATACCTTTTCTAATCATATATTTCCTACAGAAATTTTATTTCATTTTTATATTTTTGACACTTATATCTTCAAGAGGCTTGGGAGGGGCAGAGGGAGAGGGAGAATCTTAAGCAGGCTCCATGCCCAGTGTGGATCCTTACACGTGGCTAGATTTCACAATCCTGAGATCGTGATCTGAGCTGAAATCAAGAGTTAGAGCTTAACTGACTGAGCCACCCAGGCACCTCTATTCTCTACAGAAATTTTAATTGTTCAATCTATATATTTGGGTCTCTCTGTCCTTTGACAAAGGAATGTTTTTCAAGTCTTGATTTTTCACTGTAACTATAGGTTGCACTCTTTCTGTGGTTGGCCTCCAAAGTTTATTCTCTTAAACCTAGAGGGAATTTCACAGATTTTAAAAATTCTATTTCTAAAATTTAGAAATTTAGATTTTTAAAATTCTATTTTTAAAATTTCACAGATTTTAGAAATTCACAGATCATAGAAATTCTAGGGAATTTCCTAGATTTGTTCCTATGTTCATAGCCCTGATATAAACATCCTGTGCATGAGGAAATATTTGTACTGCTTCAAGGAGTAGCTTCTGTGGTTGGAGCAGGTAAGACAAGAAGACCTCACAGTTGTGCTTCTATGCCCTGAAAGTAGTCCAGAATGCTGGTCTGTAATGGATGGTAATGGAAGTCTAATCTGCATGTGCTTGGGGAAAGAATCTGAGAACCAGAAGAAAATTTAAAAAAACAAGGTCTGATTCTCTTGCTACATGATCCTGGCCAAATTGTTTCACACATTGGAGCCTCAGTTTCCTATTCTGTTAAATGGCAGTGGTAAAAATGACCCTGACTAGAAAAATGACCACCCACTAAAAATGACCAAGGACTAAATAAGATATCCGTGTGAAAATACAAATGATAAAATACCAGACATGTTATTAAAGGCTCAGTGAGGGACTCATATAGGAAAAGAACATATACGCCGATGTGGAAGAGCCGATGGTTGTCTTATCCTTGCAAAGCAATTACAAAACACTGTTGCAAAAAGAAAATTTTCTTGGAAATATGAATGAGTTGACTGTATTCCTTCCCTTCCTTTAATTCCCCTCAGTCAACAGATCATTTTCAACTATCACACTTGGTAGGGAATCTAAAGCTTAGTATGAAACGTTTACCTGGTGGTTATTTGAAAACCAATGTTCTAGTTTTACATAAATGTCTTCGAGCTATGTTGATGCCAAGATACATTGGTGCCCAAGTGTGTCATCTAGTTTTAGAGTTTCGTGTTATTATGTGAGTTTTAAGAGTTAATAAGACGTTAACTACTTAATAAACTACTCGGGAGCAACTGTGACAAATGTTGTTGGCATCAAATGTACTGGGAAATTAGAAGTGTCTTAATTAGGAGTGGGGCCAGATACCATCCTCTATTTCACCTTGGTTTCTGCTTCTGGGATGAGTCACAAAACTGGTCAGCTTTACAGCCTCAAGCCTCGTGACTGGTGCAAATGAGTCAGATTCCTGTTCTGTCTGGTGGTTTAATACCATTGGTAAGTCTATGTAGATAAGCAGCAAAAAGACTGCCAAATCCATTTGAGGACAAACAGTGTATCATGGTTTGGTGAGCCATCCTCTGTCCTTTCACGGAAAAATATGACTCCTAATGCAAGGTGAGAAAGTATGTCAAGGTGTTTGAAATATTTTACCCAAAACAAGTAATGGTATAAAATGGGAGGAAAGGTAAGAGCTGGTGAGAAAACAAAGAAATAATCATTTACAAATAGCTGTTTATCTCACTTGAAAATGATCCTAATCAGGAATTTGCATTTCTTTAAAGCCTTTTTGTTAGTGATAATATCCCTATCCCTATTTCTCAAAAGGCAATTATCACATAAAATGGCTTATAATAGAAGTGTTATTGCTTTCCTAGCGTTCAGCATGTAAGATTTTTATTGGTATACTTGTCTTTTTTTTCCTAAGCACCTGCAATTATATTTACATTCTGACAAAATATAGTGGAGGTGGCACTTAAATCTCTAAGTTCCTTTCTACAATCCTAAGCAATTTTACGGTCTTTTCAGCTATCCCTATTTTCTGTAACAATTTCAAGTGCAGTTAAGGCACAGAACTATCATTTGTAAAGTTTCTGCAAAGAGAATATATTTTGAGTATTGGTGCTAGATAACCTTACAATAACTTACTTTATAATTAGCGTGGCAGCTCTAGGATTAGCGCAGGATCAGACCCTTAGTGAGGCTATAAGATCTGAGCTTTGAGTGCAGGAAAAATTCTGACTTAAGGAAAGAAGAAAGAGGTGAGGTGCTGGCAGTTGTCATCAGTAATGTTGAGTGGTTGCCAGGATGGGATGTTGATGGTAGCACGGTGAGTTACCTAAGAGATGATAGGTTGTGAGAACCAAGAAGAAGGAAGATCACAAACACCACACAAAGTCTCTTCTACATTAAAATATAGCACTCTCTATTCTCCTAGGAATAGGCAATAAACTCATCTTAGATTTCTACTAAGAAAAGGAAATGAAATGTATACAAAGTATCCTAATTTGCATTCATCTAGCAATCATGAATTTATGAAGCGTCTTCAGAGTCTCTGAAAGGTTTGAGATTTCTCTATTTACAAGCTAAAAAGTTAGCCTGCTGCAGCTTCATGGATAGGAAGGAGACAGAATCAGGGCCTGGCAGAGACAAGGACTTTGTTACTCATGGTACAGCACTCAGGCTGAGCTTCCTGTCCGTAGCACTTCCTGTGGCCCCCAAGTCCCATGGAGGCCATGTGGAGGGCTCTCAGATGGATGTTGTTCATGTGGTGGGTTTGTGTTACAGTCGAGAGATGTGAGCTTAGGGGAATCTATGGCCTTATAGAAAGCATGCTCTTTGGCCCAAGAAAGGCATTAGTTCCTCAAGGCTGGCTTGCTGCAAACACAGCCCTGAGTCTGGGTAAAGAGCAAAGAACTGCTAGAATCTGGCATTCTTGGCACCCAATACAGTATTCAGGGGTGCTTAGGATCCATGGTGGATTGCCTCTTCTAACCCTTAGGAACTCGAGATAATTATCTTACAAACAATATGCGTCTTTTGCAATATGTATAAATTCTTTGCATATATATTTGTAGTTGCAAAGCATTATTATTCTCTCTTTTTAGCAAATTAGGAATTTGAGACTCAATGTGTTTAAATAAGAAGCTGAAGTCACAAATAAATGGCACAGCAAGACCTACAACACAGTGTTTTTAATTCATAGCCTAATGTTATTATCATTAGACTGGTTTTGCATTACTGTTAAAGACTTTTCAGGCTATGTTGGCTTTGTGTTTTAGTGAGGGCTTTTCCATTATTTTATTTACTGCTGTGTACATTGCAGGAAATGACTACTCTTTTTGTTCATCTATTGCTGCATTTTGATTTTATCAGATGAAAGTGTTCCTACATCTTTTCCTCCCTTTAGCCTAGATAAATCTATTTATTTCTAAAGGCCTGTAGCTTCCCCAAAGTTCTAGGAAATAAGTTCAAAACAATGAAATTGACTGTTCATAGAATTGCAGAATTACAGAGATAAAATGTACATCAGATGCAATTTAGTCTAACCACCCATCTCCATTTTACAAATAAGAAAGCAGAGGTCCAGAGAGCCCCAGTGAATTACCACCCAAGGTCAAAGGTCTTATTAGTGATAAACAAAAGAGCCAGTACCCAAGTTTTTTTTGTATCTAAAGTACAGTGTTTTTGTCACTGCACTACATTGTGTTCTGAAGGAAAAGGAATTCAAGGACATTGATAGAAGGTAATACCTTCTCAGTACATGTCTAAAGTTCTGTTTGGTAATGATAGTACTTCTGTTTTTCATGTGCAGGAAAATCACCCCAGGTATTGCAGTGACAACAGAATTATAATTCCTTTAAATTATGGCTTACAAACTTAAATGCCCTTCTAAGATCAGCGGGTGACTGTGAAATAGCCAGTATGATCAATGGGAGGAATGGAGTCTATGGCAAGCTAGAGAAAGCACACCCATCCAGGCACATTCTAATTCAACATCTTGAATATTATATTGTGCTCCCCCCCCAACCCCCCCACCACCGGGTATGTCTGCATCAGGATTTGATCTTCCAGCTGCCATTTTATAACACCTGACTTGAATAACGTTGTTGTAAAAGATTTGCTGTATCTTTCAGTGTGATCTTGTCACAGTCTTTTAGAGCTAAGTAAGATATTGTCAGCTGCTCTAACCCACTATTATGCTGAAAGAGAAGCAAAAGAGATTCAGTGACTTTATTGATTCAAGTCAATAAAGCTTGTTTTTCACATTGACCGTGACTAGAACCAAATTTCTAAGACTTCTAGTCCAGTGTTCTTTCTACTTCATCTTGAAACATTTTTTTAAAAATATTTTATTTATTTATTTGAAAGAGAGAGAGAGAGAGCAGGGGGAGGAGCAGAGGGAGAGGGACAAACAGACTCCATGCTGAGGGTGAAGCCCAACATTGGGCTCGATCCCATGACCATGATGTCATGACCTGAGCAGAAACGGAGAGACGGACGCATAACTGAGTCAACCAGATGCCCCATCTTGAAATGTCTTTTTTAAAAGGGTATTCAGTTTTTTAATAAAAGTGATGAGGGAATCACATTTAACATGGAGCAATACATTTTTCAGATAATCTCTCAGGAATCAATTAATAAAATTATTGGATGTATTACCATAGGCTCATGCTCAGTGACATGAAGCCTACTAAGACTTAGATATGTTTACTTTTTCGTTTCTGTCTTCTCTAGTTGGGAAAGTCAAAACTACTATTACAGAATAAACAAATGCTAGGATCTTTGGCTCTGACTTTAAGAAAACTTCAGAAAAGAACTGAGATTACTGAGACCTTGAAAGCTTCAACTGCCCATATTCTAATAATTATGTTTATTAGCATATTTAAGAGGACCCCCTGCCACCACCACAGCCAAAGGAATATTATGATATTTGCTAGAGGATGCCAATACTAGAATTAAGTGTGTGCGTATGAGTGTGTGTGTGTGTGTGTGTGTGTGAGAGAGAGAGAAAGAGTGAATTTGAATCTATGCTACTCATTCTTCATGTTAAACCATAATTTTTGACCACTGATATCTTAAATATCTGGTTGATCCCTAATCTGAAATTTGTGGCAAGTGCTGACATAGATATAAAAGGTATGCCAACTAAAGTTGGGGTGAGGTAGAGATGTCTACCTTCTGATTGAGGTATTATAAGAAATATCAGTCTTGAAAACTAAACTCTTCCTCTAATAACTTCGATTTGTGTTTTGTTTTTATCAGTATTTGGATCCTGTTTTCATACTCTGTGATGCTGTGGTCAGTTTTACCCTGATCCTTTTATTCTGGCAGGGATTCCTCTCCTGTGCCTGTTTTGCATCTTGGATGGCATCTCTAGCAAGATTTGTAACTTGGGTCTTTTTCTTTCCCTCCGTTTCAGATGCTCTATCTGCAGAACTCTCCCTTCTTTGGTACTTTGAAATTAATCCTGATCTGAGGGCGGGGGTCAAAGTTTTTCTATAAAAGTTCAGATAGTACAAATCTTTGGCTTCATGGACCATATTGCACCTGTCACAATTACTGATCTCTGAATTTGTAGCATGAAAGTGACCATGACAATAGGTAAACAGGTGAGAGTGGCTGTGTTCCAATAAAACTTTATTTACAGAAATAGGTGATGGGCTGAATCTGGCCCTGGCGTGATTTGCCAGCCCTTATTCTAATCCATTGCTGTTATAATAGGGAGTGCTTACTCCAAGTGTTGAGTAAGATGAGATCTGATTGTATAGGAAGAAGCTTCTGTTTGTATTTTGCTCTATCTTCTAACTAAAATGTCTATTTTTGTTTTATAAGTACATGTTAATAAAGTTGGATACAAATGTAATTTATAGGTAACTTTACATATATTGGAACCCCTGCTCAAAAAATAGTAGTATGCAAAAAATATTGGAAAATTCGAGACTTCTACACTCAATTTTTTATGTTCCTCCCAAATACCATGCATTTGGGAGAAGATACCTTTGTTGTGCTTATACACGATAAAGGTATTCTCAGCCTAAGGTATGTGGATTTGTGAAATAAAGGGTTCTGGAGAATGTTAGGATCTTATGAATTCTCTCTCTCATATTCTAACATTTTAATCAGAGCTACCTCAGCTACTCAATAGTTAAGCATTAGTCTGATTTTCCCATTAACAGTAGTCATTTTCCCCTTGGCATACTCAAGAATACTCTGAATTATTACTTTCTAAATATTGTTAAAATTACTTCTTATTCTGTATATTCTTGTTCTCTAGTTCTGATGATGGCTCAGACCATATATTTTGTCATTTTGTTAACCCCACAGCATCTGACAGAAAGTCTGATACACAGAAAGCAACATGTTTATAACTAAGGTGTAAAACAAAACATAATTGACTAAGGGCCTTATCAGTCTCTTTAGAGACCACAGTGAGAGGCGTTGGCTAATACTTGTCTGTCTTTTTCAGGGAGCTGTGATAGTTACAAAGTTCTGGTATGTATTTTGTGATCCATTTCTTCCACTTCCTCTGCCCACCTAGTTCTTTTTTTTTTTTTTTTAAAGATTTTATTTATTTATTTGACAGAGTTCACAAGTAGACAGAGAGGGAGGCAGAGAGAGAGAGAGGGAAGCAGGCTCCCTGCTGAGCAGAGAGCCTGATGTGGGACTCGATCCCAGGATGCTGAGATCATGACCTGAGCTGAAGGCAGCGGTTTAACCCACTGACCCACCCAGGCATCCTGCCCACCTAGTTCTAAACATGCCACTGGGGAGTGTTAATTTTAACATGAATTGCAATGATTCATTGTGAGAATGTTTTTGTTAATATCATGAGGATGTTTGATACAATGACAATATTTTGGGGCACTAATAAATCCAGGGTCAGAATATCCATTATAGGTAGTTAACAGAGGTAAACAATCAAAACCTTTCACACGGCATCACATTATTGCTTTCTAGTAGCCTTTTAGCTTATAATTAAGAAGTTGTATTTTTTCAGTTTTGTCGCTCTTATACATTTAATTGTGCATGCGTTTAGAGAAAAAGTTGCAGATGTAAAATATAATAAATACAGACAATTTTCCCTGTTTAGTGTGGCCTTGCCAAGTTAGAGTTTAGGTTAAGTTGAGCACACAAAGCTGATCATGCTAGTGTTCTGTGGTGATCAGCTTTTCTTGGGTGTATTGTCCATTTTGTGGAGATTGGCTCTGTTTCTGAATATCCAGTTTCAGGGTTAGTCTGCATTTCTGTTGGAATTTTGGAAACTAGAATAGACCCTTTGGACTTTTTGCAGGACTGGCAACATTTCAGTGTTGTTAGTCATCTTTTATTTCTCTGTTAGGGGCTATATGGAAAAGTTACTCTCTTAACTTCCTAGCAATGAATCATCATCTTTCAGATAGCCACACTGTAGCCATCACCTCCTTCTTCCTATGAGGGGACAAAATCTTTTAAACCATGTTCAGAGCAAGCCTAAATGTGTCATTACTTAAGATTCCATCTGTATTTGCTTATTTCTCTTTTTGCTTTCTTCTCATGCTTAGCAGGCTCTCAGATTCTATTTGTAATGAAACAAACCAGACATTTAAACTGGAGGAGGCGTTTTGTGCAGTTGGAAAGACAAGGAGAGGAAGAGGACACATTTTTTCTTAATGCTTGATACGTGCGAAGTGCTTATTCTAGACACTTCTCTTGTGTGAAAAGCTTCCTTTTTCTGTGTGTGTCTTAACATGTTTGTTATTTATTTGTTTATTTAATTTTGTGGTTGACAACTAGACTATATTATTAAAAATATACATGTGAGGGGCGCCTGGGTGGCTCAGTGGTTTAAGCCTCTGCCTTCAGCTCAGGTCATGATCTCAGGGTCCTGGGATCGAGCCCCGCATCGGGCTCTCTGCTCAGCAGGGTGCCTGCTTCCCCCCCCCCCTGCCTGCCTCTCTGCCTACTTGTGATCTCTCTCTGTCTATCAAATAAATAAATAAAAATCTTAAAAAAAAAAAAAGAAACATGGTTTTCCTTCCATTTGAAAAAAAAAATGTATACATGTGGTATTTGCGTGGGCATATGCCAAGGTGCTGTGGGTATGTGTTGAGTAAGGGAGTCGTCAGAAAGAATGCAGAAATAGGAAGCCATCAGGTGTGTTGGTGCGGCACAAAAATTGGTAGGAAAATACCTGTCATTATTTGTAGATGCCAGTCCATCTATTGTTCAGTATATGATCAGTCTTCACGCATTTATATTTATGGCAGATATAAGTCATTCTACCTCTGTTTAAATAGAGTGACTTTCACACAGAAACATGTGTCAAGATACATACATAGACATTCACTTAGTATTTATACTGGATTAGATCAGGTGACTGGATTGAGGATTTGAGGTTTGTTACGTTAGAGCATATGGGCAAGTGGTAGGCTAGAAAAGATGTAGGGTGTTTTCAATTTCTTTCTAATTATAGAATCTTATCTATATCAATAAAAGTTTATATTCAACTTTGTAAGAAGTGTATGTGGTGAGCAAAATAATTGTAGGCACCCATGCATCTGTAAAGTATAAATTAGATTTTGATAAAAAGTAAATTGATTCTTGATAAAGTTCTGAATGTTAATGGGACAAACATTCCCATCTGACTCTAACTATTTTCTATTCTTGTAGTATCTTTTTCAGCGATATAGGCTGACTTTTTTTTTTTTTTTTTTTTTGGCACCCACATATAGCAAATAACTGTGAAACATTTCAAACCTCAAAGTGACACTAAAACTGTGAAGTATGAAATGGAAGTGCCAAAGCGTGTGAGACACATTGCACAGCACTGCTCAGTAATTCAGTGTGTGCATGCAAGAGAAATGACAACACCACTGCAAGATGCAACATGATTAATGCTACAAAAATTAATAAATAATGCACTCTCCATTTGGAAACACTCCCTAATGCCTCAAAGTTACCACCTTCTATGTTTAGCAGGCCTGCTCTGGTAATCACACTCCTCTCACCCCAGGAATATCTGCTGTGAGGAGTAAGATTATAAATGAATATCCTTGCCCTGTCAAGGTTACTAAATGGTTATGATTAAGGGCGGTGGTATTTTAGGCTTTTCCATGAATGCTTGTATTTTTCTTCCTAACGTGAATTTCGTTAGCTTTACATTGGTTTGTCTGTATATCTGTCCCCTACTCCTGATGATTGCTCCCTTTCCAGACTTCTTCAGACAGTATTCTAGGTAGGGTCAAATAGGATCTGTGAGTCCTCAAAATCGAATTCAGGGCCTATATTAGAGTGTCCTTAGTTATTTACTTGCTTCTGAGGCTCAGTTCGTGAATTTTTAATGCCTCACTTTTTGGAAGCCTGTTCAGCGAGATTTGGGATTATTTGCAAAGCCTCCTATATTCTCTAGGTTAGACACAATGGGAAGGAGAGAGAGTTTCTCCCTGGCGATAATGTCCTCCTTAGTGGTAGAGGAGTCCTGTTAGATAAGTCAAATGCGGGGGAATTGATGCTTTGTCTCTGTGAAAAGCAAAAGAGCCCATATAAACATTAATGACAGCAGCAACAGACCCCTGTTTTCTGAGTGCTTATACACTCGGTGCTTTCTATGCAGAGTTTATAACTTATTTGATGCATTAGAATTTAATTTATAATGTTCAGGTGTATGATTCCCTAATTTTGAAAATGAGGAAACTGTGGCTCTGAGAGGCTAAGTGGCTTACCCCAGGCCAGTGGTGGAGCAGCTGCCTCAGGCTCTTGGCTGAGGCAAGCATAGTTCCTCTGTGCTTCTCCCTCTAAGTATCTCACACTCTCTGGTATGATACATTTCCTGAAGGAGTGAGTTTTTAACAAGTTTTCAAAAACTCTTGAGAGATATTGCAACAGAACGGTTAGTACTAAAGAGTTTGGTGTGTGCCCAGCTGTAAGCTAAAAGAATTTAATGTTGAGGTTTCCTAAGTCAGTACCCAGTGATGGACTTTGTTGGAACACAAGGAGGGAGCATAGGGAACAGGTATGAGGGGTGGTGACCTGAGAGAGCTGGATAGAAGACTCACCCATCTTCCAGTCTGTTTCTTAATTCCCTTAATGTGGGTTATCAGTGAAAGAAAGGTGTCAACCCTACTCATGTTAAGTTTTATATCTTTATCTGCCTATCTGCCTGTCTGTCCCTCTGTATGTCCATCTGTCCACATCTTTGATAGGAAACAATGTGAGATTTCTGGATCAGAGACAGACTTTTAATTACTCAGAGAACATCTCACCTCAGTTTCCCCAGGCCTCATGTACATTGGATTTATGAATTTTAGGGCTTTTGGGGGGACATTTGCCTTTCCTTCCCTAGAGAGGCAGGGTGGGCGTCCTCCAGCCCGCCCCAGCGCAAGAGAATAAAAAAGTACGGAAGTGCTTTATCAATGTTAACTAAATCCATTCTTTGAGAAGGAGGTGAGGTGAAGTTCCTTGTATCTATTACTCTTTGGAATGTAAATAAATGGCTCCAGGGGAGGTGCCTCTTAATCTCTCCTGAACCTCTATCTTTAACTTCCCCAGCTTGTTTGCCATTCAAATATCCTTTAACCCAGGTGCCAGAATCTGTTGCTCAGAAAGCCCTGACGTGCACAAACAGAAAAATATTCATGGAGAATTATCTCCTGACACCTGTTTTAATTCTGTTTAAGGGAAAGATCAAGATGGGCTGATGAGAAATATACACCAGTCTTTGTCAAAACATCAGGTGGACCAGAGCCCAGTAAGCCCAAGCAAAGGCTCCGATTTGCAAGTCTTTTCAGTGGAGCCACCTCTTTGGTTTTTGTTGCTGTTTGGGTTTTTTTTTTTTTTTAGCCATTTGTTTTATTTTTTGTAGGAGAGGGTGATCCAAAAAGATCAATAGAAACACATTTCTTTTGGGCAATTTTGTTAAGCCTTTGGCTCTGATGTTTACTTGGTAGAGATTCAGCTATTTCACTGGGGGATATCTGGAATTATTTTGCTTTTGGGGGAAGAGTGTATGCTACCTAATTTGCCAAAGGCTTAATGAGTACTATTGTATTTTATGACTGGGTAAGAGAGATATGAATGCTTGATAGGAAAGTTTTAGGCATAAGAATGTTTCTTTAGCATAATATTACTTTGTGTTTTGTTTTCAATATTTGTGGTATTCCTAAAAGTTTACGTACTTGGTATGTAGTATTTTGGTAGCATTTTATGGCACAGGTAGCCTCCACTTTATAATATGTTATATGTCTGCGTGTGCCTCATCTCCTGTATGGATTATAATCAATGTCATGTTATTGTAACATTACAACCACTAATTTTATTGAACATTTACTATATACCAGGCATCGCGCTGAAGTACTTTGTATGTATTATTCACCGAATCCTCATGGTAACCTATTGTCATCATATACATTTTTATAAATTGAGGAAGGTGAATTTAGAGACACGATATAACTTCCTGAGGGTCATATTGATGATAAAGTTCAAATTTGTTTCCCCTCAGGTCTCTCTGTCTTCTTAACTACTTCTCTCTGTGATCCCTTAAAAATAACGCAGCATACCTACCTAAAGGATGAGATTCAGATTCCTGAAACATCATATCAGTTAACATAATAATTTGTACCAGGTAGATATTGAATTGATTATACTTCAGTAAATTGTCCTAAACTTTATTGGAGTTGTATAATCTTTGTCTCCCTGTTCATTATTATTATTACATTGCATTTTTAGATTTCTGTAAATAGTTACATATTTGTTGTTTTAGTACATTGTGTACTCCTGTTTTACACATTGAGGTCTCATAGTGGAGTTACATTTTACTGAGAAAACATGTACTAATTTCCAGTATTCTGACATCATAGAGAATTTTATATTCTTTTGCATTTAATTCAATCTGCTCTTGGTTCCTGGCTGTTCATTCAGCATTTATTGAGTACCTAATACATGCTAGGCTAGGCACTTGAGGTATTTGTTCAATTAATGAATGGATATCTTTACTGTGGGATTAATAACACTTTTAGAAAGTGGTGATGACATTTTCTCCTTTTCTTATAACCATCATGGTCTCAGGCACATGGCTGAAGGAGATGGTCAATTACCATTTGTTGGTTGAATGGTCTTATGTTGAGAATAGTAACACCTACAGGAGGGTGGAGTACAAAAATATATAGTGAAATCTGAAGTATTCAGATAACTCGTCTAGCATATTTCTCTTTCTGACTAAAAATTCTTTGTATCTGTACCTAGTAAATGCATTGATAAATTAGTTCATTTATTCAGTTAATATTTTTTAAAAGATTTTATTTATTTATTTGAGAGAGAGACAGTGGTTGAGAGAACATGAATGGCATAGGTCAGAAAGGGAGGGACAAGTAGACTCCCTGCTCCTCTGATCAAATCATGATCTGAGCTGAAGGCAGACACTTAACTGATGGAGCCACCCAGGCGCCCCTATATAATTAATATTATTGAGGTTCTTATAATGCTATCTGTGAGTTAGAAAGGGAAAAAAATGTCTCCAATAATAAATAGCTCATAACGTACATGAAAAAAGTTTGTTTGTTCATTCATTCATTCATTCAGTATTTATTAAGCATCTATTATATGCCAGCCACTCTTCTTAACACTGATGGTGTAGTTGTGAAAATGGAGCTTACGTTCAGCTGGGGGAAGACTGGCCAAAAGCATAAAAACAGATAAGATAATCACAAAACACAAAGATCACAATGAAGGAAAGAGAGTGATATAATAGACTGTGGGGACACATTTAGATGCAAATGTCATGAAGGTGTTTCTGAGGAACTCATATTTGATCTCTGATCTCAAGGAGAAGACAAGTGGTACGCTGGTAACTGTCACTCTGGGGAAAAAAAAAACAAAACAGTATAACATGTCTGGTTTTTCATGGTTTAAATATTAAACATGGTTTAAATATTGCTGCTGTAGCTAATTTCAGGCTACCAAGAGTTTAACATCTGGATTGCAAAAGTTTCTAAAAATTTAACAACTGACAACTGAAAGCTGGTAGAAGCCAGCTGCAGCTCATCACTGGTAGTAATATGAAGAGAAATCCAGGCAGTGAAAAAAGCCCTGAGAGGCAACAGGAATTGACCTATTGAAGGTCTTGAAGGAAAACCACTGTGGATGTAGAGTAATGGCAGAGAAAATAAGAATAGTGATGTGAAAGTATGTGAGAGAGATTACGAGGAATTGGATGATGTACAGTCCATAGGTCATGGCGAAGAACTGGTTTTTGGTTTAAGAGTGGTGGACAGTGATTTTTGGTTTTAAGGCAAGTGTTATGATCAGATTTACATTTTAACAAAATATGTTGACCTCTATGTGTAAAATGAAGTAATAGAGGCTAGAGGGAGATAGATTAACTACTATTTTTCAGTCCAGGCAAAAGATAATGTTGGCTTAGATAGGGTTATTATTCAACACATATGCATTCTCTTCCTCTTCCACCTTGGATTGGAGGCTGCTTCTCTGACCCACTGATTGTGAGACTGGCCCTCTGCTTGCTTTAGCCAACAGAAGGTAAGAAGTCATGATGCAAGCAATGCCTTTAAATACATTAGTGGTTTAACTTGTCTCTTATACTCAGTCTGCTATGAAAAGACTGTGCCCCAGGTAGATGCACCCTCCAGCCCGGCCAATCTAAGCCAGCTGACTCAGAGATGCTCTGGCCAAGTCGAGTTACTGTGAGCCAGAGAACTCTAAATTTGTAATCCACTGATTTTTGATTTGGTTTTTAATGCAGCATTAAAGTGACAACTGTTGTGGTATTAATGGAATTGGAGAGAAATGGGCAAATTGAGGATACATCTTAGTGATATGTAATAAGTTTCTGATTTGAATGGGTTTCTGATTTGTAAGACAATGTCATTTACAGACACGGGAAATAAAAGAAAGAACAGTTTGGGGGAGAAAATCAAAAGCTCTGTTAAAAATATTTGAGATACTTAATGCAGGTTTACATGTAAGATATATACATGAGTGAAATTTTGAGGACGGGTGTGGTATAGAAAATAATGTTTTGGTCATTGGTGTGTGGACGTAATTCATCCAAGGAGCTGGATGAAGTCTCCTAAGGGACAAGTGATATTGACCCAAGTGTAAACCCAAGGCACTCCATTCTCTAGAGGTTTGATAAAAGGGATGGAGTCAGCAAAGGAGATTGAACATGAACAGCCTAGTTTTTATAGGAGCAAAACCAGAAGAAAGCATCACATAATCTCTTCATAGGAGAGTCACCACTGCCATTGTGTGCTGCTGAAGGCCCAGTAAAAATCAGACAGATTTATCCAGTGGGCATGATAGCACAGAAGTCATTGTGTCCTTGATATGGCGACCATACAAACCATATTGGGAATGGACCAGAGGGTAAGTGGAGTGAGGACGTGTAAACCGTATGTATAGATAGTCAGTTTTAACATTTTCCTATAAAACAAGGAGAAGGTTTTGTTTTGTTTTTAAGTGATAGCTGTGATGATGACTGAGTGAGAGGTA
Organism: Mustela nigripes; assembly: GCF_022355385.1. Taxonomy (NCBI): domain Eukaryota; kingdom Metazoa; phylum Chordata; class Mammalia; order Carnivora; family Mustelidae; genus Mustela; species Mustela nigripes. The sequence goes on along the minus strand of NC_081557.1, from coordinate 128,389,492 downwards.
ATCAAAGTTAAAGCCTTTTATTTGACCTTGGTCAGTTCGTTTACCCATCCCACTTACTGTTTATTTCATATTGTTGCCATTCTCCTGAAGATTCCTTCTGTACTTCTATACTAAACTTATATACCCCTCTCCCAGTAAATGACCTCGCCTTCTACTTCATGTAGAAAATAAATGTCTTGATGGCGAACCCTCTAAAAACTTATTCATAACAACCTAAAATCTTATCCACCTTCATTTAGAAGAAAATACCTATTTTCTCTAGATTATGGCTAAATTCTATCTCATCCCTTCCCTTCCTGCCAGGAACTTATCTCATCTCTTACATATTATTTCTTTGTTTTATGTCTCTGCCTTGTCCTTTCCAGTAATATATAAGCATCCTAGAGTCTCTCCATCTTAAAAATATATTGACACCAAAACATTCTTTCTCAAACTTATGTCTCTGTGATGGTCATTTCACCCCTCTCCTCCCTCTCAAACTGCATTTTTCAAAGGGAGAATCTACATTTATTATCTCTAATAACTTTATTTCAAATCAGTGAAATCTTGCTTCTACTTCCATCTTTCCTTTTAACTGTCCACCAATAGCCTCATAATTCCTTGTCTTAAATGTATGAGATAATGGAAATAAGTTTTTATAACACTGCATTTGGGATTACTCAATTATTTGTATAATTAATTATTCAGTTAATTGAATTTCCTAGGACATAGCCTTCATAATCCTCACATTATATCTTGCATCCCTGGTGCCTAGCTGATTGCCTGTCACGTTAGAGGCATTTGGTAAATATTTGTTGAATTAATGATTGAATAAGTGGATGTTGTATAAAAACACAACCCCTGTCCTCAAGAGACCACGAAAGAGTTCACAATCTAGGGAGGAATTGGCATTCTATATAACACACATGTGCTAGAAATTCCAACAGTAGAAAATCATATGACATCCACCCAGCCCACACACTAGAATGTGAAATGTCAGTAAATTGCAATCTGTCATTCTTGACTAATGAATCTGTCTATAAATTTGCAACATTAAGTTTTAAGTTTTATTATAGTTCATATGAAATTGAATATAATTTAAATAGTGGATCTTAAAAAAGAGAAAGTTGAGAAAAATATTTTATAATTACTCAATTTACAAAATCCAAAATTTCATTTTTTGAATGAATAGGATCTGGAAATAACCCGTGTGAAGCACTTTCTTAGTGTTATTAAGTCTCTGTGTTGAAGATACCTTAAAATTCTTCTAGCCCAACTATTTTCATGATATAAAATTTCTTAAGGTTTTCTTGGAAGTTCCTGTCCAGTCTCTACCAGGAAACACCAGGGGAATACATTCCGTTGTACAGTATCCAGTTTCTGAATTATTAAAGTTCTAAATTCTAAAAACAAAACAAAACAAAACAAAAATACCTAGCTCCTGGTAGGTATTGATCTAGCTTATGTATTTAAGATTGGCTGCTTTTAGCCACCTGAATTAGAGCTTCTGGGCTTGCTTGTTCATTTTTGTGGAAGAGGAAGAAATAGGGATTCTTTATGAAATTTAGGGGAGAAATGATCAGTTGAAGGAGAACGTACATAGTGTCTACCATATCTGAGAAAAAAATTGAAAGAAATTAATCCTTTATATTGACAAACAGAAATTAGCAATATTAAAATTTTATGTAATTGAATAAGATGTTCAATATTTTATTTATTGATTCATATAACAAATGTTTGATGAATGTGTTCAATATTGAAATGAAGTGCCAAGGATTCAACGGGATAAATTCAGTTCACATCATTAAGAAAGTTTACAGACTAATAAGGAGAGGTTGGGCCAAGTAAACAATGAGTGTTGCAATTTGTTTCAATGTTAAGATAGACCGAGGAGCTGAGTCTTGAAATATGAATGGCTAGCAAAATGGAGGAAAGTATATCAGGCATTCCTTCATTAAACACATTTTTAAAATCAAACACTTGAGAATCCAAAATGGAAAAAAAAACAACAACAACACAGAAGAACAAATCTAAACTTAGGACAGAGTCCAGCTTCTGTTCCTGGTAGTTTGGTAGTTACTGCATGTTCCTGGTGGCTCAGGGCTACCATTGGACCTTGCATGGGCAAGGAAGGCACACAGAAAATAACTATAGCACTTGCAAGATGGGAAGTCAGGTCAGAGACCTCCCCAAATCTGAGACTCCTCAAAAGGTGATGCTGTTAATGAAAGACTAAACCAGGAAAATAAAAAGCCTTGCTTTGTAAGAAGGAAATAACAGAGAAAGAGGACAATTTCAGCCTTGGCTCTGAGGGAGGGAAAAATCAAGAAATTTCCCCTTATGATTTATAACCACAAATAAGCTCACATGGGACTGAATCAAAATCCACATTACCAGTATTTCAGAAATCCCTAAGTGAGAGATTAGTTTAACATTATTGTGAATTGAAGTTTCTCTCAGCAGCCTGGAGGAAAAACAAATCATTTCTTGAGGAATGGATCTTAATCCCAGGTTGCAAATAATTCCCATTCCTACAGAATATGAGTTTACAATTCCAAAAAATTTTAAATGCATGAAGAAATAGTCACTCTGAGTGATAAATTTAGCCCTCCAGTTCTCTCAAAATGCAATTGGATTTAAAAATACCATAGATAATAAAATTGTCTGATAGAATAGAATAGAAAATAAGTAGGCTTAATATGTTTAAAAAGTATAAAAATATGAATGAACTAGAGACAATAAAAATGTTCAAGAAGATTTGATAAAGCAGTTAACTTCTAGAAATAAATATATACTAACTTAAATAAGTTTAGTATGTTTTTAAATATAGATTTAATAGAGCTAAAGGTAGAATTAGTAAACTAGAAAGGGTACCCTAAGAAAGGAATTTACAAAAGGAAGAACAAAGAGATGGACACTATGAAAGATTAAGAGCTCTAGAGTATATATTGAGACCTTAATACAAATCTAATCAGCATTTTCTTTTTTTTTTTTTTAAAGATAATATTTATTTATTTGACAGAGATCACAAGTAGGCAGAGAAGTAGGCAGAGAGAGAGAGGAGGAAGCAGGCTCCCTGCTGAGCAGAGAGCCCAATGCGGGACTCAATCCCAGGACCCTGAGATCATGACCTGAGCTGAAGGCAGCAGCTTAACCCACTGAGCCACCCAGGCGCCCTAATTAGAGTTTTCTAATAAAGAAACACTAGAGAAGGGGGAGAATAGTAATTATCGAAGAGATCATGACCACTGCTCCTTGGAGGCATGATTCCAGGTCTGGGACAGGGGAAGGACAAAGTGAGCCTAGAACTCTTACTGTGGCAGAAAGGAAGGAATGTTCAAAGGCTAATGGAGATATGTCAAATTGTACAGAAATTGACTGGCTGATTTTGACATTATGAGCATGAAAAAGAATGATGATGGGAGTAGGTTATAACACACTAAATGAAAATAGAATTAATGTGTCCCAAAAAGAAAGAAAAAGACAAAGAAGAAAATCTCTCCTTTACAGATTAATGCTAGTTTATAAATAGAGAAGAAAACACAATTATTAAAAAAACACACATTATTTTGCAATTACTGCTGAGATAACTGACTTAGGCAAGAGTTATTAGTGGGTGCTGAACCATGTTTTTATGAAAGATGGTTGGGGAACAGCCAAAGTATCAGCCAGAAATTACTTAGTGATTACAAAGAGGAAAATGTGCATTTATAATGGAAATATTTGATAGTGGCCACCTTAATCAAATGATTAAATTTAGTAACACCTTTAAAAAAATTTTAAAGACTTTTTATTTATTCATTTGAGAGAGAGAGGGAGAGAGCACAGCAGCGGGAGAGGCAGAGGGAGAGGGAGATGCAGACTCCCCGCTGAGCTGGGAGCGGCATGTGGAGCTCAGTCCCAGGACCTGAAGATAGTCCTGAGCCAAAGGCAGATGATAAACCATCTGAGCCATCCAGGTGCCCCTAGTAACACCTTTTGGTGTGATGTAGTAGGACCACTTCTGTACTATTCCTGTCAAAAATATTTAATTTTAATTCAGTCATAAATAGTGGGAAGAATTCAGATTGCCCTCAAGAATGTCAAAAAAGATGAAAAAGGGTAGGAGGAATGTTCTAGTCAGTGCTGTCCTGTTGAAAGACAATGCAAATCATAGGTGTAATTTAAAGTTTTCTGGTGGCCACACTAAAAAAGGTGAAGAGAAACAGATGAGATTAATTTCAATACTATATTTTATTTAATTCAATATATGAAAATATTACTTAAACATTTAATTAATGTAGCATTTTAATTAGATATATTACATTTTGTAGTAATTTTAGAAATTCAGAGTGTATTTATACATAGAGTATAGTGAATGTATAGGAGATATATTTGTTCTTAGGAGCTATGTGATGAAATATTTAAACGTGAAAAATCATACTGTTTGTAGCTTACTTTCTAATGGTAAAGCAAAAAAAAATTATATATATACATATATACATGTACAGATATATATGTGTGTGCATATACATATTAGTAAGTTTATAAAATTTTATGTAAACAACTACATTAAGAAGTGTAATTTATTAAATCAATATAGAACAACAATGAGAGAATATACATTTTCAGACAGATATGGAGCATAATGAAAATTAACTACACACTATAAGTAAACTTTAAAGAATTTGAAATTATACATCATATTCTCTGATTGCAGTGAAATTAAATTTAAAAAATGACAATGATAATTTAAAGTCCCATAATTTGAAAATCAAAAATTACTTATGGAAAGTAAGGAGGACGGATTGGAGGGTATCATGTATGGAGGCAAGAATTCAAGGGAAGAGGCTATTAGTGTTCAGAGGACAGATGATAAAGGTCTGCTTTGAGGCAGTGTGTGGGAAGAGAAGGAAGGGATTTAATGACTGATTGTATGAAGGTTGAGGGGGGAATGAGTTTAAGTAACTTCCAGGTAGATGGATGGACGGTAGTGTCATTAATTGTGAGAGAGAAATGTTAATTGGGATGTCTTTGGGACATGTGTATAAAGATTATTTGTTATTCAAATTTGGCATTTGAGAGTGGTCTGGGCAAGATACATAGATATTTGAGGCATCTACATTTAGATGATAAATTTAACCATGGGCATGGACCAGATCATTCAAGTAAATGGTCAGAAGACAGCCAAGGGAAGAGCCGTGGTGCGTACACAGTAGCTGGAGGTAGTCAAAGCAAAATGAGTCCTCAAAGGAGACAGGTGAAAGAGTCAGAAGTGAAGGAAGTTGAATGATTGATTCCAGTTGAAGGAGTGGTCAATTCCAGCTGAAAGCTGAGCGAAGTGTGGTAAATAGTATAAAGGACCAGAACCCTTTGGTTGACAGTTCTCATGCCTTATGCTCCGTATGTTGGATTTCATTACAAAAGCCCCATATTGATTTTGCTTAATTTTGCTAAGCTTGTCCAGGGAGGACAAGGTAGTGAAGGAGTTGATTGTGTGGACTCTGAGGACAGATTACCTGGATACAAAACTCTGTCGCTTACCAACCAGGTAAGCTTAGATGAATTACTTGACCTATGTGTACCTCGGATTTCTCTTTAAAATGAAAATAATGGTAGTGCCGACCTTATGGTTTTATTGAGAAGATTAAATAATGTATATAAAGTGTATAAAACAAACAAACCCACATTTATTATTTTACCTGCATTTTCTTTTCCCAGTCTCCTGTTTGTCTCTTATTTACCAATTATTCTAATTAGAGGTGATTTATAATTTAGATTCCAGAACTGATTTCTAGAGTTTGGTGTAATTGGTTTAGAGACTAGATTTTATGTAAAGGGAATAGTTACGAACTCTGAGATGATATAATTTGCCTAAAGTCACACAATAGTCTGGTTCCCCATCCAAAGGTTTAGTAAACTAATTAGAAGTAGTGTTGAATTCTTTACATGCTTTAAGTGCCTTTCTAGAAATCTCCCTTTTCTTTAAGGGATACAACTATTTTTTTTTTTTTTTTAACTTTGGATGCAGTCCTAACATGATTTAGTTAAATGTTACCATAGGGGGATTTTAGTTTAACATTTAAATGGATTATGGCTAGAGTTTTTAACAGATTTTTTTCAAAATAGGCATATAGGGGTACATATGCGGCTGGGTTGGTAGAGCATACAACACTTGATTAGGGTTGTGAGTTCAAGCCCCATATTGTGTGTAAAGATTACTAAAAACAATAATAATAATCTTTAAAAAACAACAAAAATGCCATATCTTTTGCTTTATTAATTATTATAGTAACAAAAGCATTCTTTAGCATCACTGTAAAATTCACTCCTCAGATCTCTGGATCACACATCCCATGACCTTTCCTTCTTAACCCTTTTTCTCCTTTGCTTTTCTGCAGTGATTTTTGCTGTTAGTCATCCTGTCCATTGAGAATGGCAGTCAAGTCTTATTAATTGGTATATCCTACGTCTCACCTCTCTAGGAGTTAGCACAGTTTTCACTAAGTAGATGTTCCTGAATTAAATAAAATAAGATGCATATTGAGTGTCACGGTGATTGACAATGCAGTTCCAAAGACTGCCCACCTGGGTTTGCATATTGATTCTACCTCTTGCTAGCTATGTAACCTTGGGGAAGTTAGTCTCTGCTTCTCTGCTTCAGTCTTCTCATCTGTAAAATGGGGAGAAGAACAGAACCTAATTTATGGTGTACTTGCAAGAATAAAATCTGGTAACCCATTTATAGCAATTAGCACACAGCATATGACAAATATTTTCAAGATTCAAACTTAAAAATTCCTTCTCTACTTCTGCATCTTAATATGTTTCTCAGTCTGCCACATGTCTTTATATAAAGTGTGTCTTTTGAGAGTTCCCTAGTCATTCTCCAAAGTAATAAGCAAGTCAGAAATGACCCTCTTTCTCTGATTAGGCACCTGAGCCTCCTAAGCTGTTGGGCAATAGTGATGGAGGAATTTTTCACTCCTAGGGATACAGGTTGGAGCTCTGGCTCAGCACCTTTTAACTTACCAGAGTTTGGGTAGGCTACTTTCCTCCCGTGTAAAAAAGAAATCACTATGCTTCACCGAAAACAAACAAACGAAAATGCCAAAACTAGTCCTGAGGCTGTAGTGTGAGATGTTTGCAGGGAATGCTAAACAACCCTTCTGGTATATTATAAATAGTCCATACATTTTAACATTTTGTTTTCCTTTTCTCCAAAATTTTTATATTCTGTGTTATATATTTTAAATCTAAATTGACATAATGTGGTCAACTGTGCTCTTCTGTTTGTTAGTATTAACACACCAAGCAGGTTGCAAATATTTCCAAAGCAGAGGGTTTCATTTTATAAGTTCCCTGTGTCATGAATATATCTTTAACATACCTGAGTTGGTAGCGAGAAAGTGCTTCATAAATATCAACTTAATATTTTGTTCTGATGTTTTAAACTCTGTTAGCCCTATTATCTGTGCATAATAGAAGGTAATAGGTACTTAAATATATTTATGTAAATTTCTATTTAGACTCTAAGAGCTACTTTTTTTTTTTTTTTTAAGCAGAAGTTTGCCTTTTCTGGACTTCAGTCTTACTCAATAGGTTGATGAGTGTTCCTATTTACATTAACTAATGATTGCTAAATTATTTTAAAATAGCAGACTCTCCTATAAAAGCTAAGCCTTATGATGATAATGATGATAATAATGCTGATGTATATAAATGAGACTGTTGGTGTTCATTGGTATGTGCTGTACTATTGCAGACATTTCTTAGGGAGCTATCTCCTTTCTGATATATGCAGTTCATTTACTCTATACCTTCAGTGCTAAATTTTAGTAATTGCAAAACATCTGAGGAGCATGGGGTGAGAAAAAACACTCAGATGTGTTTTTAGAGTATCTTTGTGTTAGTAATTTGTTTGAAAAATGTTGTTTCTCTTGTTATTAAAAAATCTGTGATTTGCAATTTAATTCAAAAAATGCACTTAGAACTTGAAAACAAATGGTATACAATTAAAACTTTTTTTTTTTTAATTCCAGAACAAGTTAAACTGGGTAAAATAGTGACAAATATTGAATCAGTGGGTAAAAAAATGGAGAAAGAAAAGCATCAGCACCATGGGAAGTCCAGGTAATGTGTAATTGGTTATATCCTATAGAAAATGTATAGTTTTATTCTACCGTGCCAATGTTTCCTGACCAATTGTCATGGTTTCTCAAGTCTATTAACACTCCATGCATGAGGCTAATTTATCCTTCTGCTTGAGTCCTTCAAAGCATATCAATTATCAAAATTTTAGTTTTCAGTTCAATTAACTTTTGAACTGGGGGAATGTCTGAGTAGTTAAGCAGACCATCTGGGTTTTACAGTGCATAAGCTCAAATCCAATTTGTGGCTTTCTTGAGAAAAATGCCATATTTTATGATAATAGTACATAGTTTAGAATTTTAATAACTCATCTGCAGCAATTATAGGGTAGATTTAAGTTATAATTTTTCTTTTGTAATTTAATAATTTAGTTAGTCTTTTTCCAACAGAAGGTGAGGCTGATCCTATAGAGCAGAGTTTCAGGACAGGCATTTTGAGCATTGCTTCTGCTTTCCAAAGGTGTGTGGACATAGGGCAGTTACTTTTCTGAATTATTCCACTAAATGACATCATCTTCAAGATAACTTTATAGTTATGTACATAACTATTAACCATAGAGCTACAGAACCTTTAAAGGCCCTTGAACACATTTTGTAGGAACACTATACATGTAGAAAGTAAATACTGCTCTGTTAAAATGTATTTTTCAGTGGGTTGTTTTACATTACTTCACAATGTAACCTTGTCAGAAATTTGGGGTAATTGGCACAATTGTAAATAATAAAAAATTGAGAAATTATTGCCTTGGCTCTTAAGAGTAACATGGACTTTCCAACATTTATCTGGCAAACTGTGTTTAACAGTAAATGGTTCATGCTCACAAGTAACCACTTCCGTGGCTTAAATATAATATGATATTCAAATTTGGGAGAACGGAATATATGTACAGTTCTAAGACTGAGGGTTTGGTAGGGGAAGATATTAATTGCATAGAAAAGAAATGCTTGTATTGGGAATTTACTCGTTTTTAAAAATTTACTTTTAGCCTTTACTTAAGCCAAGACCCAGGTTTGTCTAGCAGAGTGGTCAACTGCTAAAAGAACAGTTAGCAGACCAATTTAACCAAATAGTTTAGAATTTCAAGTAAGCCATTAGTAGCTGGAAACATTAACTGAACTAATCTGAAAACCTACCATTTTCAGTGTATTGAGATGGGGCCAAAAATTCAAGAAAGAATAATAATGACTCAAGGACATGAGGCGCACTCCTCAATAATAAATCCGATCAGGTAGAATATCTTTCAGTATGTCTTTCTCAGGAGAGTCAAGTATTTCTCGAAGAATTGTTTCTTCTGCAACTGGTGGAAGATAAAGGTTGCTTGACACCCTAACACTCCATTTTTAATGAAAACATGTCCTCCTTAATGAGGAAGAGCAACACCCTTCGAAATTAAGAGCAAGTACATGTACTTCCAGTGACAGCCTGGGGCACATAAAGCCTGAACTTCAATCCACCAGGGTTGCTTTGTCTTTATTTATAGCTAGCTTATGGCAGTAACTTGTTTCCTACCTTAGCGGTTAGCTTCATTTCATTAGTGTTGGAAGTGGGGTGGGAATACAGAAGGGAAGACAAATCAGTGTTCTGGGACGTGGCGACTCAGGGTGTTAGAAAATCTGTGGTTAGCTAGGCCAATAAGATGTCATTAGAGTGAAATTTTTATTGCAGTCTAGTTCACCACATACTAATGATAAAAGAAACTTAGCAATGAGGATATAAGCAACAGAAAGGAAAGCAGAATCAGTCAGAAATCCGGTAGGGGATTGTTGACAACACAGAGACAGTCCCTAGCACTAATTAGCATGAATTGCTCAACTCTTTGTGAGACTTTTGGAAGATTTCTGTTCAATACAAATAGACCCCTATAAGGGAAGCTGTGTATAAACTACTTACAATTCTCCTGAAGATGCTTGGGAAAATTCTAATATCTAAGGTGACATATAATATTTTTAGGTAGACCATAAAAAATATTAGCTCAACGAAAGAAATTTCTTCGGATAATACATGAAGAAATACAATCTTAATAAGTGTATGATTTCCTTTCCGCAGGATTCTCTATGTTTGATTTGTGGAGGGAAAACAAAATCAACTAGTTCTGCATTTCCAGATTTAAGTTTAAAGACATGAAGTTCTTCATTGTACCTTTGAATTCTAACTTCAAAGATTCCCATACATTAACATACTTTTTTATGACAATAATGATAAATGTGAGCACATTCTAAATGTTAATTTTCCATCAAGGAAGTTAATTTACTATGCACCTATTTATTAGAGCTATTTATTTTAGTATGTGATATTTGGTGCATTTGAAGCCATGACAACTGCAGTTCTGTAAATGCGTTCTGTAATCCAAGCAAATGAGCCTGGACTTCTTCCCCTAGTTTTGTGATCATTGGGAGTTTCTTATGTGTTACATGACTATTTATATTTAGGCTATTCTGATCAATTTAATAATAAAATGAGGAGATTATAAAATACTGATAGAATCTCTCATTGCATTTCACATTTATGTTAAAATGACCCTGCCATTTTACCTGAATGCCTGAATGTTCGTAAAATATTTTGCTTAAGTGGATGAACTGTGGTCTACTTCTGTTAAAATCTTTAATTAATAGGAACCATTGAACAATGCAATCAATAGTCCTAATTTGGGGACTTAAATATTTAGCCATGGGCAAGATGGAAGAGAGCAAAGGAAACTGCGATTGATCAGTGTATCATGGCCCCATTCTTGGTGACATACAAATAAATTCTAGAATTTGAAATGGAGTTTTGCCAAGCTGACTGTATACTCAAGCCTTTCATATTTTCCCTTGACAATATGATTTTGTCATACTAGCCATATCTCAGTTCTTCAGCCAACTGCATGGGTGTGACAACATGAGTAACAGCTAGACTAATGGATCCTATAAATCAGTCATTATTTACTATTTATAGAGTGTCTACTCTATGCCAGTGTAAAACTCCAAACAGAACAACCATAGACTTTTCCCTCATAGACTCTAGTTTTTTGATGGGCAAAATGTCTTAAAATCCTAAATATTTCTATAACATTTATATAACATTTGAATTAGCAATTCCAGTTTAGGCATTTATAATAAGAAAGAATTGGACAGGTTCACAGATATGAATATTCATAGATTTTCATCCTTGTTTATAAATACCAAAAAAGTGAAGTAACCCAAACATCCAGCAAAAGAAGACTGGTAAATAAACCATCAGTATGTTAAATCTATACAGTGGAATGCTTTGTGATGGGTCAAAATGACAATGTACTTCTTTGTACATTTACAAATAAAGATATTTATGATATTAACTGCAAAAAATAAGCTAAAAAATTCATGTATATTTATGTGCACATAAATATAGAGAAGGTATGAAATATATTACACGTGTTAATTATGACAAATGGAGTTAGTATAAAATAGTAATAAGTAGTTTAGTTCTTGAAGGCCTACTGCCTATATTCAAATCCTGCCTCCACCCCTTTCTCGCTGGGATAATTTGAGCTATATACTACCTAACCTTTGCTTAGTGTCTTCATTTATAAAATGAGTGTGATCATAGTAAAATCCAGAGTCTTGTTGTGAGGATTAAAGGTAATAAGACATAGGCAGGGCTTAGAATAGTACCTAGCTCCTAGGAAGCATTTAAGGGTTTACAGTTATGACCAAAATATTAAGGTGGTGAATTAGGGATAATTCTTATTTTCTTCCTTTTTCTTATGTACATTTTCTAAAATTTCTATGTGGTCCATAGTTTTTGATTCAGCTGATTTGGCTGAAGCTCGCCAAGTCATGATAGGAAAACATGTTACTTAAAATCTTGCAAAACAGAGAAGAAGTAGATATGATGCTTGTTCATTTTTCTGATTTTGTTTTCATTTAGAAAGCAAATGTTCCTATTTGTTATCCATGTTCAGAGCCAGTAAAACTTGGTATTATTTTGTCTTCATTTAATAAATATTATGTATTTATCATGTATTATAATGATATATAAATGTATATTTTCAATAATGTTTGTAGAGAGCTTACTGCTCTTTTAGGGACTATAAATTACTCAAAGCTCTAACTTTATATTTTGGAAACAGATTGTTGGTCTCACCAGTTGCCACCCACATCATCAACATTGGCTTGCCCTTAAAATCCATGACCTCCTCTTCCATGGGGCTTCTGAAAGAATATGGTGAGTCTCATTGCATAAGTGTTAATAGCAACATGGTGATTTTCATTATTTTTGCATTCATTTAAAATGCAGTGTCAAACAGCTAGTATTTCCTTTCAGTATTGTGTCAAAAGATAAAGAGATTTCAGAAACAACTACTAATAACTAATTTTCAGCTCTTTTATTTGAACTTGAGAGGTTGGATGTTTTTAATGTGTGTGGCTATTAAAGGTTTTAGGAAATTATAAGGATAAAATCTTATAATTTTAAAAGTCTTTCTATATTTGATTTATTGTTGTTTAAAACATTCATAATTCTTCAAAAGAAAATATAGATAATTCTTTAAAGTCCCTTAAGTGTGATTGAGAAACTCTTTGGAATTTGGTGAGTTACTCGTAGGCCTAGGGGCTATTGATTCAAAGAAACTGTTTTGTAGTTTTCCTCTTTTTAACTTGCTACTCATGTTCTTGAGCTTCAGGCTGTCATTAAGAGAAAACTCTTCTTGTAGAGTGGGACTTTGATTTGGAAAAAAAAAATTTTAAATTTGCAGAATAAACTCCTTGAGTTCTTAAGGCACTCGCATAAAATTCCCTTTATCCAACTACAATTTTACCGGTGTTTCTCTGGGCTATTATAAAAGGAATTCAAGCATCAGATGGAGGCTCAAATAACACATTTTCATTAATCCAAGCAATATTCACCAAAACTTTTAATATTGTGAATATAATGTCAGAATCTTGAACACAGGAAAAATTTTAAAATTTTTGAATATTGAATTGATTCATGGTTTAAATTCTTTTAAGGCTTTATCAGATAGTTTGAGGCCCCAGGTAGTATAAACAATGGTGAGTCTCAATTGAGTCTAAAATCAAATATATATATGAAAAAGTAAATGCTCCCAAAAATTCTTCATAAAGCATAGGATGCAATGGGTGAAATAGTTTTAATAGATAATGATCTTGAATCTGATAACCATGGATTACTGGACTCTTAAATTAAAATTGCCCAATTCTTTTTTTAGAATAAATAAATAATTTTTATTAAAGGAAAAAGGAAAGGAAATTAGAACATGGGAGTTAAGACAAAGTCATGATTTCTATTCATTTGACCTATTTATATTATTATATATGATATATAATAATTATGTTACATATAGATATACTACTTGCAGCCTTGACTTTTAAAGTGGTATAATAGTCCCCCTTTATCTGCAGGTTAAGATGTTCCAAGACCCCCAGTGGATGCTTAAAACTGCAGACTGTACCAAATCTTATATATATCATGTGTTTTCGTATACGCATGTACTTATGGTAAAGTTTCATTTATACACTGGGCACAATAAGAGATTAATAACTAATGATAACAGAACAATTATAACACTATACTGTAATACAAATTACGTGACTGTGGTCTCTCTGTCTCAGAATATCTTATTGTACTCTATTCATCTTTCTCTTCTGATGATGTGAGAGAGAAAATGCCTTCTAATGCAAGGAAGTGAGGTAAATGATGTAGGCATCATGTTATAGCGTTAGGCTTCTGGAAGGAGGATTATCTGCTTCCAGATCTTGGTTAACTATAAAAAACTGAAACCACAGAAGGTGAAAGTGCATATAAGGGGTCTCCTACTTAAGCACAGTAGTGCAGACACTGAAGTTACTCTAGTCACCCTAATGAAGTTAGAATTCTGGCTCTGCCAGTTTCTACCTGGAAAACCTCATCCAAGTTACCTAATCACTCCAGGACTCAGTTTCCTTATTGATTAAATGGGGGAATAATCACAGTACCAACCTCAAAGGTTTTAGATTTTACTTGTAAAGTGTGTAACATACATCCTTGTGCTTAATAAAATTGAGCTTTCACTATTAGCTACAATTCCTTAGATGTAAATAATAAAACATTATAGACTTGAACGCGCTGTTCGGTGACCTTGCTTTGACCCTATCCTAAAGGATGTATTACTGGAAGCACAAGACACACCTCTTTACCACACTAACTTACACTATCATGGCACAGAACTCAGGAAGTGAGGTTCATTGTGGCATTTCCTGGATTCAACTATTTTTGTCATTGTCATTGTTGGCATCCTGTTCTAGACCTTGTATCTGCCTGTTTACTCTGCTATTTCAATAAATTTGATAAGTCACACTGAAACTGCTATTCCTCAGGTACCCCTTTCACCAGTAGTTTCAAAGCAGTTTCTCCATTTTTATGATGGGAATAGGCCCATGGTAGGAACTCTTTAATAGGATTTTTCAATATAAAGTTCTGGGAAAAACAGAAATGTGTCCAAAAAGCCCACCTTGCTCTACATGAGATCCAACTTGGTTTTGTGGCTTGGTGTGAATCCCTTCAGTTCTCTGGGTTTTAATTTCATCATATGTAATCTTTGAGGAAAGAATGGAATTGCCTTCAATGAGAGGAATGAAAAGTTAGAAAATTGCCTTTTCCTCCATGGCTTCTTCTCAGATACTATAATCTCTCTCTAAAATCATTGGCCAAGGAACTCTCTTTCTAACTTTGTATGCCTTTTTTGGTGATCTTATCCCTCACCCTTTTTGCTCTTGAAACTTGTTTATTCTTCTCCCTGAACTCATAGCCAGTAACCAGCAAAACTCCTAAATCTTTACCCTCTGCTAAGTGTTCATTTCACCTCTTGGTCTTACAGAAATCTGTGATCAGTCTGTAGCCCTGAGGACATTTTCTTCCTCTGCTGCTCTCTCAAGTGGTGATGAGCTCCTCTCCCATGCCTCACCCATATGGGCCTGGAGATGGTGAAGTGACCCCCTTATTCCTCACACTGTTTCCAGACCATTCTCCCTTTCTCTTCTCTAACATACCCAGCTTTGAATCCTATGTCATCAAAGGATAACATCCATTATCTCTTCCTCTTATAGTAGTCTATTGATTTGTATCCATTCTCTCATTTCTTAAAGAATTTAGCCCCTGGATACTTGTGACTTTCTCTAGTGCTAGTTTTATAAGAACTGTGATTTTGGTGTCCAAGTAAATAAGCTCTCTGATTCGTTAACTTCTCCATTCCTTGAGCTCCTTTCATCCAATGATTTTGCCTTCCATCATACTATATATATTCTCCAGTAGTTATACCTTTGAAACATTTCAAAAACCTGACTTTGAAGATTACCACCATCCAACCAGATCATCTTTTAAATAAACTCCAACAATATTTTTAGCTCCCACTAAGAGTCTCAGGGCCCTCAGAGCTCATAGAGGCCTAGGTGAAAATTTTTTAATTTCTTCCCCAGATATACTCATTCCCTTGGTAATTTCATCCAGTATTTGGCTTTAAGTATCATTTATAGGGTGAATGACTGCAAACATATCTCTAGCCTGGTTGTTCTCCTGACCTCCAGCTCACATTCAATGCTTAATCAGCATTTCTATTTGATTTTTTAAATAGGCACCTCAAATCCAATGTGTCCAGTGCAGGAACTTTGTAGGTGTTGTTCTCTTTGTCTAGAAAGCTCCTTCCCTTTGATGTCACAAGCATCACTCCTTGACCACTTTTGAGTTTTTGTCCAAATGCCTTCTTATAAGTGAAACCATTATCTGCCAACTTATAGCAGGAGCCACACCTGCCAGCCCAGTTTACCTCTCCTGCCTTACTTTGATCTCTAACACTGGAGGTCTCCTGACATGTTGCTTCTTTTACTTACCTGATTTTGTCTGCCTACTCCTGCTAGAACGTCAGCTCCATGAAGGCAGATAGTTTTGACTAATTACTCACTACTAAATCTTTTGAATCCAGAATCATTCTTGGCATGTAGGAAGTGATCTGTGTGTGTTTGTGTTTCTGAAACATGGTGAACAACTGTGCAGAGAAAGACTTCTGGGTACAGAACACTTAAAAATGCTAGTTAAATATTAAAAGATAAGGTTAAAAACCTGGCTGAATGGCAGAAAAGCATAAAAATACTAAAACCAGGAAATATAAGAAAGTCTGATTCCATAATTATTTAATAGTATTTAGAGTAGTTTGTTTTTAGGAATCATATCTATTCTTGGTAGCTTAGAACTTTCTTAGTTAAAACAGACAACAAAACATTGGTAACACTTACCTCCCTTTTCCTATCAATCATATATATATATATATATATATATATATATACATATATATTTTACACACACACACACACACACACACACACACACACACACACACACAAACACATATGTATTTATTAGTCCTCAGGAATCCAGAATTAGATTAATAGAATTCCTTTTTGTCATGATGCATTATCATCATTTGTTTATGGATTGCCCTCTTTTATTTTTTTATAATATTGATAGCAATTAACATCTACTTAGGTGCCCTTCCCAAATCCTATCCCTTTGCTTCCACCATAGATTGCTAGATTTGGAGGAGTTCTATTAAATTTTTGATACTAATTCTTTATTAGTTAAACTGTGGCTAGTCTTTTAACTTTCTTTAAGGTGACTTTGATAAATAATATTGATTTAAATATAGTAAAATTTAACACAACTGTTACCTTCTTTGGGACAAAAAAGTGACTTTGAAGTACTTGCAGGTTTGTTCTTTTTCTATTTTGAATTTATTACTATCATTATCCATTATTTCAATTTTGTCTTTTTTTTCACTTTAATCTCACAAACCATGCCGTAATGGTTACTACTTTATAAAGATGATGTTTGTTTAGATTTACCTACTCCAGGTAGATAAAGAATTGAAAGAAACTTAAAATTTTTCAGAATGAAATACAGATGATATATCATTTTATATAGGCCTTTTTTTTCTTAATATATAATGTATTATTTGCCCCACGGGTACAGTTCTTTGAATCATCAGGCTTAACACATCTCACAGCACTCATCATAGCATATACCCTCCCCAAAGTCCATAACCCAGCCACCCTTCCCCTACCCCCACTGTCCCCAAAAACCTTCAATTTATTTCATGAGATTGAGTCTCTTATTGTTTGTCTTCCTCCAAATCCCATCTTGTTTCATTTTTTCCCTGCCTACTCCTCCTGACCCCCAACCATGCAAATTCCTCATATCAGAGAGATCATATGATAATTGTCTTTCTCTGGTTGACTTATTTTGCTTAGCTAATACACTCTAGTTCTATCCACGTTGTTGCAAATGGCAAGATTTTGAGCTTTTTAGCTCAATATAGTTGAGCTAAACAACTATAGCTGCATTATATATATTATATATATATATATATATATACACATATACATATATATACATACATATATATATATACATACATATATACATATATATACATACCACCCCTTCTTTAGCCATTCATCTGTTGATGGACTGATGGACATCTAGGTTCTTTCCACAGTTTGGCAATTATGGACATTGCTGTTATAAACATTGGGTTGCATGTGCCCTTTGAATCACTAAATTTGTATATTTAGGGTAAATACCCAGTACTGTGATTCCTGGGTCATAGGGTAGCTCTATTTTCAACTTTTTGAGGAACCTCCATACTGTTTTCAAGAGTAGCTGCATCAGCTTGCATTCCCACCAAAAGTGTAGGAGGGTTCCTCGTTCTCCACATCCTTGAAAACATCCGTTGGTTCCTAACTGATTAATTTTAGCCATTCTAACTGCTGTGAGGTGGTATCTTGCTGAGGTTTTGATTTGTATTTCCCTGATCCTGAGTGATGTTGAGCACTTTTTCATGTATCTGTTGGCCATTTGGACGTCGTCTTTGCAGAAATGTCTGTTCATGTCTTCTGCCCATTTCTTGATTGGAATATTTGTTCTTTTGGTGATGAGTTTGATAAATTCTTTATAGATTTTGGATACTAGCCTTTTATCTGATATATCATTTATGAATATCTTCTCCCATTCTGTCAGTTGTCTTTTGGTTTTGTTGACTGTTTCTTTTGCTGTGCAAAAGCTTTTGATCTTGATGAGTCCCAATAGTTCATTTTTGCCCTTGCTTCCCTTGCCTTTGGTGATGTTTCTGGGAAGAAAGTCCTGGGACTGAGGTTGAAGAGGTTGCTGCTTGTGTTCTCCTCAAGGATTTTGATGGATTCCTAAATCACATTGATATCTTTCATCCATTTTGAGTCTATTTTCATATGTGGTGTAAGGAAATGGTCCAGTTTCATTCTTTTGCATGTGCAATTTTCCCAACACCATTTGTTGAAGAGACTGTTTTTTTTTTTTTTCCCATTGGACATTCTTTCCTGCTTTGTCAAAGATTAGTTGACCGCTGACTTGAGGGTCTATTTCTGGACTCTCTATTCTGTTCCATTGATCTATATGTCTGTTTTTGTGCCAGTACCATACTGTCTTGATGATAACAGCTTTGTAATGGAGCTTGGAATCTGGAATTGTGATGCCACCAACTTTGGTTTTCTTTTTCAACATTTCCCCTGGCTATTTGGGACCTTTTCTGGTTCCATATAAATTTTAGGACTCTATGTTCCATTTCTTTGAAAAAAATTGATGGTATTTTACTGGGATTGCATTATATTTGTAGATTGATTTTGATAGCATAGACATTTTCACGTTACTTGTTCTTCCAATCCATGAGCATGGAATGTTTTTTCCATTTCTTTGTGTCTTCCTCAATTTCTTTCATGAGTACTTTATAGTTTTCTGAGTACAGAGTCTTTGCCTCTTTGGTTAGGTTTATTCCTAGGTATCTTATGGTTTTGGGTGCCATGGTAAATGGGATTGACTCCTTACTTTCTCTTTTTTCTGTCTTACTGTTGGTGTATAGAAATGGAACTGATTTCTGTGCATTGATTTTATATCCTGACATTTTACTGAATTCCTGTGTGAGTTCTAGCAGATTTGGAGAGGAGTCTTCTGGGTTTTCCACATAAAGTATCATATCATCTGCAAAGAATGAGAGTTTGACTTCTTTGCTGATTCAGATGCCTTTTATTTCTTTTTGTTGTCTGATTGCTGAGGCTAGGAATTCCATTACTATGTTGAATAGCAGTGGTGAGAGTGGACATCCATGCCATGTTCCTGACCTTAGAGGAAAAGCTCATTCCCCATTGAGAATGATATCCGATGTGGGTTTTTCATCAATGGCTTTGATGATATTGAGGTATGTACCCTCCATGTCTACACTGTGAAGAGTTTTGATCAAGAAAGGATGCTGTACTTTGTCAAATGCTCTTTCTGCATCTCTTGGAAGTATCATATGGTCCTGTCCTTTCCTTTGTTAATGTATTGTATCACATTGATTGATTTGCCGATGTTGAACCACCCTTGCAGCCCAGGAATGAATCCTACTTGGTCATGGTGAATAATCCTTTTAATTTGTTGGATCCTATTGACTAGTATTTTGGTGAGAATTTTTGCATCTCTGTTCATCAAGCATATTGGTCTGGAATTCTTTTTGATGGGTTTTTTTCTGGTTTAGGGATCAAGTTAATTCTGGCCTCATAAAAGGAATGAAATGGAAATTTTCCTTCCATTTCCATGTTTTTTGGAACAATTTCAGGTGAATAGGTATTAATTCTTCTTTAAATGTTTGGTAGAATTCCCTTTGGAAACCATCTGGCCCTGGGCTCTGGTTTGTCGGGAGATTTTTGATAAATATCCTTACTAGTTTTGGGTCTGTTCAGGTTTTCTATTTCTCTCTAGTTCTGTTTTGGTAATTTACTTGTCTCTAAAGATGCATGCATTTCTTCAAGATTGTCAAATTTGCTGGTGTATAGTTGCTCATAATATGTTCTTCAATTGTATTTCTTTGATGTTGGTTGTGATCTCACCTCTTTTATTCAGGATTATATTTATTTGGGTCCTTTCTCTTTCCTTTTAGTTAAGTCTGGCCAAGGGTTTATCAATCTTATTAATTCTTTCAAAGAACAAACTCCTACTTTTGTTGATTTGTTCTACTGCTGGTGTATAGTTGCTTATAATATGTTCTTATAATTGTTTGTATTTCTTTGGTGTTTGTTGTGATCTTTCCTGTTTCATTCAGGATTATATTAATTTGGGTCCTTTCTCTTTCCTTTTTGTTAAGTCTGGCCAGTGGTTTATCAATCTTATTAATTCTTTCAAAGAACAAGCTTCTAGTTTCGTTGATTTGTTCTACTATTTCCTTGATTTATGCTTTAATCTTTATTATTTCTCTTCTGATAGCTATAGGCTTTCTTTGCTTTTCTTTCTCTGGCTCCTTTAGGTGTAGGGTTTGGTTCTGTACTTGAGAATTTTCTTGTTTCTTGAGAATGGCTTGTATTGCTATATACTTTCCTCTCAGGACCACCTTTGCTGTGACCCAAAGATTTTGAGCAGTTGTGTTTTAATTTTCATTTGTTCCTATGATTTTTTTTTCAATTCTTATTTAATTTCCTAGTTGACCCATTCATTCATTAGCCTCCATGTGTTTGAGTTCTTTCCAACTTTCCTCCTGTATTTGAGTTCTAGTTTCAGAGCATTGTGGTCTGAAAATATGCAGGGAATGATCCCAGTCTTTTGACTGGTTGAATCCTGGTTTGTGACCCAGGATGTGATCTGTTCTGGGGAATGTTCCATGTGCACTAGAGAAGAATGTGTATTCTGTTGTTTTGAGATGGAATGTTTTAAATATATCTGTGATGTCCATCTGGTCCAGTGTGTCATTTAAAGCCTTTGTTTCCTTGTTGATCTGTTGCTTAGATGATCTGTCCATTTCAGTAAGGGGGGGCAGCTAAAGTCCCCTACTATTATTATATTATTATTGATATGTTTCTTTGATTTTGTTATTAATTGATTTATATAATTGGCTTCTCCCATATTAGGGGCATAGATATTTATAATTGTTAGATTTTGTTGTTGGACTGAACCTTTAATTATGATATAGTGTCCTTTCTCATCTCTTATTATAGTCTTGGCTTAAAATCTTATTTATCTGATGTAAGGAATGCCATCCCAGCTTTCTTTTGATATCTGTTAGCATGGTAAATTGTTTTTCACCCCCTCATTTAAAATCTGGAGGTGTCTTTGTGTCTAACATGTGTTTCTTGTAGACAGCAAATCCATGGGTCTTGTTTTTTTTAATCTGTTCTGATATCCTGTGTCTTTTGATTGGGAAATTTAGCCCATTTACATTCAGGGTAACTATTGGAAATTAGGAATTTAATGCTATTGTATTGCCTGCAAGGTGACTGTTACTGTATACTGTCTCTGTTCCTTTCTGGTCTGTTACTTTTAGGCTTTCTTTTTGCATAGAGGACCCCTTTCAATATTTCCTGTAGGGCTGGTTTGGTGTTTGCAAATTCTTTTAGTTTTTGTTTGTCCTGGAAGTTTTTTTTTTTTTTTTTGTCTCTCCTTCTATATTCAATGACAGCCTAGCTGGATATAGTATTCTTGGTGGCCTATTTTTCTCGTTTAGTACTCTGAATATATCATGCCAGTCCTTTCTGGCCTGCCAGGTCTCTGTGAATAGCTCTGCTATCCAACTAATATTCCTACCATTGTATATTACAGACCTCTTTTTGTGAGCTGCTTCTAGGATTTTCTCCTTGTCACTGAGACTTGTAAGTTTTACTATTAGGTGATGGGGCGTGGACTTTTTTTTTTTTTTTTTAATTTTGAGGGGGGTTCTCTGTTCCTCCTGGATTTTGATGCTCGTTCCCTTTGCCAAATTAGGGAAATTCTCTCCTATAATTTGCTCCAATATACCTTCTTCCCCCTCTCTCTTTTTTCTTCTTCTGGGATCCCAATTATTCTAATATTGTTTTGTTCTGGTATTACTTATCTCTCGAATTCTCCCCTTGTGGTCCAGTAGTTGTTTGTCTCTCTTTTTCTCAGCTTCTTTATTCTCCATCATTTGGTCTTCTTTATCACTAATTCTCTCTTCTGCCTCATTTATCCTAGTAGTAAGAGTCTCCATTTTTTATTGCATCTCACTAGTAGCTTTTTTATTTCAACGTGATTACATTTTAGTTCTTTTATTTCTCCAGAAAGGGATTTTATTTCTCCAGAAAGGGATTCTCTAATATCTTCCATGCTTTTTTGAGCCCAGCTAGCACCTTGATAATTGGCATTTTGAACTCTAGTTCTGACATCTTACTAATGTCCATAATTATTAGGTCCATAGCTTTTGGTACTGCTGCTTATTCTTTTTTTATTGTGGTGAGTTTTTCCACCTTGTCATTTTATCCAGATGAGAATAAATGAATGAGAAAAGAAAATACTAAAAGGGTAAAATCCCCAGAAAAATATACGCTAACCAAATCAGAAGAGACCCAAAACTGGGGGTAGTAGGAAGGGGAGGAAAAAAAAAATACACACACACACAGACATATGTATATGTGTATGTATATTATGTGTATGTGTGTATATATGTGAATGTATGTATATGGAGATATATATATATATATATATATATATATATATATATATATTAGACTGATGAATAGAACAGAGCCACCACTTGATTTTGGGAGTATTTTGGTCTGTTAGAAGAAACTACCTCCCAAAATTTTAAAGAAAGAAAAACTTATGTGTATATATATATATATATACATACAAAAATAAGGGTAAACATGATGAAGGGATGGAATATGAATGTAAAGATGAAAATTTAAAAAAGATTGTAAAGAAGGAATTGATTTGATAAGTTGGTTGAAAAAAAAAAGCGGAAAGAATGTGATCAGGCTGGAGACTAGAGCAAAGCCATGTGCTATATTTAAGGTATAGTTTGATCTATTAGAAAAAATTGTATCCCAAAATTTTAAAGAAAAAAAATATGTTTACAAAAAATAAGGATAAATACAGTGAAGGGATAAAATATGACTATAACAATGAAAATTTAAAAATATTTTTAAAAAGGTATTGATAGGATAAAATAGTTTAAAAATGTTAAAGTTGGAAGGAGGAAAAATTAAAAAAATAGAATAAGAAAAAACTAAAGTAAAAAATTAACTTTGAAAGACTAAGAGATCATGGGAAAAAGCCATGAATTCTATATGTTGCTTTCCCCTAGTTCTGGAATTCCACAGTTCTCATTGATTGGTGAACTTGGTTTTTGCTAAACATTCTTGCTGATCTTCTCGGGGAGGGGCCTGTTGCAGTGAATCTCAAATATCTCTGTTGGAGGCGGAATTACGCCACTAAGTAATCTGCTCATGTTTGCTCTCGGTAGCTTTTGTTCCCTGAACACTTTCCATAAAGCTTTGAAAGACAGGAATGAAAATGGTGGCCTCCCAATCTTTGGCCCCTCATAGGAGCCAAAATCCCAGGGCCCCACTCCTCAATGCGCCCCCAGAGAAAAGCAGTCACTCCCGTCTCCCTGATCTCTGGCCACACTCTGTGTTCAACCAGCCATTGACCTAACATTTCTATCTCTGGTGCACAGCCCCATTTGGAGTCTCCCAACCCAGCAGATTCCTGTAGCACATGCCTATACTGCTCCTCCTGAAGGAGGAAGAAGGGAGTCTCTCCAGATCTGCCACTGTGAGGTCCCTGCTGGAAGAGCCATGACCCAACTATGCCTTGGATTGTGGTTTCAGGTAACCCCGAGCTGACAGCACACTCCTTGTCTCCATCTCTCTAGCTGGCTTCCCGCTAGAGCTCCGCCACATTCAGGCATCCCTGGTCTTTCTGTGACCCTGCGGGTCCTGAGACCACACTGTCCCTGTGAGGGCTCCAGCCTCTCTTAGCATCTGGAGCGACATTCCTCAGTGGAGCAGACTTCTAAAAGTTCCAATTTTGTGCTCCACTGCTCTCTCACTTGCTGGGAGTGCCCCTCCTGCTGTGGTCTATCTTCCAATGGCTTTGGATTCACTTCCCTGCACATCCTACCTTCTAGAAAGTGGTCAATTTTCTGTTTGTAGAATTGCTGCTATTCTTCTCTTCTGTCTCTTGTTGAATTTGTAGGTGTTCAAAATGGTTTGATAACTATCTAGCTGAACTCCTAGCACCTGATGATATTTTGGTCTCTGCGATGTTGCTTCTCCCCATACATCTTTTTAAAGTCAATAATATTTTATAATTTTCTGCATCTTTTTTAGATTTATTTCTATGCATTTGATGTGTTTGGTCCTATTTTAAATTTTACTTCAGCCCCTACTCCAATTTCTACAATATAGAAATACTATGATCTTTCTTACATGTTCCTTACATCTTGTGGACATTATAAATTAGTATAACTTCTAGTAGTTTATCTTATCTGTTAATCCTTTAGATTTTCTAAATACACAATCATGTTGTCCTTGAATGATGGCAGTCTTTTGTTCTTTTCTTCCTATTTTAGACCTTTTCTATTTGTTTTACCTTATTGCTTTTGTTAACCCCTCCTGCACAATGTAACACAGAAATGGTGAGCAGCTTTCTTTTCTCAATTCCTATCTCAGAAGGAATTATTATATATATTAGCCTGAAGTATAATGTACAGTATTTGTTAAAAACTCTCTATATTATTTTTAAAAGTTCTGTAGCTTAGTTAAGAGGTTTTAGCATGAGTCAATGTTGAATTTTATCAGATGATTTTATTTTTATTTCTTAAGATGATTATATGATTTCTCACTTTTTTCTCTTAGTGTAATGAATTATGCTCATTGATTTTTAGATGTTAAACAATTCTTCAACCTTGGAACAAACCTAACTTGAATTTAATTTGCTGATATTATGTTGAGCATTTTTAAATTTACATGGATTTTCCTTGTTTATAATGTTCTTGTCAGAATTTGGCAGTGAGGTAATGATATTATACAGTAAGTTGGAAATGATTCCCTCTTTGTTCATTTGTCTGGAAAAGTTTGTAAAATTGTGGCATTTTTTTTTTTCTTAAATGTTGGAGGAATATTTGTATTGATGCTACCTGGTCTGAAGATTTCTTTATTTGGAATTTTAAAATCACAGATTAAATGTCTTTAATAAAATTAAGACTGATGAAACTATTTTCTTCTTTTGTCAGATTTTGTAAGTTATGCTTACAGAAATATGTCTAAATTGTCAAAAGTATTGTCATAAAGTTGTCTATAACAACATTTATACTGATGTCTCCTTTTTAATTTTCTATATTAATTATTTAGTCTTTCTCTCTCTACTACCTTCCCTTCCTTTTTCTCTTGGGTCATTTGTGCTAAAAGTCTGTCTGTGTTATTTATTATTATTATTATTATTATTTAAGAAACAACTCTTAGCTTTTCTATTTCCTGAATTTCTATTCATCATTGTATTTTCCCGCTCTTCATGTTGGTCAGCTCTGAGTGAACATTTTCTTTGAGATCCTAATATTTATTATTTGGTTTTCCTTCAGCATTTATTCATTACTGTGAACATTATTTAGAAGATTTTATTTATTTATTTGTCAGAGAGAGAGAGAGAGAGCAAGGACATAAGCAAGGGGAGTGGCAGAGGGAGGAGAAGCAACGAGCCCAAAGTAGGACTCGATCTAAGGACTCTGTGATCATGAAGTGAACTGAATGTAGACACTTAACTGACTGAGCCACCCTTGTGTCCCACAATGAACATTTTCTAAATATTTTACATATGGTATTATTATTCTCAGTTACTGTGACAGAATCTTCTCTCAAGACAAGGAATGAGTTTTAGGAGAACAGCACTTCCCTTTTAAAAAGAGCCAAGAGAAATGTAGACATTTATGAACTCAAAATATGTTTTATAAATAGCTTTTGTTCCTCTGTAAAGATAGCTTAAAATAAACAAAACCCTTGCTATTAGACTCTCATTGTGTTGCAATCACTGGCTAAATGTTAGTTTTCATTTTTTTTCTATTATAAAAATACATAGGACTGTATTAAAGAACAATTTGGAAAAAAAAAAAAAGAAGAAAAATCTTGTCCATTAATGCCACTACCCTCTCACAGACATGCTTAACATGTCGTCCAATTTATTTTCTTCCAATTTTGTTCCTTTGCATCTTTTTAAAACTTAATGGCAATACTTAAATTTTTTTCTAGCTAAGTCTAATATAATAGTTTTCTTTCATTAATTGGACATAAGCATCAATTTCATTTTCTCTCAACAATTAGAAGGGAATTCTCAACCATATACCAGTGCATCAAACACTCCAGAGCTTCTTCACCTGCCTACTTCATCAGAGGTTATTCAGGTACTAGTTTGCTTGGGTTACTGTAACAAAATACCATAGATTGTGTGGCTAAAACAGCAGAAATATTTTCTCACAGTTCTGGAGGCTGAAAGCCTGAGATCAGGTGTCTGCATGTTCAGGTTCTGATGGCTTGCAGACAGCCGCCTTCTGTCTGTTTTGTCATATGGACTTTTCTGAAAGCACCCAGAAAGAGATCTCTCTGGTTGAACTTAATGGGGTCACTATTCTCATCATGAGGGCCCCAGCCTTGTGACCTCATCTAAACCTAATTGCCAAAGGCACCATCTCCAAATACTGTCACCTTGGGGGTATTTGAATATATGAATATGGGGGGAACACAATTCAGATCAAAGCACTCAGTTTATCAGAGAAGGGAAAGCCATGTTCTTTGTTCCCGCCTTCTCACACTATGTGAAGCTAGCTGAAGTTAGGAAGGAAGAGGGTAGGGAGGTATTTTCAACTCATTGTAGAAGTGGAAAATAGATGTTTAAAAATAATAAATCCTTTTTTTTAATATCTCAAATAAAATTTTTTTGGTCACCACTAAATGTCTGAATTTTAAACAGATTCTTGGACTGGTGGCTCATATCTATCAGCTCATTCAACTTTAGCACTGTTATCATCCCCAGTAGTTTTTCCAGAACTACTGCCTTCACTGTAAGGCTCCATGAGCTTTCCCAATTCAAACTTGGGCTTCTTGAGCATTTTTACTTTTCTGACATCCTGGAGTGGAAAAGTAGACTGAACAGTCTTCTCTGTGTCTTTTCTGATGCTGTCTGGAATCAACTTATTGACCATTTCTTTCAAGTCATTTGTCTACTCCTCTAAGGTCATGGATTTTCATCATCTTTTTCTGAATTTGGAGGTCCTGTTGGTGCTGAGTGTAAGAGGTCTAATGAATCTCATTGTTAGTTAGTTAGTAAAACCAACATGAGATAGATGAAACAAAATTAATTGTCTTGACATCAACATGAACTTCAGTCATGGTCTGCCATTTTCTGACCATGGAGCACATTTTGTTGTGGGTAAGATCCTTGCCATGGAAATCAATCAGGTAGTTTTTGCCCTGAACATCTTCAATAATTAGCTTGAATTTTCGAAATGCAGCTTCATCATTCCACAGATCAAGGGTCACTTCAAAAACATGACCCTTGAGGCCATCAGATGGGATTTGTGTTCCTTGAGTTCTTGTGAGTAGTGTTTTTCCAATATTTCTTATACTGACCATAGCTGGTGTTTTTCTATCATACAATATTTCTTAGAAAATGGATCAATGACTTTCTTCTTGTTCCGTTTTTGCTGTCTTTCATAAGGTGCTTGTTCTTGCCCTAAGTTAATAAGTTCTAAATGTTCTAAATAGATTGTTTGTTTGTTTGTTTTTTTCATGAATCCACTATATTATAATAGGTATAGAGGTATAGAGGGAGGGAGATGATGCTTGCCTTGTGTATATTTAGACTATTGTTTCTTGCCTTTTTGATTCTGTGGTCACCTATCTCCCCCAGTTCTACTGTGATCATCAAGTACCTTCTCATACATATTTTCATTTATTGATGTAATGTCAGTTATTATTTTGTACCAAGGTGATTCCAAGAATTATTTGAAAAAGCTGAAACTTAAGATATTTAAAACATTTTTATTTTATTTTTTCTATCAGTGGCTTCTAAAAACATTAACTGAAGGATAGGTGCTTATAATAAAATACTAGAACATCTTCCTAGGAACAACGCCAAAGGCAAGGGAAGCAAGGGCAAAAATGAACTATTGGGATTTCATCAAGATCAAAAGCTTTTGCACAGCAAAGGAAACAGTTAACAAAATCAAAAGACAACTGACAGAATGGGAGAAGATATTTGCAAATGACATATCAGATAAAGGACTAGTGTCCAGAATCTATAAAGAACTTAGCAAACTCAACATCCAAAAAACAAATAATCCAATCAAGAAATGGGCAGAGGACATGTTCTTAATATAATAATATAATTTGTATCATTCCTTATTGGTAATAAGCTTCTTTTTACATGTCGTGTCCTTGATTCTCATGGGATATTCAGGCATAGTTGATCTAATAATTCCCATTGTTTAGATGAAGAAACTAAATATTAAGAAGTTTGCAAGGAGCTCAAATCTCACAAGTATCAGGTTTCTTATTTCTAGTTCTTATACTATTTTACTGTATTGCTTTATATATGTTCATATTGTCTTATATGTATCTATGACTATTTTTGTATCTATTATATCTATGACATACAAAATTGGGATGATTTCTTCATTATCTTTTTTTTCTTTTTAAGTAAACACCACACCCAACATGGGGCTTGAACTCATGACCCCGAGATCAAGAGTTTCATGTTTCACTGAGTGAGCCAGCCAGGTTCCCCTAACATTTGATATTTTAAGACTATATTTCATGATAAAACAGAGTGATTCAATATAGGGTGGGCTTATGCGTATTTTGTAGTACATAAAATGTTATGAACTAAAGGGTAGTGTCAATTTGTGTAATTTTTGAGTTTTTGTGATTTTGAGTTTGTGTGATTTTGAGTTTTTCCCATATAATCTAAATATGGTGTTTCTCACTATTGTATGTATTTTTAGAAGTACATTTTCCACCAGTCTTACAAGTTTATCAATAATGTTACTACATCATGTACAGTTTTAGAGAGTTAGCCTTTATGTTGAATTATAAATTATAAATTAGCTTGTATTGCTGTTTCAGTATGTAACAACATATTAGGAAAGATAACTTTCTTACATTATTTCCCACTGTTCACCTTAATAGACATTTCATAAAAATAGAAGTGTTTTACTGCCTGAAAATGTACCTTGCCTCATCTTCTTAGGAAAATCTAAAAAGTATTTTTAATATGCCCAATTCTAAATAATAAAAAATTTTCATGCTGGGAGAAATACATACTATGATATTAAAAATGTTCAGCAAATCTCTAAGAGATGCTTGAGGAATGTGAAAAAGCTCTTTTCATTCCATTACAAGAATACTTGTGTCTTGAATCCAGGTATCTCTCTCTGTTTATTGTGTGCTCTATCCGGAAAAGGAAAACCAACAGGGTTTAGTTAATTTCAGTTAAGCTAATTTCTGAAATTTTAAGAGATTAAATATATTGTCTATAAATATTGATGGTGGCAGGAAGATATATTACATAGTGGATTACAGATATTTCTTATTCAAAATAATCTTGAAATATAACATTTAATGATCACAAGTAGGTAATTCATTTGTATATCTTGAAGCAAGATTGAAAGGGCATCTTTAGACCAATGATGTACATACTTGTCATTTGAATTTTCTGGTAGCCACATTCAGTAAGACACAGATGAAATAAATTTTAAACACATTTACTTTAACCTGATATATATAAAATTTATCATTTATATGTAATCAATTTGAAAGATTATTAGTATATTTTATATTCCTTTTATTTTCTTATCATCTTTGAAATCTGGTGTATGATTTAAAATACAGCACAGATCAGTTCATACTGGCCACATTTCAAATGCACATAGCCACACATTACTGCACTAAGAACACAGCCTTGGATTTTGGGTTCTAGTGGACGTCAGTCTCTCATGCTTGGCATATAGTAAATGGACAAAAAATGCTTGAAGAAAAAGAAGAAAAAAGGTAGCAAATTTAGGTTACATTTCGTAGAAATGAGATACTTGTATGTGCCTTTCAGTATTATTGTGATAGAATTAAATGAGGGTAACAAAGGTAGAACACCTATTTGGTTTCCTTCCATCCCATTTCCCTTTGGAAATCTGAATTGTCATACATTAGATGACATAATCTATCCACTTCTTTTAGATCTTGTAAACTGCCTCACCAAACATTACATTTTTTCAGTTAAAGTGAGTGGAAAGAGAGAAACTAGAATCAGAGTAAGGAGGTTCTTGGCATCAAGATTATAGCTGAGGACAATTATGTTAAATTGCTTAACATGCTGTGGAATTAATTGCCCATGATCTTATAATTATAAATATTTAATATTTAATTTATAAAACATCCTTTAAACATGCAAGCCTACATTCATATGTGTGAACATTTTGGTAAATAAGCTTCAGTTTGATAGTTTAAAAAGTTAATGGCATAATCACTTCAGATCTTCTCATTTCCCTTCTGCTCAGACCTCGTCCATGGCTCAGGAACTTGCAGTAACAAATAGAAGCATAATCTCTTCTTTCCTCCATTCACACATACACATACACATACACATACACAATACAACACATATGCAGAAATGTTCAAAAAACATACATGTATAGTAAGGGGTTGGCTTCATGGGCATGTGACCCTGCTTTCACACAGAACTCCATCCTCAGAATAGAATCAGCTCTGGGGATTAATGCTCTGTGGTTGCCCTCTTGAACTTCTTAAGAACTTACCTTTAAATTTGTGGTTTTGTAAGTGAGTCTGATAGGATAATAGAATAAGCATAAGAAGCTTGAAATCTGAGTTCACAAGTGGTCCCACCTCCTGTTTCCCTACCTGTCCTTCACCTCCAGGATGGAGTCTTGACCAACCACTCCCATGTGCCAGCCTAGTGACTGCAGATACCCTCTGTCCCATTTGTGTTTGTAGGTCAGGGAGCATCTGGTGAATGAGTGCAGTCTGCACACCTGAGGACATGCCCTCACCCAGCAAGTGTTCCCATACTCAAGAGAGCATAACAATATATTGCAAATAAAAACCACTATGATAGACTGAGAGAGACCAATGAATAAATGAAAATCTCGTATGATGTGGTAGATAATGATAAAGTTAACCCTGTGTGAGCACTACACAGATCATTAAATAGAATATTGCCAGCAATATTCTATTTTATAGATACAGTTATAAATGTGAAATATAATTATATCTATATCTGTAGTTATATCTACATTTTATAGATATAGTTATAAACGTGAAATGTGAAACAGAATATTGCTGACAATATTCTGTTTTATAGATTTAGTTACCCCATCCCCACCTGGTCTCTTCCCAATTGGAACACTTACTCACCCCTCAGTGTTAACCACCAGCTTTGGTTTTGTGATAACAATTTTCATGCTTTTCTCTCTAGTCTTACCTCCCAGACTGATGATTCTTTGTGTCTATTTAAAACATTTATATAAATTAATTTGTACTGTGTATATTTCATATGTCCTGTTTTGCTCAACACTGTTTGCAAAAATTTCCCATGCTGTTACAAACTACTGCAGCTTGTTCATTTTCACTAATGTATAGTATACCATTTTAGGGCTATGTCATCTGATATTTAGTCTACCTGAATACCATTTGAGTTGTTTTCACTTTAGGGCTGTATCGGTACTATTATGTATGTCTCCTGTTGTGCATCTGCAAAGGGTTCTCTAGGGTATATACCAAGGAGAGATTTTCTGGTTCATGGGTTATATATACCTTAAACTTCTCTATAATGCCTGTATTCCAAGGCTGGTACTAATTCATGTTCATACTTGCCAGGAATGAACAATCTTAATGTTGTACATCCTCTTCAGCATTTGAAATCATTAAAATTGTAAAATTTGTGCCAATCAGTTGGGATTCAGTGTTTAAAAACATTTTTTAAAAAAAATATTTATTTATTTATTGCAAGGAGAAACAGAGATAGAGAAAGAAGGTGCACAAGCAGGAGGGGCAAGGAGAGGGGTAGAGAATCTCATTCAGACCCCGTGCTGGGCATGGAGTCCAACTGGGGGCTCTATCCCATGACGTTGAGATCATGACCTGAGCTGAAATGAAGAGTTGGATGCCTAACTGACTATACAACCCAGCTGCCCCACATTTAAAAAATTTTTAAATACTGGGGTACCTGTGGTGAACTTGGTTAAGGGTCTGATTCTTAGTTTCAGCTCAGGTTGTGGTTTCAGGGTCTTGGGATCAAGCCCATGTGGAGGCTCCATGCTCAGCAGGGATTCTGCTCTCTCTCCTTTCCTTTCCATTTGCCCCTCCCCTCCCTGTGAGTGCGTGCACACACACTCACATTCTCTCTCTCTAATAAATAAATGAATCTTTAAAATTTTTTAAAAAAATTTGCATTTCTCTGATTATTGGTTAGATTGAACATTCTTACACATGCTTCTTGGCTCTTTGGATTTCCTTTTAAAAAAATCTTGTTTGATTACTTTTTTCATTTTTCTTTTGAGTTATTGCCTTTTTCTTATTGAGTTTTAAAAATTTCTCATTTAATTTCATAAACCGCATCTTTGTCAGTTGCGTGTGTTGAAAAAAATTTCTCTGTCTCCATGGTTTATCTTCATATTCTTTTTTATGGTGCCATGACAAATAGAAATTGAATTTATCAGTGTTTCCTTTATTACTATTTCCTTTTGTATCTTGTTTGTAAACTTCAGTGTAAAACTGTTACTACCTAAAGTTCATTAAATTAATGTCCATTAATGTCTTCTAAATTATCATAGTTTTTATGTTTATATTTAGGTTATATTTAGGTTATGTGTATATTTAGGTTCTTGAAGTGTATTTTTGTGCAAGGTGTGAGAGAAGGGTCCAGTTTCATTCCTTCCCTATGCTCCCGACCCTCCCCTGCCATAGTGACACTCAGTTGTCCTAGACATATTTATTGAAAAGCTTCTCTTTACCCAGTGGTCCTCTGGACCACCTCTTTCATAATCTAAATGCCTACATATGCACAGGTCTCTTGCTGTGTTTTATTCTGTTCCACTCATCTGTCTAGTCTTAGAAGAGTATCACGTGCTTCTAATTACCATCTATTTATAATAAATTTTGTGTATACTTTTTTACCTGTTTGTGTCAGGAAGTCAATTCCCATAGCAGTTAGTATTTCAAACACAGAAAAGATATTTTCATTATATATAACTATGACTCTTTCCCATGAACAGTAATGGAATGTGTATATATCTATCTATTCTTCCTTCTTGTCTCCTTTATCCACCACCCAATTTTATCAGATATATCTTTTTCTTAGTATATAGGTAAACATGATAATGATTTCACTCATGTGTGGAATTTAAGAAACAAAAGAAATGAGCAAAGGAGAAAAAAAAGAGAGAGAGAAGGAGGGGCAAAAAATAGAAACAGACCCTTAACTATAGAGAACAAACTGATGGTTACCAGAGTGGAGCTTGGTGGGGAGATGGCTTAAATAGATGATGAGGATTAAGGAGGACACTTGTTACGATGAACACTGGGTATTGTATGGAAGTGTTGAATTACTATATTGTACACTGATGATTAATATTACACTGTATGTTAACAGTATAAGAATTTAAATAAAAACTTTAAAAAAGAGTATGCATGGTGAAGTAAAATGGTATTCATACTTTTTTTGTACAAAGTGATTTACTAATTCCAAATGAGACTTATTCCCTTTGACTATAAAAGATGTGGAAATCGGCTACGTAGGTCATTTACCAACTAACTTTTCCTTCTCAAAATTTTGATTAGTTACTTATTGATCATGTCATCTAGGCTAGGATAAAATTCTTATGTCATGCTCATTTTTTATAGACATTTCTCTACTGGCTTCTAGCTTGCAGCTTTGCTTTTTATAGATATATTGTTCTTTTTGTCTGGATATTCAAAGGATTTTTTTATTTCTGAATTCTTATAATATCTCTGAGCAATGTTTTGGTGAGCATCATGCTGTGACAATTTTTTCCCTGATATAAAGTATGTCCTTCAGTATGTTTTTAATATATTTTTATTCTATTACTTTGTTTCCTTTCTTCTTTTGCCTGTTTCCCATGTCTATCATTTCTCTTATAATCCTTTTAAACTTTCTTTTTTATATTTCATGTTCACTTTTATTAGTTCTATTTTCAGTGCCCCATACTCTGTCTTCATTTCTCCAAATGATTTAATTTTTTCCCTTTATTTCTTTTTGGGCTCCATCAACTCAAGCAATGATCTCTATTGTGTCTCCAAATCTTTCTTCAGCTTTTATATCTCTTTTTTGAGTATTCTTTAAATAGAAGTAATTATCTTTTTTCCTCCAAAACCTTTCTTAGGCAGTATGTTTGGTCAAAATGTTTATCTTAGTTGTGGCAATATTATTCACCTTTTTTTCCCCTCTGGAAACACTTTTCTCATGGTATTCATGTGTTATTTTTAAAAATACCTTTTCCATTTTATTTGTTTCTGCAGTATTTTTATATATATTTTAAGCTAGATGATGATGATGATGATGTTTATATATATTTTTTATGCCAGATGATGATGATAGATGATGATGATGATGGTGATGACGATGACTCATTTTGAGTGGGGTGCATTCTTCCTGGAGCAGCCATTTGTAGGAGGTTGCAGATAGAAGTGGCCAGAGCAGTGTTCTAGGTTAATGGAAAATACCTTTAATGATATGGATCTGTGGTGTGCATGAGTTCTTTTAGCCTTTGCTTCTCCCTAGCTATTTTATTTGTACCCTGAAGGACAGCTGAATTTCTTTCCTTACCCCCATTTCAACTGGAGGTTGAGTACTGAAAATCTGCTTCATCTATGTATTTCCTCATTCTGTCAGTTCCACCTTCCCATCTTCTTAAGACTTGAAAGTCTTAATGTCCTAAAAATATGGTTCAGGGCACTTCTGCTGTCAGAATAAACACCTTATTTTCATTTTTCCTCCTAAAGTGGTTTGCTCCCCAAGATGTGGCTACTTATATTGGAGAACTATTCTCTGCATTAACGGAGATTGGCAACTGTGGTGTCTTTAATTTCCTTTTCTTGCACTTCCATATAATTTTCATCTGTATTTGGAGGTTCTCTCATAATGTGCTTCTGGGTTTTAGATGGCATCTGATTTCATTAAAGGAATTTTAATTGCTTTGGACTATTTCCAAGAGTAGAAGGGGCCAAGATTGTATTTTTTTCCACAATTTATAAACCAGAAGATATGATATATTTTGAGGAACTCAAGGAAATATCAGCAAGGAAGCCTCCCTGAGAGAATTATAATCCATACATTAATCTTTAACACAAAATATATTATTACTGTACTTTTATGTTAAATGATAGTCTAATAACTTCCTCAAAAGTTACTGATAAAATGTTAAATGTGCAATGACATTTTTATAGAGTTCATTAGTTTGTTAGTGTTGCTGTACCAAGTTACCCCAACCAAATGACTTAAACCAACAGTAATTTATTGTCTCACAGTTCTGGAGGCCAGAAATCTGAAACCAAGGTATTGGTAGGGTCATGTTTCCTCTGAGGTCTTTCTTTTATTCTCCAGTTTGTGATATCCCTAGGTGCTACTTGTCCTGTGGCAGCATAGTTACCAGTCTTTGTCTCTGATTTTATATTTATGTCTTCTGTATGTCTCTGTGTTTCTCCTTTTTTTTTAAAGGATATGAGTCATACTGGATTAAGGGCCCACTCTACTTCAATATGACCTCATCTTAATCTAACTAATTATATCTGCAATGACCTTTGTTTCCAAAGAACAGTCATATTCTGAGATACAGGGGTTTAGAATTCAGCATATCTTTTTGGGGGACACAATTCAATGTAGAGCATAGTGGGTAGTATCTTTTGGTAGACAATAGATTAGCTTATTGTTCTAACACTATCTTTTAACAGATAAACAATGTTGTCAAGAAACAACTGTAAAATATTCTTAAAAAACACAAATATTGTGTATTTTATGACAGTTATATTGAACCACTGAGATATATTGATTTCCTTATTTTAATACCATGTTTATATTTGTATCATTTCTAAATTGAGAAAAAGGTGTTTGAAGACCTGCCAGTGATTAATATCGTAGATGTAAATATAGTCCAATGTTACTTAGTTAGTTATCTACTCATGGGCAGATAAATATGTATATAAGACTGTAAAATATGTTACCATGTAGGCAAGGAAATGTGGACATTGGAATGGCCCTTCTTTTAAGTTTTTGGATAAATGTGATCTATTAAACTTTGATTTTAATAATTTGACAATTCTGATGAGGCACTTATTTCAGTTAATGGGAGGAAGAAATATTATTTGGATAAATTGCCCCTTTTGAAATAATAAAATATGTTAGCTAAATTTTGTTTTGAAAACTATATTAAAAAGTCACTGAAGAACTAAAAAGGCAGTGGGAAATGTTCCAGGCCAGTTTTTCTTTGACCATCTAAAACTAGAGTGGGAAGCAGAATATTGGAATGCCAAACCTGTTTATGCCATGAAGGCATTGTTGTTGCTGCACAGTTGGGAAAAGCAAGCATGTGGATAAGGAGGACAGTGTCGAGGCTTAGAATCTGTCTCTGCTGGAGATGTTTACACAAAACCTCCCCACATTAAGCTAGGGTAAGAGCAAATTAGAATGAAACCCATTCCTTTCCCATCAATTACAGGAACTGTTTTTTTGTTTTTCTTTGTTTTGGCTTTTTAAAAGTTGCCTCATTGCTAAACAGAAAAGAAAAATATGAAAGAAAGTTTTCTGATTTGTGGCCACAGGGTCTTGCAAGATTTATGCCACATGTACACACAGTCTACTTTAGTGAGGGATCCTCAAGTTATGACTTAGTTTAAGTTGATTTCCAACTGGCTAGTGGTAGAAGGAAATGCAAAACCCTACTGATTAAGTGGAACTTAAATTATTTTTTTGAGGACAAAGACCTTGCCCTTACAAATCAGTCAATGAGTCAATAACAGCTAATCACACAAGAAAACAGTAGAAAAGGTAGAAGAACCAATTGAAGAAAAAGGACAATAGCAAGAGACTCATATTTTGGATTTAACAGATTCAGGTATTAAAACAGTTATACCAGTGTGTTTAAAAGGAATAAATGAGAAATTCCATAAATTTGGAATAGGAAGATCAGAAATTCTAGAAAAGAGATACACAATGACTGTATTGCCAGTGAACATATTTGGTTGGATGCAACCATAACATGCAATAGCATGTTGGATGCAGCATAAGAGATAGCTAGTGAACTGACAGAAATGTTAGAAGAAATTACCCAGAATTCAGTACAGAAGGACAAGTAGCAAAATACAGAAGGGAAGGCAAGAGTGATACCATGAAAATACTGTGAAGAGATCTAATATACCAGTGTTCAGGGTCCAAGAAGGAGTGCATGTCACCTCTTAGGAATATGGCAAAGGCAACAGCTAAAGGGATATAGTGGCTGAAATTATTCCAGAACTGTTGGAAGACACCAATCCTCAGATTTAAGAAGCTTAATAAATCCTAAGTTGGATAGATAAAAAGAAATATACACTTTGAAACCATACCGAAGATAAAGGAAACCAAACAAAAAGAAATTATTTTAAAAAACCAGTCAGAAAGTAAAAAAGAGAAAAGGAAAAG
This sequence comes from Mustela nigripes, assembly GCF_022355385.1. NCBI lineage: Eukaryota > Metazoa > Chordata > Mammalia > Carnivora > Mustelidae > Mustela > Mustela nigripes. The sequence continues at coordinate 128,351,893 of NC_081557.1, read as the reverse complement.
AGAGAAACCAATTATTTCCACAACAAGAGCAGTAAGATAACTGATTACTCAACAATGACAATGAAAACCTGAAGATAGTAGAATAATAACCTCGGTGTGCTTACAGCCATACCCGTGAGTCTAAAAGTCTATAGGCATAGTAAATATCTTTCAAGAGGTTAAATGGAGGGGTGCCTGGGTCACTCAGTGAGTTAAGCATCTGCCTTCAGCTCAGGTCATTATCTTAGGGTTCTGGCATTGAGTGTCATGATCTTGCAGTCCTGAGATGGAGTCCTGGTTCGGGGACCCTGCTCAGTGGAGAGTCTGCTTCTCCTGCTCTCTCTGTGCACTCTCTCTCTCTCTCAAATAAATAAATAAAATCTTTTTTAAACAAAGAGGTTCAATAAGGATATAATTAAATAAGCAAAAACAGAGTGTTTATGACCAACTGAATCTCTTGAAGGAAATACTAAAGATGTGTGTAAGGACAAGAAAGATGGTCTGAAAAGGGAAAACTGAAATTCAAGGGAAAAATATAGATTTATTTCTTTATTTTTTAAAGATTTTTGTTTTATTTATTTGAGAGAGAGCAAGCTAGTGAGAGAGAACATAAGTGGAGGAGAGTAAAGGCAGAAGGAGAAGCAGGCTCCCTGCTGAGCAAGGCCACTGACATGAGGCTAGATCCCAGGACCCTGGGATCATGACCTAAACCCAAGGCAGATGCTTAACTGACTGAGCCACCTGGGTGCTGGAAAAATATAGATTTAAAAAGTCATAAATATCTATAGGAAAATAAGCTTATGATGTGCAATAGCAATAATAATGTATAGTAGATCTAGAAAATATAATTAAAATATTAGTGATTGTATTCTATTATCTTTAAATTAACATAAAAGTTAAAGCATTCTAGCAAATTTTGTTTAAGAAAAGGATAAAGCTTTTGTTAAGTATGCATTTTTAATATCTAGAATATCATTTTCAAAAGTGTATAATATTCAAAGTGGTGGAGAGTTAAAAATCATGTAATGATAAGTACTTAGCACAAATGAGGGAAGAAGAGGGAAAAAAGGAATGTGACAAAATAGGAAACAAAAATTAGGTGGAGACAAAAAAATATTGCCCATTGAAAATAAATGAAAAGAGATACTCCAGTTAAAAGTCAAAGTATTTTATTAAAGATTTTATTTATTTATTTATTTTGACAGAAGAGAGAGAGAGAGCACCCACAAGCAGGAGAAGGGACAGAGGTAGAGGGAGAAGCAGGGTCTCTGCTGAGCAAGGAGCTTGATGTAGGGTTCCATCTAGGGCCCTGGAATCATGACCTGAGCTGAGGGTAGATGCTTAACTGACTGAGTCACTCAGGCATCCCAAAAGTCAAAGAATTTTAGAGCGTAGGAAAAAAAGTCAACTCTGTGTTATAAATGACATACACTTAAAACAGAACATAGAAAATTGAAGTAAAAGGTTTGTCAGCTTTTTTTGATCTGTGTTGGTATAGTATATATATATTTCAACCCTTTTTCTTATATTATTTATAAGAATATAAAAGGTGAAGGACGTCTGTGGGCTCAGTTGGTTAAGCATCAGACTCTTGATTTTGGCTTAGGTCATGATCTTAGGGGTCTCGGTATTGAGCCCAGCATTGGGCTCCTGAACTCAGTGTGGAGTCTGCCTGAGATTCTCTTTCTCCCTCTCCTGCTGTCCCTCCCTCATGCACTCTTTCTTTAAAATAAATTAAATCTTTAAAAAAATAAAAAGTAATATTGCTCTAGATATATAGATATCAGAAGAAGAGAGGGAAGATGTTATGGCAGGAATATTGAGAATGTAGACATAATAAAAAAAATAGGGAAAATATAGGAAAAACATAAACCACCCTAACTGACTCAGTAAGCCTATAAAACCTAGACTTTGAAAATCATTAAAGAAAGTAGTGGGGCCTGGGTGACTTAGTAGGTAGAATATCCAACTCTTGATTTCCAGTCAGGTCATGATCTCAAGGTTGTGAGATCGAGCGCCCCCCCCCCCTTCACCTACCTTGGGCTCCAAACTCAGCACAGAGTGCGCTTGAAATTCTCTCTTTCTGCTCCTGACCAGCCTCATGCTGTCTCTCTAAATAAATAGATAAAATATTTTTTGAAAAAGTAATTCTTTGTGAAAAACCTTTCTGCAAAAAGAAAAAGTCAGGGCAGATGGTTTCACTGGCAATTTCTATCAAGCATTCAAACAATAAAAACCTCTAATTTCATATTTCAGAAGATGTTAGAAGTTTATATTTCAGAATTGTAAAGGGTTTACTTTAGTCTAGGTCCACTCAGGAGACATGGAGTATACAGTGATTTAAACAAGAGACATTTGATATAAAGAGTTATTAAGCTATGATAAAAGAGATGTAAGGGAATTGTACAGTATATCCTAAGGCTGAGGGAGATCATCTTGGGATGGAAATCCTTTGAAGGAACCTCCTGACCCTACACTGGAGAAGATGTAGTTGCCACTTGTTGGAAGGCAGAGAAGTTCACTGTGTACCTGGGTAAGAGATGGTCAAGCAGAAGCAGCCTGGGTTGCATGTAAGCCTCATGCAGGGGCAGCACACAGGCACACGGGTGTGCATGGGCAGTGGATATGCTCCTGTGTGGGTGGGAAGTCTAGAAGGCCTGGTGTCCACATCAGGAGAGGATAGATGAGCAGAGGGCATCAGGGTGCCAGTGCTGGCAGAAGGCCTGGAGTGAGATCTTCCTTTTGCATGGACTGTGGAAAGTGACCACCAGGCCAGACTGGGGCAGTGAGTTTGCCAATGGATCTATACCTCACGTATGTATCTGACCTACTAAAGAGGAAGCAGTGGATATGAGTGGAAATAAAAGGACTTTCCAATACATTGTACTAGAAAAATTAATTATCCTCATAGAAAAAGGCAAAATTGAACAATTATCTCACATCATCTTACGTGACCAAAGGGGAAGGAACATGAGAAGCATTTTGACTTGCTAGAAATCTCATTATCACTCATAAGGACATTGGGAAAAATTTATTAAGCTGACTTCTCATGTTCAGTTTTCTTTATGAGTTGTATTTCAATAAAAAGTTAAGAAATGTGAGTTTTTTTCTTGGGAAGTATAGAGATCTACTCCAGGATGTTGGAGTAGGAAAGGATTTCTTAAATACTATACTGAGTCACCAAACAAATGAAAAAACTGGTAATTTTCATTTCAATAATAACAATTAAAATGTCACCACCAGTACAATGGTGAATAAGTTATGCTAAATACATCCAAAGGAAAAGTATACAGCAAGAAATTGGACAACCTGTGTCTACATGTAGCATGTAGTAGATGAGTTTTCTAAATATGCTAAGCACTAAAAGCAAAACAGGAAAGCATTTTGGTACATAAAGCTCAAATAAAAAGGTAGAGCTAAGTTTTACAGCTTAATACCATTGGCAAATTTATTTTAAAAAGACAAAGGAACATTTAGAAGAAAATTCAGGAAAGGAATTAATTCTTGGGGGAGAAAGACACTTTGAGAAGAAAGGGTTCTGAGGTGGTGGCATATATCTTGTTTCTGGTACCAAGTGGTCCACTGTAAAAAACTGTACATGTAACAATGTCTGTGCTTTTCTCTATGTATGTACATTTTAACATAGTAGATTTTTAAAAGAAAAAATTCACTACATAAAGCAGTGCTGTGTACCTATTCTATTAGAGCCTTGGGAGTGGAAGTCTTAGAGTGATCAACTGGCTCAGCTTGCTCTGGATTTCCCAGGATTTGTGACTCTCGGTGCTAAATTAGAGGCCTTCTTGTGCAAACTGAGTTGGCTGGTTACTGAGTTGTGCATCTAGAACATTTTACTACCAGAGAGGCCATTAAATATGAAGGATAAGTCATGAACATTTCATCAATTATTGTAAAATTATGTTAGGAAATATAAATGTAGGAAGGCAGAGTAAACCCAGGGTTTAAAATAGATATCTAAAGTTTATAATCCATTGGAGAGATTTATTTGGAGTTTCTAGTTATAGCACCAAGGAAGAGGTCACTTTTTTTTAAATGTTAAGACTTTTTATTTAAAATAATTTAAACTTACAATTAGCTGAAAATGTATGCATAGTTCCCCTACCCTTCACCCAGGTGTTTCTCTAATGGTAGCATTTTACATAAACAATGTTAAATGAACTAAATCAGGGAATTAACGTGAATACGATATTTTTTAAATTACTTTTTAAAAATTAACATATAATGTATTATTAGCTCCAGGGGTACAGGTCTGTGAATCATCAGCCTTACACACTTCCCAGCACTCACCATAACATATACCCTCCCCAATATCCATAACCCAACCACCCACTTCCTAACCCCCTACCTCCAGCAACCCTCAGTTTGTTTTGTGAGATTAAGAAGAGTCTCTTTTGTCTCCCTCCCCATCCCATCTTGTTTCATGTTTAAAAGGTCACATTGTTAAACCATCAGTAAGCTTTCTTTCTTTCTTTTTTAAAATTATTTGAGAGAGACAGAGAAAGAGAGAAAGAGGGTGTGTTTTGAGGGGAGGGGCAGAGGGGGAAGTAGAGGGAAAGAGAGAGAGAATCTCAAGGAGATTCTGCACTGAGTACAGAGCCTGATGTGGAGTTTGATCCTCTGACCCTGACGTCATGATCTGAGCAGAAGCCAACAGTACAAAGCTCACCTGACTGAGCCCCTCAGGTCCCGCCCCCCACTGCCAACAGTTGTTTCTTATGGAGCTCCTGACCACCAGTCTTGTCCTGCCTGCTCAACCTCTCTGGATATTATGGGCAATTTATGGATTTTGGCTAAGATCTCTTACACCCTCCAGTATGGCTAAACAGTTGTACTCAAATACTCTGTATCTTGGGATTTGAATGCCCTTTGAATACTCTGGGAATGTAGGACTCAGAGCCCTAACTCGTCATTTTTATTGTCCTTCTTCGTGAGACAGAAACTCTTCCACCTCCTGCTAGAGCTACTCATCATCTTTAGTATTGAGTGCAAGTGTCCCATCATCACCTGTGAAGTTATCTCTAGGCTCCTCCGGTGGAATTGCTTTGTCTCTGACTGAGCCTCCACAACGTACATCTAGTAAACACTTACTGCAAGGTGGTAGTGAGTTGTCTTTATTTAGTTTTCCCTATTAGAATTTGTGTTTCTAAAAGCCTATGTCTTGTTCATCTTGTACTCTCAACACTTAACACGTGCAGGGCACATAGTAAGCATTCAGTGTTTAGTTGTACCTAGTAAACATGAAATAAATACCTGCTGGGATTGTAGACAATAAAACCATGTATTGGACTGAAATAATAGGTGTAACAATGTATTTAGCCCTGAAAAAAACCACACTATATTATTATTCCTAAGGTTTATTAAGTCTTGCTTGCTTGAGTGAGTGTAATGGTGGTAAATAACACTTCTGATTAAAAAAGGAAGTATAAGAAAGAGAAGTTTAAAAAAAAAAGTGAGCACGGATCTGTAGGCTACTCTTACTGAATGTATGTCTTAGAACATAAACCTCTCTGTGGTAGATAATATATTGTGTGTGAGTTCTGGTAGGTAGCACAGTTATTACTCCTAATTAAGAAAAATAACTGATGTGGTTTTTCTTTCTAACACATATGGCCAAGGCTGATACAAATTTTATGGACCAGTAGACCTATTTTTGTTCCTAAATATATTTTTGACTCTATCCTAACTCTGAGGAGAACTATTCATTACTATGTCCTAACTCATAAGGAAACCAAAGTCAGTCATTTTTCAAATTTAATATCCTGGAACAATATCCTAGTGTTCTAAAATATACTTTAAACCAATGAGAATCTCTGTTGTATTTGGATGATTGAGCTTTGAAGGAGCTCCAAATTTTCCTGTGCAGTCCGTGAGATGGGTTTATAGTTTAGATAGATGAAGGCAATAACTGTTGAAATCACAGAATATCCCTTCTTTGCTAAAGGGGGAAAAGAATAGTTTTGTCATTCCTGACTGCTTTGCAAAAGGTAAAATATTTCATTGCTTTTAAGTTGGAATTAATTTATAGCAACTATTCAAAGAATCTATTCAATTACACACCAATGAGTATGAAAATGGATTTTCTATTTTATGACCCTTCATTTTTATCAGTTTGTGCTAAGCTATGTCCACTGGGAAATACAGTGTATATAAGGGATGTTTCTTCTGAGCATTTCATACATATGAATCTTTTAAACATGAGGTAGTGAAACTATGACGGCAAACTATAATTCTGTTGCTTAAAAATAAATAAAAGCCAAGGTGGTTTGACTTAAAGGTTTACTGGGGTTTAGCAGTTCTATAAAGTGCCATTTATTAATTATCATATTAATTACTTGTACCATCAGTCCTACAAAGCAAACCTCTGTGAGAGCATTTCCTGAAGGTAGTTTTTGTTTGTTTGTTTGCTTTTTAATTTTTTCTTTCTTTCTCCCTACTGTTTGGAGTATTTCTTCTCGAATATACACACTGAGAATTTAACTTTGTCCTTGATAGCCAAAATTTTAATATTGGTTAATTGGTTTTAAAACTGGTTAATTTATGTATAGTGATTTTTAAATCATTTTTTAGACTACAAAAAGCAGGATCTTATTCCTTAATTTGACTATTTTTTTAATTGATTTTCCAACCAGATTTACAATTCCTGTTTTACAATGAGGTAGTTTCTCTGGCAAAAGTTTTAAAAATTAGACTTAATAATTCATGACCATGTGAACTAAAGTAAATTTTGTAAGCTTATCTGACTTAAAAAATGGAAGGCTAATGCATGAAAATGAGTATAATTCAATGTGACAAAGTCTTCTTTTCCTGGGTTTCTAATATTTGTCTTAAATTCCTCTGTGGGAATATCTCCCACACGAATCTCCCACTTATAAAATTGGGAAAACACGTAGACTTTTAAAAAGAATTCTTATGTTTTTCATGATCTTAATTGTCCCCTAATAATTTTCTTTTAATTGTATGTGAATGGAAGTGGTTTTCCCCAATTAATCTGTACAGCATGAATTTTTAAAATGGTATTTATATTTTTCAATTTTTAGTGTTTCTGAAATAATACATGATTAAAAATAGATAGGATTATGTGTGATTCTAATACCACAGGTCTTTAAAAACAATTTTCATTAGAATTAATAAATTGAAGTAGAGAAAAATAATAAGTAAAATGGTTAAATAAAATTATGTTCATTCACTCATTACTCTTTAATTTTCTATTAAATTTTTCTGTTGTTTTGTCAGAATTAGCTTTTTAATTATCAATAAAAATGAGAACAAATATTTTCTGAAGGATACATCAAAGATTTCTAGTTGCTAAAAATCTTTTAATGTATTTTTGGCATCATTGAAATTTCCTTTGTATTGAAAGATTAGGCCTCAAAATGAAAAAAAAATTTGGATAAAAAGAATAATTTATTTAGGAAAATTTGGGGTCTCAATTAAGCACAAAGCATTTAAGGGAGATGATAGAGTTAGGAAATATGGTTAGAATTTAAGGAATAGAAGAGGAAAATAGTTAAACAAACAAGAATTTCAAGCAAGATCAGGAATAACAGTAAAAGAAGAGAAAACCAATGTTTTGTCTTATTTATAATGAGGAAGACAATCACTCTTTTATCTACTAATCATGGTAAATTCAAGAATCAGACAAGACTATGTAGAAGTATAAACTGTGAAGTGCTCAACTTTGATTACTACTTTTAGAATAGAATATTGATAACTTAAATTGTATAATATTGCAGAAATACTGAAGTTAAAAAAAAGTCTTCCATGCCAATTTAAAATATATACAAGAGTGCTAATTTTCCTTAACAGAAAACCACCTCGATGTAATACTTGAAAAATGATATTTAAAATTTGTGCATTTGCTAGTAAAACAACAAGAACTTATTCCCAGAAAAACCATTCGGCCACTTAGATTTTTGAAATGGTTTGTTTTGTGACTGATTTATTCTGAAGGTAAAATACTTTCAAAGCATTTGGGAGGAGCTCTTAACCTTTTAGGATTATAATTTAAATTTGATTTGGTACCATAACATGAGTAATATAAATTGCTTATGTGAAGATGCTAATAGAAGGCACATAGAATATTTATCTTTATTTTTTATTGAAATATAACTTACATTTAGTGAAATGCTCATATCTTAGAGATCCCATTCATTAAGTTTTAAGGAATAGATATCAAGATACAGCTTTTCTATCACTCTACAGAGTTTCTGTCAAACTGTTCCTAATCAGTCTACCCCTGTTCTACTCTCTGCCTCTAAAGTAAGCACTGACCTGATCTCTATTGTTATAGTTTCGTTTTTGCCAATTGTGGAATTTCATATAATTTGAATCATATAACGTGTATGTTTTCTTGTCTGACACTTTTTGTTTAGCTTGTTTTTGAAATGAATCCATGTTGTTGCATGTATCAGTTCATTCTTTTTTTTAGAGGAGGGAGGGGCAGAAGGAGAAGGGAGAGAAAATCTTCAGCAGGCTCCATGCAGGGCATGGAGCTAGGCTGGATTTCACAACCCTGAGATCATGACCTGAGCTGAAATCAAGAATGGGCACTTAATGGACTGAGCCACCCAGGTGTCACCTCCCACCCTTTTTTTTTTTTTTCTTAGATAAGTTTAGGAGAGAGAGAGAAAATAGTTCATTCTTTTCATTGCTATTGTTTGATAATACCACAGTGTAGCTATCCATTCTCCTGTTTATGGACATCTGAATTGTTTCCAGTTTTTAGCTATTATGAATAAGGCTTCCAATAACACTTGGTGCAAGCATTTGTGTGGGCCTATGTTTTCATTTTTCTTGGATTAATATCTGGATGCAGAATCGCTGGGTTACAGAATAGATGTGTTTAACTATTTAACTATTTAAGGAAAATGTGTTTTACAAAGTGGGGATAACCGTTTTACATTCTCATCAGTTGTGTATTAGTGTTCTGGTTGCCCCCCATTCTCCAACATTTGTTGTCAGTCTTTTTCATTTAAGCCATTTCAGTGGGGGTAGCTCTTTGAGGTTTCAATATGCATTCTTCTGCCTGATGACTAATGATGGATGCTAAGCACTTTCTCACATGCATATTTTTCATTTGTGTATCTTTTATAATGTGTCTGTGTCTTTTGCCCATTTTTAAAATACAGTGACTTGTTTTTTTGTCACTGAGTTGTAAGAGTCTATATATTCTGGAATTAGGTCCTTGTCATGTGTTGTGAATATTTACTCATAGTGTGTAACTTACCTTTTTTTTTTTCTTTTTGCCTTTACTTATGAGTAGGTTTTATTTTTTATGAAGTCCCAATTTTTCATTTTCTCTTTCTGACTTGTGCTTTGTGTCTTCTTTAAAAAAATCATTGCTAGTTCCAATGTTGTGGAGCTCTTCTATACTTTTTTCCTGGTGGCTTTGTTGTTTTACGTTTTATTGTTCAACCTATGATCCATTTCAAAATTAATTTTTGTATATGGCTCAAGGTAGTACCATTTGTTGAAGATATTTTTCTTTTTCCATTGAATTGCTTTAGTAACTTTGTCAAAAGTCTCTGTATTTTTGTGTGTCTATTTTAGGTCTCTACTCTATTTCGTTAGTCTATTTATATATTTTTTGCCAATACCACATAATCTTATTCCTGTAGCTTTATAGTAAGTCTTGAAAATATGTGGTATACATCCTTCAATTTTATTTATTTTCAAGACTGTTTTAACTATTCTTGTTCCTTTGCTTTTCCAAACAAACTTTTTAAAATTTATCTTGTTAATTTCCAGAAAAAGTGATTATAATTGGCTTTGTTTTGAAGCTATACATCACTTGAGGAATATAAAACAACAACCTTAATGCTAAGTGTTCAATCCATCAGCATAATACATCTATTTATTTACATAAGTCTTTACTGTCTCAGTGATATTTTATATTTGTAAAATATATTTTTTATATTTATGTAAAGTTTTACATGTTATTTGTTAAATTTATTCTTAACTGATTTTTGTAATTTTCTACTATATGGAATACAACTGATTTTTAATTGATTTTGTACACTGCAACATTGCTAAATTCACTTACTACTTCTACTGGTTTTCTTTTCAATTCTCTAGAATTTTATACATACACAGTGATGTCATTATGAATAAAGATAGCTTTACTTTTTTCTTTCCAAGTTGTATGACTTATCACTGTCTTGTTTTATTGCACTAGTTAGAAACTCTAGCACAATGTTAAATAGAAGCAGTGATTACAGGCATCCTATCTTGTTTCAAATCTTAGGCAGATGGCATCAATATCTCACCATCATGTATGACATTAGCTATATTTCTTTGTAGGTTCCCTTTATCAGGGTTAGGAAATTTCCCTTTTTCATAATTTGTGGTAAATTTTTTAAAAAATCCTAAATGTGTGTTGAATTTTGTAAAATGTTTTTTTATGTATACTTTAATGATTACTGATTTTTCTCTCAGTGTTTTACTGTAGTGAATGAATTACACTAATAATTTTCATATATAAAACCAACTTTATATTCTTGGGCTATACTTAATTGATCATGATATATTATGCTTTTCAAATATTGATGGATTTGATTTGCTAATATTTTATTAAGCTTTTTTGCATCTATATTTCTCAAGGACATTGGTGCATTTTTATTTCTTATAAAATCCTTGTCTTGTTTTGCTATCAGGATTTTAATGACTTCATAAACTTAGTTGACTTTCCTGGCTTTCCTCCTGCTGCAGCCAGCCACACACTGTCCTCATGCAGTGTCTCTTTTGGAGACAAGTTTCTCTAGTTTCTTCTGCTCCACCTGTAAACCAAGGCTAGACCCACACACCTATGTCACGGAGGAGGTCTCTCTCAGATATCTTGCCTTACCATCAGACTCACTGGGAGCTTTTAGAAAAGAGTTAAAGTGTGGATGCAGATGCCCCATTTGGGCTTCTAAGAAATTTGTACTAGTAATTGAGTGTGCATTTGACCTTTAAAGGTTTATAAAAATTTTCAGCTATTTTTTTCTTGCATGCTTCTGTGATGGTTATCTCTTCTTCTCATGGTCTGTCCAGGGTGAATTGTATTCTGTCTTTTCTTGGAAGAGCTTGCCAACCTGTTCATTAGATTGCCTTGTGACCTCAGCTCTTCTAGTGGCTCAGAATTATTGTTTTATAGACTATCTGTTTTGTTCTCATTGCTAGAGTGGAAAAGATTAGTGTGTGTGTGTGTGTGTGTGTGTTTGGCTTTCTATATGTAAAGTGAGTGGTGGACTCTACATGTCTCTTAATATATGAAATGATATTCCCTAATATCATATCTAAAAGCCCCCATAATAGGTTTGATTTTCTGCCTCTCATCCTTTGACTCTGGGCTCAACTTCAGGATGTTTTCTCTCCTAGAATTAATAATAATGAATGAAAATGCTTGATTAATTAGAGATATTCTTAAAGAACATACAGATGGTTCTCCAGTTTAAAGAGTGAAGGATCATGAGTAAAAAGCCAGGATTGGAGTCGCAGCAGATCAGATATTCTGAGCCTCAATTTTTTCTTTTCTAAAATGGGGGAAGTAATCCCTGTTTTATCTATCTCTTTTTGGATGAAGCTAAAATGAGATGGTGTATGTAGAAGCTCATCTTAACATGTTAAATAGATGTAAGTTACTGATAAATAATTTTCAGAAAGATATAATTAAAGCTTGAATCTCTGAGATGAATATTTATTCTGATGGTTTAATATCTATAATTAATAGTTTATGGTCTTGTGGTAGTAGCCAGGGGAGAACATATTTTATATACAGGAATAATTAATGGATATCTATTGAGCACCTACTATATGTGCTTTGCTTCTTGCTGGAGAGACACTGGTGAGCATGACAAGTTATTGACCTTGAAATACTTATATTCTATCAGGGAAGACAGACAATAAACAGATTTTTGATGCTCTGCTCTCCCGAGGAAGGTTCCAGCCTAGGATTTTACAATAACTTCAACAAAGCCACCATGTAAGGACTTGGTGGGCATTTTGCTTAGCTGAGCTTTCTTGAACCTTATTTTGCAGTTCTATTCTTTTTTTTTCAAACTATATCTTGCCAGATAGAAAAGTATTGTTATTCATGTTTTGCTCTGTGGTCTGCTCTTTTTTCCTGATGATTAGCTATTTAATTCAAACTTTTCTTGGCATTGGCAAAGTTTATGCATTTTGGAATAAACATAAAAAAGCATTTTATTATGGAAAATCTAAATATATACAAAAATAAAGAGAGTAGGATAATAAACCATGAGCACCCATCACCCAGCTTCAATAATTAAAATTCATGGCCAGTATTATTTCATCCATGCACCCACTCAGTTCTCTTCCCAACTTGGGCTATTTAAAGCAAATTCCTTGATATCTTTCCATTAAATATTTTTCAGTTTTATTATAAAATATAAGGAATCTCTTTTTAAAGAACAACCAAAATATCATTACCTCATCTAAAAAGTAAAATAACTTAATCAATTAGTATCTAGTAATTGTTCATATTCTATATTTTTCATATTTTGATAGAGGCTTCATTCAAGTGGAAATGGGAGTTGTTAGAGAATTTTTGCTTTTATCTTTTACAGAGATAAAGACATTTTGGTATAAGTAACCATAATGGAAGTGAAGGTATCATCTGAATTTTGAAGGCAAAATGATCTTGATTAAAATTTTTTTACCTTTTTGAAAACTGACCATACAGAATGTTATGCATTTGGTGTATAGGACTACAAATAAATTTTAGATATTACCATGTCCTGTAAAGAATTTATGGACTTGTGGCTGAATTAAGTCACAGAAAAAGGTAACCCATAAGCAGAAAAAACAATGAGTTGTGTTTTGTCCTAGTGGTGGAGATGAGTGGCCTCAGGCTTCATGACCACTCACATTGTTCTATCATATCAGTGAGGTAGCTGCAAGGCACATTTTTCCTAATGCTGAAAAGACAAAAACTTTTAAAATTAATTAAATTTCCAGTAATTATAATAGACTGAGGCTTATCTTTGTAATCATGCCAGTCACATTTCTTTGAATTCCAATATGCTTTTTTGAGTGGAGAGAAAAAATGATGAGCCTTGAAAATTTGGCCTTGAAAGTTGAATATACATTGGGATGGTGGAGACTGGTTAGGATGTCTTATAGGGGATAGTAGTTAGGGTTCTTCAGAGAAAAAGAACCAATAGGTTGCCCCAAACTTTCTCTATCTTTTGATATAAATATACTTAGATCTTTACATCTACTTATTTATATATTTATATAGCTGTTTTGATAGATAGAGGTATAGTTAGATAGAGAGATAGATATGTGATATATAACCTCTCTCTCATTCTTCATATGTGATCCCTTAAATCTCTCTCTCTCCTCTTGACTCTCTATATGAAAAGATTTATTTTAAGGAATTTGCTTATACAGTTGTAGAGGTTAACAAGTCCAAAATTTGAGTCCAGAGGTAGTCTGCTGACAGAATTATCTTTTTGGGCAGGAAAGTCAGTCTTTTTCTTAAGGCCTGCAACTGATTGGATAAGGCCCACCCATGTTATGAAGAGCAATCTGCTTTATTCAAAGGAGATATCAATATTAATCTCATCTAAAAAACCTTTACAGCAATATCCAGATATGTTTGACCAAATATCTAGCCACCATATTTTAGACAATTCAACAGAAAATTAACCATCACAAATGGAGACCATGCATAGGCAAATGAGTGGACTTCAATACTTTTTTAGGTTAAGGCAAGTAAGAAAACCAGTAAGGTAAAACCAATAAGATAAATTAAGAATAAACTTTATTTTGTTCTCATTTATTCTTAAAGTTGCTGTTAAAATGATACATATTATGTTTCTCAAAAGAACCAAATTTTGTTGAATTTGATCTGTTGCTGTGTAGGAGTAAGAAGACAGAGCATCTGTGAAATATTTTATTAGTACAGTCAATTTTCATTTATTAGTGATAATGGAAACAGGGTCCACATGGTTACTAAGCTTTATAGATAATATTTAACACTTTAAAATCCAGAATCTTTATCATTCACCCAGAACTTAGACTATTATTTATATATCTAACAAGTAGAAACGTTGATTTATGTTATATCTTTGCCTCCTTTCTGATGATGATTGAAAAGACTGAAAAGGATGAATAGAAATGGCTAGTTCTTAAGTCCAATAATTGTACTTTTTAATCAGAATAATAGAAAGCTCATTTTGTTAGCTTATTTAACTAATATTTGTTATATTTGTGTGTGATACTTGCTTTATCTTTATTGACTTAGGCTTTGTGAATCTCATTGTACTTAATTTTCTGTAATACTCTGCCTATAACTTAGTTAAGTTTCCAGCAGCCATACATGGTCTATACCTCTCAAGGTGACAGACCAACTCTCTTGTAGCCATGTCTAGGAGAGTAGAAAAGAATAGAGTGAAACATTTAGAATGAAAATACTGACATAAAGAGAGCTAAAATGCTGATAATTATCTTTTTGTTTTTGCCACCAGAATCTTTTCTCCTGCCTTGACTGTATTGTCTTAATGAATTTTAGTAAAGATAATGATATATTAATGAACTTCAATTTTCTTACAAGCCAATCATCAAAGACAGGTAGAAATAACTAAAAATTAACAATCTTTTTTAGGGGATTAGATTCTTGTTTCTATTTTCTAAAAAGGCAAGCTCATTCCACAATTTGCACAATTATTCTAGCTCATGCATAACCTGTGAATAAACAACATACCAAAGATTTTTGACAAAATGTTTTGTAGATAGTTTTATTTTTTAAAATGTAATCATCCTTTTATATTACAAAACAACTATATCTTAATTTCTAGAATATTTTGAAAGAATTTGTAGAAAGCTAAATATTCAAGTCAACCTCCTTTACCCAGAAGGGAGTGGGATGTGGATATTTTTTTGATTGATGCATATATGTGAAGGCATCATGAGGAGTCATGCCCTCAGTTTAACAGTCATTTTAGGTTCCAGATTTCTAACATTGGGATTATTAACTTGCTTCAGAAACAAGTGAAGGAGTTGCTTCACCTCCTAGCCAACAACCTAGTTCTTTTTTGTTCCTTTGACATTTAAACTATTACAATGTAAGATTTGACTGTGTCGGGGTGCCTGGGTGGCTCAGTGGGTTAAGCCGCTGCCTTCGGCTCAGGTCATGATCTCAGGGTCCTGGGATCGAGTCCCGCATCAGGCTCTCTGCTCAGCAAGGAGCCTGCTTCCCTCCCTCTCTCTCTCTGCCTGCCTCTCTGTCTACTTGTGATCTCTCTCTGTCAAATAAATAAATAAAATCTTAAAAAAAAAAAAAAAAAGATTTGACTGTCCAGATTGTTTCCATGTGGTGCAGAGACCAAACTGGGCAGTCTGAGCCAAGTAGGTTTGGTGCGCATACCCCCTCATGTCTAACTCATGTATGTTTGGCACCAAACCCTTGACTAAAATCAGTAAGATCCATATTGTCCAAACAACAGTGCATAGTAAACCTGGAAGAATTAATTTAAAAAAATTATATAAGAGAAACATATGGCTAGTTATTTGTTGCTTCCTTTTGCAGGGGTGGGGCAGAGACCACTAAGAATACTCCCACCGAATTACCACCCAATATCCATTTTTCTCCTGGAACTTTTGTCTTTTTTTGTCTTTTTTTTTTTTTTTTTTTTTTTTGCCTATAAGCCTATCACATCATTACCATCTGGAAAACAAGCATCATCCACTTCATTTTAACATTCATTTGTTCAAAACTATTTGTGCATATTCTATACTAGTTACTGTGGTTGTGTGAAGGATAAAACAGTACACAGGACCTAACTTCTGCCCACTTGGAGTGTGCAGTCAGTGGCCAGATGCATTATATTTGTCATAGCGCTTCTTGGCAAAAATGACAGGTGAGCTGTCTTCAAGAGGCATTTTCAGACCATGTGTTCAGAGAGCTGCCCTTGTATTGCAAAAGTAAATCTGTGACACACCTAGTGCCTGGGCTTCTGCTTTAGTTAATCAAGAGTATTTTCTTAACTTTTCCATCAACATGGATGGGACTGGAGGAGATTATGCTGAGTGAAATAAGGCAAGCAGAGAAAGTCAATTATCATATGGTTCTACTTACTTGTGGAACATAAGGAATAACATGGAGAACATTAGGAGAAGGAAAGGAAAAGTGAAGGGGGAGAAGTCAGAGGGGGAGATAAACCGTGCAAGACTGTGGACTCTGAGAAACAAACAGGATTTTAGAGGGGAGGGTTGTAGAGGGATGGGTGAGCCTGGTGGTGGGTATTAAGGAGGGCACGGATTGCATGGAGCACTGGGTGTTATTCATAAACAATGAATCTTGGAACACTGCATCAAAAATTATGATGTATTTTAAGGTGACTAACATAACACAATAAAAATTAAAACAAAATATAAAAACAAAAACAAACAAACAAACAGTATTTTCTCAACCTAAGACCAGACTTTCTCAAAGCTACTACAACCCAGCAGACCGCTTCTCTTATTTTCTGGGAGGGGATTATATGTTTAAAGATATTACATCTTGGGGCGCCTGGGTGGCTCAGTGTGTTAAAGCCTCTTCCTTCAGCTCGGGTCATGATCCCAGGGTCCTGGGATCAAGCCCCACATCGGGCCCTGTGCTCAGTGGGGAGCCTGCTTCCCCTTCTCTCTCTGCCTGCCTCTCTGCCTGCCTCTCTGCCTATGTGTGATCTCTGTCTGTCAAATAAATAAATAAAATCTTAAAAAAAAAAAAAAAAAGATATTGCATCTCCTCCCTACTCCCCAAATGTTGTGGCCATTGAGGACAAATTTACAAGTGCAAAATGTCCTTGTTAGGAAAAAAGAAGTAAAATGTCTCCTTAGATGTAAATATCCCTAAAGTTCTGTGGTGATTTCGCTAGACTTTGCTTTTGCTCATAGCCTTTTTTTTTTAAACATAATTTTTGCCTATTTTTACCTAAAATTATATAGTTTTATTTTAAATGTATTCTCTCTAAAGTTGCAATTAGTTATAATTAATTGCAGAAAATGTGGAAAATACAGAACACTATCACATTTAAAAAAAAAAAAAGAATTTCACAGAGAGTATCTCTTATTATTCTACCACCAAGAGATACTCTCTGTGAAATTCTGGTGTGTATTTCTTACAATCTATTTCCAGGTATATTTTTCCCCTTAAACCACAGAGTGCCAGAGGAATATTCAGAGGTTGTTCTTCAGATAGAAAGAGGCACTTCCTGAGGGGTGTTGTTATGACTTAGGTGATTATTTTTTAATTTTTTTAAAACATTTTTTTTTAGATTTTATTTATTTATTTGATAGCACAAGTAGGCAGAGAGGCAGGCAGAGAAAGAGGAGGAAGCAGTCCTCCCTGCGGAGCAGAGAGCCCGATGCAGGGTTTGATCCCAGGACCCTGGGATCATGACCAGAGCCAAAGGCAGAGGCTTTAACCCACTGAGCCACCCAGGCACCCCATGACTTAGGTGATTCTATTTGGAGTTTTAAAAGGTAGAAAAGTCATTATTTAAGTCCTATGGAAATGAAAATAGTGATTATATTGTTCCTTGTTGTTCTTGTCTTGTTTACTGGGTCTCTGGGTACATATTCCAGATCCTTAGCTATTGTAAGTGCTGACCAACCAACACTGGTCATTGGTTACTGTTTTTGATAATCCTAGAACAAGATTCCATTGAAAGAACATTTCATTTGAACTCATTGAGTGAGTTCATGTTTATACACTAAGATATAAATTGTTTCATTCATAGGGAAGTAGAATAAAACAGAAACTATGAGGTTAGGACTGGTGGGACCAAGGTGTAAGTCTGAGCTGTGAATCCACGGGACTACACAAGGTCCTACTAGAAATGGCTGCATTGATTATGGAAAGAACTGCCGTTACTCTTAGTCCATGATTCCTAAACTCTTTTAACCTTAATTATGATTCATGTCTTGGTCTTCAGATAGATGTTTTTTATTTAAACAAAAACAAGACTTTTCTCAGAAGACTTTCAGGACATTTGTATATTTGAGAATCATTTTTTCCCCTCGCCTTTATAAATCGAGCACAGTTTGATTATAAAATTTCTGTTGCACAAACTTTCTTTTTCCTGAAAATTCTGTTTGTGATGTTCTATTATTTATTGATTCTTATGTTGTTCCACAGTAGACATTAGATCACAACCTGTGTTTTTCACGCCTTTGAGAAGCTTTTTCTTTGTAAATGTGTATGAATTTTTCTAGTAGTTTAAATTTTCTTTATTCCTGCAATTTGGAGAATGTACTTGCATACAAATCTCTTTTAATTACTTTCTCCTAATACACAATAAGCCACAACACTCAAAGATTCCTATCTTTTTTTCAGCTCAGGAAATTATTATTCAGTAGTGTATGTTTTCTCTATTTCTGATTATTCTGGTTTCCACTTCAGTAATGTATATGGTTTCTTTGATGGATATTTATTTTTTGTCCTCTTTACTTTATAATCTTTCATAATTTTCATCTTTAGATACTTCTGTATTCCAGGAACACTATGCTAAATACCAGTCATTTGAGACTCTGCACTGTCTCTTACACTCCTACAAGTGTGAAGTACATTTTAATTCTGTCATTATATTTTAGGTTTCCTTGTATTTCTTCCTTTTAAAAAATGTCTCATTTCAATTTTTATTTATCTTACAAATATTATTATAGTTTAAAATCTTAGTTTGTTTTCTCCCTGTACTGCTTTTGGCTTCTATTTTAAAGAGTTTAGCTTGCTGTAGGGCAGTGGAATGCCAGTACTATTCTAAAATTTTCTTCTGGGCCTACTAGAATATTTTTGACTTAAACTCTTTTACTAGAATTACAGATTGTATTAATTTCCCAGGGCTGCTCTAACAATTTACTCTACACACTTGGTAGATTAAAACAACACAAGTGCATTCTCTTACAGATCTAGGGGCCCAAAACCTGAAATCAGGTCACTTTCACTGGACTAAGTGGAGATGTTCCCCAGACTGATATATATATATATTTTTTTAAGACTCTAGGGAAGAAAGTTTCTATGCCTTTTCAGATTCTGAGAGCTATTTGCATACCTTAGCTCACAACCTGTTTCCCAAATCACTTCAGTCTCTAACTTCTGTCATCACATTTCCTTCTCCTCTTCTGTAGGCAAGTGAGGACCCTTGTAAGTACACATAAGGGCCATCAAGATATCCCAGATAATCTTCCCCCCTCTTTCTTTATTTTCTTTTTCTTTTTCTTTTTTTCCCCTTGCTTCTTCCTTCCTTTCTTCCTTCCCTCCTTCC